>NW_026693142.1:1800000-2277500 GCF_021218885.2 Marmota monax | reverse complement strand
AGTTATTTTTGTTGATTTGTTCAGATTTTTTCTTTCATCTGTGAACAGACAGGTTATCTCTTCCTTCAGATCTTATATAGCTCTCATTTTCTTTCTGGTCTTATTGCATTAACTAGTATTCTCCATATGTTATGGTTTGGATATGAGGTGCCCCTCAAAAACTCCTGTGTTAATGCAGGAATATTCAGAGGTGAAATGAATAGATGTGAGAGCTGCAATCTGATCGGTTCATCCTAGTTTGATGGACTGACTGTAGGCAAGTGGGGTGTGGCTGGAGGAGGTGGATTGCTGTGTACCCTAAATGTTCATCTTCCTTGTGCCTCCTTCCTGTTCTGCTCTCTGCTTCCTGGCTGCCATGAATGGGGCATTGCTTCTTTACCATACACTTCTGCTGTGAGGTTTTGCCTCACCTTGGGCACAGAGCAGTGGCCTGGGCTGGCCATGAACCACACCTCTGGAACTGTGAACCAGAATAAGTTTCCCTTCTCTCACTTATTCTTGTCAGGTATTTTAGTCACAACAACACAATGGTGACTAACACAGAAATCAGTGTAATGTTGAGAAAGGTTGGTGAGAATGGACACCTTGCCCTGTTCCTGATCTTAATGGAAAAGCTTTGAGTTTCTCATCATTAAGTATAATGTTATTTGTGTATTTATATATTTATTGAGATTCCCCTCTAGTATTATTATGTTTTAAAATTCACATTTATTATTATTTATTTGATTTAGGCTTATTTCTTTCATGATCCATCACAGTCTCTTAGCTAGTATAATATTTTATTTATCTTTTTATGTCCAGTTTTTAAAAGTGTTTTGGTGCTGTGTTTTTTGGTATAGGAAGATTTATGATGGTTCTTTCTTCATTGTGGGTTATACTATTTTTTCCTGAAGTGCTGTACTTTGTCTTGCTTTGTACATTTTTTTCTTAAATTCAGCTTTGTCTGAGAGAGAAGGCGGAGGGGAGAGAGATTTGGAGATTATATATATATATATATATATGTATATATATATATAGAGAGAGAGGGGGGGGGAGAGAGAGATAAAAAATCCAACCATTGTATTCCTTGGCTTAATATCTGATAATTTTTAAAAAATCATAAATTAGTTTTATTTATTTATTTATTCTTTGTACAGGTACATGGCAGCAGAGTATATTTTGACATCATACATATATGGAGCATAACTTATTCTAATTAGGCTCCCATTCTTGTGGTTGTGCATGATGTGGAGTTTACTGGTACTGAATATGATCATAGGAAAGTTATGTCTGACACATTCTATTGCCTTTCCTATTCCCATCCCAGTCCCTTCCCTTAATTCCCCTTTGTCTAATCCAATGAACTTTTCTACTCCAAAACTTTTCTACTCCCTTCTTATTGTGTGCTAGCATCTGCATATCAGAGAGAACATTTGGCCTTTGGTTTTTGGGGGATTGCTTATTTCACGTAGCATGATAGTCTCCAAGTCCATCCATTTACCAGCAAATGCCATGATTTCATTCTTCTTTATGGTTGAGTAATATTCCATTGTGTATATATACTACATTTTCTTTATCCATTCATCTGTTAAAGGGCACCTAGGTTGGTTCCATAGCTTACCTATTGTGAATTGAACTGATATAAGCATTGATGAGGCTATGTCACTATAGTGTGCTGATTTTAAGTCTTTTGGGTATAAACTTAGGAGTGGGATGACTGGGTCAAATGGTGGTTCCATTCCACGTTTTCTCAGGAATCTCCATATTGCTTTCCATGGTGGTTGCACCAATTTGCAGTCCCATCAGCAATGTACCAGTGTACCTTTTCCCCCACATCCTCATCAACATTTATTGTTGCTTGTATTCTTGATGATTGCCATTCTGACTGGAGTGAGATGGAATCTCAGTGTTGTTTTAATTTGCATTTCTCTAATTGCTAGAGATGTTGAACATTTTTTCCCATATATTTGTTGATTATATTTCTTCTGTGAAATGTCTGTTCAGTTCCTTTGCCCATTTATTGATTGGGTTATTTGTTTTTTTGGTGTTAAGTTTTTTGAGTTCTTTATATATCCTGGAGATTAATGCTCTGAGGTGCATGTAGTATAGATTTTCTCCCATTCTGTAGGCTCTCTCTTAAAATTCTTGATTGTTTGCTTTGCTGTGAAGAAGCTTTTTAGTTTGATTCCATCCCATTTATTGATTCTGGATTTTACTTCTTGCATTTGAGGAGTCTTGTTGAGGAAGTTGGTTCCTAAGCTAACATGATGGAGATTTGGGCCTACATTTTCTTCTAGTAGGTGCAGGGTCTCTAGTGTAACGCCTTGGTCCTTGAGCCACTTTGAGTTGAGTTTTGTGTAGGGTGAGAGATGGGAGCCTCATTTCATTCTACTACATATACATTTTTCCAGCACCATTTGTTGAAGAGGCTGTCTTTTATTCAATGTATGTTTTTGGCGCCTTTGTCTAGTATGAAGCTAACTGTATTTATATGGGTTCGTCTCTGTGTCTTTTATTCCACTAGTCTTTATGCCAGTTTTGGTGCCAGTACCATGCTGTTTTTGTTACTGTAGCTCTGTAGTATAAATTAAGGTCTGGTATGTGATGCCTCTTGCTTCGCTTTTCTTCTAAGGATTGCTTTGGCTATCTGGGCCTCTTACTTTTTCCAGAGAATCTCATGACTACCTTTTCTATTTCCATGAAGAATGTCAGTGGAATTCTAATAGGAATTGCATTAAATATGTGTAGTACTTTTGGTAAGTATGGCCATTTTGACAATATTAATTCTGCCTATCCAAGAACATGGGAGATCTTTCCATTTTCTAAGGTCGTCTTCAATTCTTTCTTTAGTATTCTGTAGTTTTCATTGTAGAGGTCTTTCACCTCTTTTGTTAGATTGATTGCCAAGTATTTTTTTTTTAATTTTTTGAGGTGATTGTGAATGGAATAATTTTTCTAATTTCTCTTTCAGTTGATTCATCATTGGTATACAGGAATGCAATTGATCTATGGATGTTAATTGTGTATTCTGCTACTTTGCTGAATTTATCTATGAGTTCTAGAAGTTTTCTGGTGGAGTTTTTTGGGTCTTCTACATACAGAAATCATGTGGTTGGCAAATAGGGATACTTTGAGCTCTTTTCCAATTTGTATCCCTTTAATTTCTTTCTTTTGCCCAATTGCTAGGGCTAGAGATTAAAGAAGTATTGAATAGAAGTGATGAAAGAGGGCATCCCTGTCTTGTCCCAGTTTTTAGAGGGAATGCTTTCAGTTTTTCTCCATTTAAAATCATGTTGTCCTTGGGTTTAGCATGGATAGCTTTTACAATGTTGAGGCATGTCCTCAGTTTGGGTAGGTCATATGACTCTAGAAATTTGTTGATATCTTCAAGATTTTCTATTTTATTGAAGTATAAATTTTCAAAATAGTTTTTGATTATCGTCTTGTATTTCAGTAGTGTCTATGGTGATATTCCTTTTTTTATGATGAATTTTAGTAATTTGAGTTTTTTCTCTTTGTTAGCTTGGCTAAGGGTTTATCGGTTTTATTTATTTTTCAAAGATCCAGTATTTTGTCCTGTTGATTTTTTTTGAAAATTTTTAAAAAATTTCATTGATTTTGGCTCTGATTTTTAATTATTTCTTGTCTTCTGTTGCTTTTGGTGTTGATTTGTTCTTCTTTTTTAGGGCTTTGAGATGTAATGTTATATTATTTATTTGGTGACTTTCTATTCTTCTGATGAATGAACTCAATGCAGTGAACTTTCTTCTTAGAACCACCTTCATAGTGTCCCAGAAATTTTGATATTTTGTGTTGTTAATCTCATTTACCGCTGAAGTTTTTTTTTAAATTTCATCCCTGATTTCTTTCTATCATTAAATTTTTTTTTTTGTAGTTCTACATGGACAGCATAACTTTATTTTATTTGTTTATTCTTATGTGGGGCTAAGGATGAACCCAGTGCCTCACACGTGCTAGGCAAGTGCTCTGCCACTGAGCTACAGCCCCAGCACCTCCATTGATCATTTAATATCATATAACTTAGTCTCAAGGTGGTAAAGTGGCTTCTATTTTTTATTTTATCATTGATTTTCTAATTTTGTTCCATTATGATCAGATAGAATACAAGGTATTATCTGTTATTTTGTATTTGCAAAGAGTTGTGGCCTAAGATATGGTCTATTTTAGATAAGGATCCATGTGCTGCTGTATTCAGTCATTGAAGGATGAAATATTCTATATATGTCTGTTAAGTCTAAATTATTAATTGTATTTTTTAGTTTTATAGCTTCTTTATATAGTTTTTATTTGGATGATCTATCCAGTGATGAGAGGGGTATGTAAAATTCACCCACTATTATTTTGTTGTGATCTACTTGATTCTTAAAATTGAGAGGGTTTATTTGATGTATGTATGCATGTACTCCATTGTTTAGGCATAAATATTTATGATTGTTATGTCTTGCTGATATATAATTTGCTTAGGCAGTATAAAATGACCTTCTTTGTCCCTTCTGATTAACTTTGGCTTGAAGTTCACTTTATCTGATATGAGGATAGAAACCCCTGCTTGTTTATGAGATCCATGTGAATGATATGTTTTTTTTTTTTTTAAATCTTTTTACCTTTAGTCTATGGATGTGTCTATGAGGTGAATCTCTTGAAGACAGCATATTATTGGGTCTTGTTTTTTAATCCAATCTGCCAGTCTGTTTTTTTTTTTTTTTTTGTATCAAGGATTGAACTCAGGGGCACTCAACCACTGTTTTGTATTTTATTTAGAGACAGGGTCTCACTGAGTTGCTCCACACCTCACTTTTGCTGAGACTGCTTTGAATGCACAATCCTCCTATTTCATCCTCCTAAGCTGCTGGGATTACATATTGTACATACATGGAGCATTACTTACTTGGAAGTTCTGTTCATGATCTCTTAACAATTTTTCTCCATGGCCAGCTGTATTTTCAAGATTATATATTTGTCTTTATTGCCTGAAACTCTATTTTCCAAGTGGTCTAGTTTGCTGGTGATGCTTGCCATTGAATTTTAAATTTGGTTTATTGACTCCGTCAATAAATCAGAAATCCTCTCAAGGATTTCTGCTTGTTTTCAGAATCTCTCTTTGATCTTTCACTTCATGTATTTTCTCTCTGACTTCACTCCTTACTTCATTCTTTATCTTGCATATCAATTTAATTATTATCATTCTGAACACCTTCTCTGACATTTCTTCTACTGTGGTGTCAGTGGCTTCTGTTGCTTCAGTATCTTGGTTTGACTGAGGCGATTTATTCCCTTGCTTTTTTGTATTGTTTGTGTGTCTACCCATCTAACAGTATGGATCTGAGGCAGTTGAGTTTCTACCCTGTGGACTTACAGTGTCTCTGAAGATTTCTAGTACCTTACTATTTAGGGGGAGACAAACAGTAACAAGAATCAGTGCAAACAACATACAGTATGAAACAAAAATGGTTCCTTCTATGACATCTACGATGTTAATTCTCACAGTGAACAGAAATGATGTGATCAGTTATTGCCCACAGTAACAGCCGTAAGTTTACAAAAGGGTTTACAATTTTGAATGGTGGACAGGAAGAGAAGAGAAGTGATGTAGGATGTGATGATTATGAGGGAGAAGGAGAGAAAATAGAAGTAAAAACTAAAGGAAGAATGAAAGAGTACAATAGATATTGTATATTAGCAGAAGAAAAGAGAGAGAGTCATGGGAAACAGATAAGTGAGAGAAAAAATATATAAGGAAAAAGTAAAAAAAAAAAAAAAAAGAATACAAAACAAAACAGAAATATACTAATCAAACATCCTAGTCCTCAAAATGCTGATTTGTAAAAAATAACTGGCTTCAAAATTCTAGAAATGAGAAAAAAACCCAAATATGAATATGTAATTACAATGCTCTATTTTTTAAAAAAGGATATATGTATATTCATACTTATGAATTTTGTTAAATTCATTCCATATTTCCTCTACTTGGTTGTTCCTCCTCATTTCCTTCCCTCCCTCCTCAACTCCTTCTATTCCCCTCTTCTTCCCTATATCAGTATGATATCTGATCCTGCCCCCTCTTCTTTCCCTTTTTTGCTCTAGCTTCCACATATGGGAGAAAAAATTTGACCTTTGGCTTTCTGAGTCTGGCTTATTTCACCTAGCGTGATGTTCTCTAGTTCCATCATTTACTGGTGAATGCCATAATTCTATTCTTTATGGCTGAGTCAGACTCCACTATGCATGTATGTATACCACATTTTCTTGATCATTCATTCATCTGTTTGTTGGCATATAGGCTGATTCCATAATTTGGCTACTGTGAATTGTGCTACTATAAATATCAAAGTAGCTGTATTGCTATAGTATGCTGATTTTAGTTTTTTGGATAAATATCAGAGTGGGACATTTGGGTCATATGGTCTTTCCAGTTCTTGTTTTTGAGGAATCTCCATACTACTTTCCACAATGGTTGTACTAATTTCTAGTCCAATCAATTTGTTTCTATGAGTGTACCTTTTTCCCCACCACCTTGCCAGCACTTATTATTTGTGTTCTTGATAATTGTCATTCAAGCTGAGATGAGATCTTCAGTTTTGATTTGCATTTCCCCAGTTATTAGAGATGTTGAACATTTTTTTTTTTTGATATATTTGTTGGTGACTGGTGTTTCTTCTTTTTGAGAATGTGTGTTGTGTTCTTTTGCCCATTTGTTGATTATGGTTTTTTTTATTAAATTTTTTGAGTTCTTGTATATTCTGAATGTTCATCCCCTGTCAGAGGAGCAGCTGGCAAAGATTTTCTCCCATTTTGTAGGCTTTCTCTTTATACTCTTAATTATTTTCTTTGCTGTGTAGAAGATTTTAATTTGATGAGATCCCACTTATTGTTTCTTGGTTTTATTTCTTGAGCTTTAGGTCTTATTGAGGAAGTCGGTGCCTGCACCTACATGATAAGTGTTGACCCTATGTTTTCTACTTTCCTTCCTCTCTTCCTTTCTTCTTCCTCTCTCCTCCTCCTCCTTTTAAATATCTTTAATTCTAGATGAAAACGATACCTTTACTTTTTCATTTGGAACTGAGGATCTAACACAGTGCCTCACATGGGTTAACACAAGTGCTCTACCACTGGGCTACAAGGCCACCCTTGACCCTATGTTCTCTTACAGCAGTTCCAAGGTTTCTGGTCTAATTCATAAGCCTTTGATCCACTTTGATTTGACTTGTGCAGGGTAAGAGATAAGGATCTAATTTCATCATTCCACATATGAATATCTAGTTTTCCCAGCACCATTTTTAACAATACAGTTGTGTCAGTTACTTGTGATTGCATCACTCAGCACTCAGATGCCTGCCTGTTCTTGATCATAATCAGAACTAAAGGCGTGCCTCTCCTATCCCCTGGAGGGCTGGCACCCAGTATTCCCTCTGAGCTCCAGTGGCCTGGCTGCTGCTTCCCTGACTAGGAGAGAGAAGCTAAATGTCTTCAGAGCACCACAGGATGCTCACTCAGTAGCCTGTCTTCTTACATCAGCTGTGCCTCACTTTTAGTGGTAGAAGGCCAGAATGTCCCGTGTTCCCCCCCCCCCCCCCGCCTTTTTTGTTAGGAATTTTCTTTTGTTGTCACTGGACTTAGGGAGAATAGGTGCCTGCTTTCGTTCTACTTGTCTCTGTGGGTCTGTCTCTCTGGAAGAACATGCTCTTTTAGAGGAGAGTCTGCTCCCGGTCTACCTTTGCCATTAGACAGATGGCTAGCCAGTTCTGTGAGTTGGTCTGAGTCTTTCATGGTGGTATTTTAATTTTCATAGTGGGTATCTTTTATTTGAAAATGACTAACCCTGTGTTTGATAATCTTGTACTTGATAGTCTTCTACTTCTAAATGAATGGTTTTCAATTAGTTTCCTTCCTTGTATTTTGGCTTCTTGATTTCCTTTTGTTCCTTTCATGTTTTTTTCATTTTTCAATTCTTCATGAACTCCCTGGAATTTTTGAAACTGTCACCCACCTTCAAACACTACTTAAAATATCCTGAAACATCCTTGGGTCAAAACCTACTCTTCCAAATTCCTTGGTTAAGTGCTTTCATTGCAGCTGCCTCTCTGCTATGAGCTTAGTCAGTTGGTTGACGTCTTCGCTTTTCTTGCCCATCAGCTTGTCCTTGGTTTCGCTTTTCTCCCAATCTTCTTAGGTTTCATAGGCCCTCATTCACTTTCTCTTGCTCTTGCCCTGAGCCAATGCTTATCAAACCTGGTCAAGGGATATCTGAGGGTTGAAGTCAAAACACTGGGAGCAGATGGTGTTACCTAGCAAGAACTGTGGAATGAGAGTAGAGGGGTGCTCAGCCCAGAAATTACAGAGAAGAGTTATGTGTCCAGGCAGCAGAAAAAGGAAGCTGGTGAAGGAAGCTGGGAGAAAAATCAGAGAAGAAGAAATGTTGCTGCATAGAGGTCAAATAAATTATGAAGAATGATTTAACTATTAGGTCGTTTCTTATCACTGCCAGGGCCCATTGAGTTGGCTGACAGGTGCAAAGTCAAATTAGTGGTCCAAGGAGTGAATGAGTGATGAAAATCTGTAAGTGCAGGCTATTTGTTGAGCTTGGATGTAAAGAGACATTAAGATATCTGCTAGAATCATCAAGGTTCTCAGGTCTCCCAAGGACTCTGCTTGTTCCTGCCTCAGCATCTAAGAATTAGGCTATCAGTTTTACAATATCACCAGGCTGTGAGCTTTGCTGAGAGTTTTAGCTTGGGCTTGCCAGGAACTTCAAAGGCCAGTTAATCTCCCCTTGCTGCTTGTTTCTATATATTTCTCTATAACTCCCATTTATTCTTTCACATGATTTATATACCTCCGCGCCCTTCATTCTCCATATGCAACTCTGATTTGATAAACTTTATTTCATGGTACTGAGAAAATAGAAGCCAGCCAAAGACCTGATGTTTCTGCTTCTGCCACCAATCTACCCATCTGTAACCAAACTCAGATATTCCGTTTCCTTCTCTTCCTCCTCCTCCTTTTTGCTATGGATAACTTTTTTATATCACTCCCTCAACTTTGCACATTACTTTAGCAGTTCCTTTTTTGTCTTGTGTTGATGTTGTTTTTCTCTACTGGCATATTCATTCCACCTTCTATATCTTTTGTAAAAAGCCTCTTGGCTGCACATTCCCCTTCACATCTGTTTCTTCCTTCCTAATGACTCTCTGAAAGAACTGTCTACTTGCCTTGCCATTTCTAACTCCTCTGAACCTACTCCAGTCCAGGGTTGGCCTCCATTACTATAGAAAAACAGCTCTTGTCAAGGTCGCCAGTAGCCTCCATGGTGATAAACCCAGTTGTCAATCCTCAGTCCTCATCTTACTTGGTGGGTCAGCAACATTTGACACTGTTGTTGATAATTCCCTTTTCCTTCATGTGGCTCTTTCAGTGCCTAGTCCTGTTGACCCCTCTACCCCCCATGCTTTTCTGTCAGCTTTTGCAGATTCCTCCTAAATGTTCGAGAGCTCCAGGGGCTCTGTTTTCAGACTTCTTTTCCTAGGTTGGAAATCTTATCTAGTCTCAGGACTTGAAATACCATCTGCTGATTTTTTTTTTTTTAAAGTTTCTAGCCTGGCTCCTTCCCTGCACAGTACAGATTATTATATTTTTATATCCAACTGCTCATTCAGCCTTTCTACTTGAGTGAATATATGTATTTCAGATTTAGCAGTGCTTGTTTCACCCCAGAACTCCTCTTGTGATCTTTCCTGACTCAGTTTTTCCAGTTTCTCAGGCTGAGAACCTTGTGTTCGTTCCTGCAAATCCTTCCAGGTCTGCTTTCAGAACATACCTAGGACTTGATCGCTTCTTAACGCCTCCACTGAATAGGTCTAAGTGATTTGCTTCTGGATTTCTGTGGCAGATTCTTGTGTGGTCTCTTGCTTCTGTCCTCGCCCTCTTCTCGCTTATTTTCTATGTAACAACTAGAGCTTCTACATTATGTACATCTATCACATCAACTCTCTGCTGAGAATCTTACTGTAGATTCCCATGTCATTCAGGTTCAGGACCAACACAGTAGTTACCATGTCTAGGAAGCAGAAATTCCTACAAAGGTCTGTGCGAACTGAGCCTCCATTACTCTCTGACCTCATCTCTTAGTTCTCTCCCCTCATTGTTTGAACACACAGGAGTCACTGGTGCCGGAGACCCTTGGCATTGCTGTTTTCTCTGCCTCACTCACTTCCCCTTGGGTGTCTGCATGACTTACCGTGTCTTCTCTCACAACTCTCTCCTCACATGTCACCTTCTTGGTGAGGCATGTTCCCACTGCTGCTGGCACTGTCTGTTCCCCCAAATCTATACAGATTGTCATCTGACACACTGCAATTTAACTCTTTATCATTTACTTTGTTATTTCTCCCACTGGATTGTGAGCTTCATGAGGGCATCAGCTTTGTTCACTGCTGTGTCCCCAGTTCTTTTTTTTTTTTTTTTTTTTTTTTTTTTTTTTTTTTTTTTTTTTAATGATTATGCCATTTTATTTTTTTTTTTTTTTAAAGAGAGAGGAGAGGGGGGGGGGAGAGAGAGAGAGAGAGAGAGAGAATTTATTTATTTATTTTTAGTTTTTCGGCAGACACAAACATCTTTGTTTGTATGTGGTGCTGAGGATCGAACCCGGGCCGCACGCATGCCAGATGAGCGCGCTACCGCTTGAGCCACATCCCCAGCCCCCCAGTTCTTAAATGAATACTTGACATATAGTGAACACACAATAAATTTCTGTTGATTGAAGGAATTTTAGTCGGCCTCTCAGAAATATCAATTCTTTTTATATCAACTGTCAAATATCAACTCATCGCACTGACTTTAACCATATAATTTACTTTTTCTCTGCTCAGTTACTCTTCTTTCCATTCTTCTTTAAGCCCTACTCTGACTTCTGTTACATTGTAGACCATTTCCCCCTTATCCTCAGTTCCTTCCTAGAAGACCCCTCTGTTTACATTTCTTTACCAACAACTGGTTTTCCTTATGACACATGTATTCTGAGGATTACTAGGAGGAGGTGGTGTCTCTATTAATGTTCTCCTAAGTAGCTGGTGTTCCAAATAGGTCCTCGGACTTTGCAGGTGCTCGTGAATGCTCTCATTTGTTCAAGGTCCATGTTGTATTCTGTCAGTTTTCCATATGTATTTGGAGAACTCTGACCCAAGGTTTATAGTCTTCGTTTTTGGGGTGTAATTTTCTAGATGGTGTCATTGATCATAGTGAAACCAGAGTTTTGAGATGAAACTCAATTTTCTTCTTCCACTAGCAGGTGAGATGGAGTTTTTTTGGATGAGGTCTGCCTCAGGTGCAGGGATTATATAACACTTGGTTCACTGCTATTGGTCCAAATTTATGTTAAATAGGGTTTGGAAATGTACTTATGCTATTGGTCGCAATTTATGCTAATTAGGGCTCAGAAACATAGTAACGCTATTGGCCAATACTTTTTTGTGAGTGTGGTGCTGGGGATTGAACCCAGGGCCTTTTATATGCAAGGCAAGCACTCTACCAACTGAGCTGTATCCCTAGCCCCCAATATTGGTGAATTCTTGAGTCCCAACTTTCATTCAAATCTGTCCCACTTTCATTGTTTTGTGCCAGGTCAGGAAACTGGAGGTTGAGGTTGTGGAATAGGGCTTCAGAGCTTATCCACTGTGTGTGTGTGAATGAGTTTGCTGGTGGGGGTGGGGGCCGTGGGGGGATGGGCCGGCGCACCTTGGCTCCCCTTTGCACTATGAGCTGTGCCTGGAGCCTCTACGTAGCCTGTCTGGCAGGCTCCAAGCAGCCTGGTGGCTTGCTTTGCTGGATTGAACAGTTACGCCCCGCTCCCCACATTGATTTGTGATGCCTCATTTATGTTAAGTTTTTACATAATAGAATCTATTTCATTCATCTGTGAATTCTTGTTGCCAGCGCACACTTTGTCACTGAGGCTTTCCTGTGTTTTGATATTTAGTAGGTAGTGGATTCTCTTCGACTTTGCTTCTTAGATTTGTTGGTGATACACCTCCATATGATTTTGAAAAACATTTGATCAAGTTATGAAAAAAAAACTCTCCACTGGGATTTTTACCCCCTGGAATAGTATTAAATGGATTAATTGATGAGGTCACATAAATTAGTATTTTATCAAAGCTTTATATTAGCAAAATGTCTAAAATTTTTACTATTTTTTTTAAACTTGATTTTATTTGTTCTTTCTTTTATATGGTACTGAGGATCAAACCCAGGGCCTCTCACGTGTTAGGCAAGCACTCTACTACGAGCCACAATCCCAGCCCCCAAATTTTACTTTTGTATAATGTAAATCCTTTTCCCTATAAATGCTAAAAGATGTATCTTGTATTAGTTAAGAAAAAGGCAAAAAAATGTAAATGATGTGTTAAATTTGTTTTGTTTCAGATATGTTTTCTTCTTTTTGCCATTCTGTACATCGTTTCCTACTTCATCATCACAAGGTACAAGAGAAAATCAGGCAAGTACAAACATTTTTGTTAAAGCTTTCATTATTGTGCCTCCTGGTCTCAGTGTGGTACATGGGCTCTCTGGGTACTTGTTAGTGTGGTAATGTATTGAATATGCCCATGGTTGAACTAAACAGTGCCTGTTGAACTGGAGCACTAAAAATACCTTCCAGGGAATTTGATTACTGTTAGGATCACCTTTGGAGACCAGAGTCCTTGTTTATCACAATTCTTATGCCCAGCTAAGAATAGTGCTGGGCTATTTAGTATCTGGGGAAATTCCAGAGTTTATGAGGCAATTTGGTTTCTTTTGACTGGCTCTGACTTTGAATAGTCAATTCAGTCCCACCTATCCTTTTCCAGCTACTAGAATATCTTTTTTTCTCTGAAGTACTCTAGAATTGATAGTTTCCATAATACTATTGGCATTCAGTTATCTACTATCCTTTTAGTACTTTATATTATCCTTACCTAGCTAGTGGGACCATGATATCTTTTCTTTGTTGTTGTGATATTGGGGATTGAACCCAGGGCCTCTTGCATGCTAGGCAAGTGCTGTACTATTGAGCTACAGCCCCAGCACCCCCCGCCCCCTCCAGTGAACTTTGTGCTAATTAAATTGTGACTTTTAGGTCAGAGTTTCACAAATACCTAAGCAACTGCTTTGCTGCTTTCTGACAAATCTTAGTTGTTTTCTGGGAATCATAATACTTTCAGCCTATTATGCTGGGCTAATAGCAGGATTCCTTGTTTTAAGGATTCTTTGATATTATATTATCAATTTAAAAACCGTCAAACTTTTGAGAGACATAAGGAAACGGTTCTTTCTCTTGTGTATTACTTTAGGAGTAGTACTTGACTCTGAACATACTGAAGTATTCCTAGATTTTGTAATTGGTCAAAGTTTTGAAGATCTGCAAATCCGAGATGGTATCTTAGCTGTTTTAAAAGATATTTTGGCATAATTTCATAGAAATGGGCACAGAAGGAGAGGGGGAGTGAGTGAGTAAACATAAATACGTTGTTTTAGGGGAGATCAGGGGTGATAAGAAGGAAAATTAAGAGACTGAGAAAGGAAGATTTAAGAGACTTAATTTTTAGGATACCCTGGATTTAGCAGGTGTTGGGAATAGAACTGAAGTGGCCATGTGTATATTAAAGTACCTCCCAAGACGTGATGATTGACTGGTTGTGTATAAACTCACTGTGACTATTGCCTTGTGGTCCTTTTGGTTGTAAAGCTGTTTTGAGCAGCCTGGAATTAGGGATGGACACTTGAGTAACAGAAAGGCCCAAGTACACCATCAACACTGAGGTTTTAAAAGATATTTTAAAAGGCTGTGGTATCCAAATTAGTTTAGGATGGTCTCATTCTCAATGAGAATCTCATTGCCATTACTAATGACAAACTCAAATTATAGAAAATTTGACGAGTTCTAAGATTATAAGTTTTAATTTTATAGTGAAAACTTTAGTGTACTGTTATCAGCCAGAAAATTTAATTCATCAGCTATTTCACTTAATATTCTTTGACAGTACATTTCATACTGGCCCTCAGGTTCTACTAACTTTTATTTTCTTGAAGAGAAAATATTTGGGAACTTTAAATTTACATATGCAATCAGGATTTTAAAAAATACCACTGCCTTCTCTAATTGTATGCCATCCTGCCTGAATTAAATTTGGATCTTTGATGAAATAAACACAATGCTCTTTGAAAGTCTTTATTTCTATTTAGTAATTGCTTTTTTAAGTTTATGTTTTTGTTAACATTTTTAAGTAAATTAGTGAAACATTTTGTTGAAAAAGGATATTAATACTTTAAACATTTTTGCAGATGAACAAGAAGATGAAGATGCCATAGTCAACAGGATTTCGTATGTATTCTAAAATTCAGTTATTCTGTTTCTATTTCTGAAGTCAAATTCTGAAAATAATTCTGATTTTTGGACAAAAATACAGAGAAACAATTACCTGAAGTATTATAACACCTTTATCAATATATTTTAAAAATTCTTTTTAGTTGTAAATGGACGCAATACCTTCATTTATTTATTCATTTTTATGAGGTGCTGAGGATCAAACCCAGTGCCTTATAAGTGCTAGGCAAGCATTCTACCACCGAGTCACAACCCCAGCCCACCTTTCTCAATATTAATCCTACCTTTGAAAAGGTCATTTAAGCAAATATATGTAAGCAGTTTTAAAATTTGCTTATTTAAGGAGATGCCAGATTTTATCTTCACAAGGTTTAATGAGAAAATGGACTTAAGTTTGGAGAAACTGCTGGGTTTAAGAAAGAAAACTCCAGCTGTTTGAATTTTTTTTTTTTTTTTTTTTTGGTGCTGGGGATTGAACCCAGGGCCTTGTGTATGCAAGGCAAGCACTTTACCATCTGAGCTATATCCCCATCCCAAGCTGTTTGAATTGTCTGTGGGAAAGACTGTGACTATCTTGAAAGAGGGAACAGATGTTTTCTGGTTAGTGGAGTGGGCACCTTCTATGACAGGGAGGTGGGCCCTGATTGTTCATCATAGCAAAAAGAGCCACTTCAGAACCACACATTGCATTTAGTCATCTTGTCCCTTTAGTCTTCCTCAGATAACGACCCTGGTCAGCATTTCCTCAGGTTTCCTGATCTTGATGCTTTTGAAGAGTACTGGTCACTTATTTGGTTTTGTCTGATGTCTCTTCATGACTACTATCAGATTATGCATCTTTGATAAGGGGAGAGGTGAGAGGGCAAGAAAAGGGGAAGAGGGAAAGAGATTACCTGTGCTTCCAATACATTGATACACGTGTACTAAAACATGTAGTCACATGCTACAGAACAGTATTCAGCCATAAAAAGAGATGAAGGACTAATAGATCTTGCAGTGTGGATTTCATATAGTGTGAATTGCACCTCAATGAAAGAGTAGTTTTAGCTAACAAATGACTTGAATAGGCCAGATTTGATTCATAATTGAAAAATGAATATAAATGGATTCTGCCTTACTAGATTTGGCAATTTAAATTATTTCAAGTGTCCTAGGAAAGTTGGATAAGAAACAAAAATAATTGCAACTTCACTGTAGAGATTCTTTCCTTAGGCTCCAACTTAGGCCCTAAGCTTGATGTTTTAAATTTACAGGGTTAGGGGGTCTTAATTTTATTACTAACATTGTGATATTTGTCAAAATTTTTACCTAAATTAATGCTTCTGTAAAACTACAATTCACTTCACTACATCTAAAAAACAGTCATGAATCACAGACTGAGTAAAGGGCAGATCTTCCTCCATGTGAAATCCTCTAGGTGTGAAGGGTAAGTGAAGTATGGGCCTTTCTCTTCATCATTTAGTCTGCACAACTTTGGTGGTAAGTGTACTTAAATGCACTTCGAAATTAATAATTTATAAACTTAACAGAGCATATCATTTTGCCTTTTATCTGTAAAAGTGTGTTTAATGAGGATGCAACTGTGTCCTGTTTTCTTGTGAAACTGTCCACTAGCAGGCTTTACTTCCTTCCTCTGCCCCAGTGGGGCAGCTGCACAGCATGACAGTAGGTGGGGCTTTCCCACTAAGTAGTTTCTGTGTCACAGAGGTTTGTGCTATATCCTGTTCCTAAAGGTGGATGGGTTTGCAGTTACAACAGAGTTACGAGGGGGAAGCCTGGAGAGAGTCACTGGAGAGGATGAGTGTTGTCTGGTCAACTCCCTTCCCCTGCATTGGTGATAAGAGTGAAAACGAAAACCAGAGAGTGAGGCTGGTATGCGTTCATAGTTTGCACCCAAAATTAACTTGCATCCAGAAGAGATGGAGAAGCAAAGGAGGGCTTTCATCTTCTTTGTAGGATGTGAATTAAATAACATCGGCAAAACAACAACAACAAAAAAGGTTGCTTGTGGTGTAGCAGGTGGGATCAATGTCACTCCCCTTTTCCCGTCTCCCTTTTCCCTTGCCTTCTCTCCTATCCCTGAAAGCAGTTGTGAGCAAGGTAGAGAAGAACAGGAAGCTTAACTAGGACAAAAAAGGAGTTGAGACACGGTGTTGAGCACAGGTGAGGGTGACACCATTCTGTTCACGTGAGAGGGCTTTCCATGGCTGACTAAGCCTCTTATTGGCTTTTTTTGACCCTTTTAGAGGCCACCTTTGGTTTCTCTTCTGTTCCTGATATGCCTTTATTCCATGCTCTGTTTCTGTGTACTCAAAATCCTAAATTAACTTCCTCTGCCCTTTGTAACTCAGTGCATTTTTGAGAACTCTTCTCAACTAGGTACTTAATTTGATTTGAATTAATAGTTGATCCAAAAATTAAAAAAATAGGTGAGACTGCTTTTGCTGGCTGTGAGCCTGGGCAGGACAAGGAGGATGTTTGTGCTGGAGGGAAGTCTGGCATGTGTGTGTGTGTGTGTGTGTGTGTTGGAGCCTGGCCGGTGAGGTCAGCTGCATAGGTAAAGAGAGCTTCTGAGAAGGGGGTCCCTATAGGCTGAGGATGGTGTCTGTGCTTGTGGGAGTCTGGCTGGGGTGGTGGAATGATTCAAGGGGGAAGGAGGGTGTCTGTATGGCAGACAGTCTAGAGTGGGGAGCTCCATAAATAGGAGAGTGCTTGTCTGTACAGGTTGGGGATAGTGTGATAGGAGATTGGTTATTTGTGATGGCAAAGCCTGATTCTGTAAAGTTAATGGGACAAACCAAGAACAATCAGAGGAAAAGGAAAAATGGAAACAAATTACCAAGTTGTTGCCTTGGAATTGGAGGTATCAGTGTAATTTCATGGTTTCCAGCATCTAGAGAGTTTAGAACTAAATATAGAAATAAATATGGGTCTTTGTGTGCACATGTGTGTGCTCAGCACATGCTGCACCTCTCAGCTCTGTCTGCCCTCTGAGGCACCTGGAAGTGTCTTTCCCAGCATCAGTGAGCATTTCCAGCATGCCCAGAGACAGCGCCTACTGAGCAGAACAGTGTTTTTGGAGAGAGGTTGGGTTGCAGGTTGGGGTCAGGAAAGGCCCAGGCTAATTTTGTACATCTTTTTTTTTTTTTTTAATATTTATTTTTTAGTTGTAGTTGGACATAATACCTTTAATTAATTAATTAATTAATGTGGTGCTGAGGATCGAACCCAGGGCCTTTCATGTGCTAGGCCACAATCCCAGCCCCTAATTTTATACATCTTATTGTAAAGAATCAAGCAAGTACCCAGAGAGTGATGGGCATATGTTGAAGGAGGCAGAATCCTTCAGGATTCTCATACCAAGTTAAAGGCAATTCAAGCAACAGAGTCAAGCATTTAATGGATCCTAATCCATTGAGTATAGTAGAATGGTTTTGAGTCCATACAGAAATCAGTAAGTGAATTAAATCGAAAGTTTCGACAAGAAGAACTAACCTTATGCAGAATACTAATTAAAGGAAAGAGTAACTTTATGGTGGAGAACCCTGGTGGACACCACTTTGACCAGTGATCATAGACAACAGTGTTAGTAAAAGGGCAGACAGCAATTCCCAGCTACTCATAGCTATCAAAAGAAGCGTGGACACTTCTGTGATAGTCCTGTCGAACTCCGTGTATCCACAACGGAATCCTCATTTCCCCTTCAGCCTGCTGTGCTTTGTAGCCTTCTGCATCTCAGGTACTATCAGCTCCACCCTTTCAGTTCAGGCCCAAAGCCCCAAAGTCACCCTGATGCCTTTCCTGTCCTCCTCTCCATATTAGGCATCTATCTGTTCTGTCTTCGGGACCGCACTGCCCATCTTACTGTCTTTATTGCTGCCATATCTGCTTCAGGAGCTTTCCAGTGAGTCTCCTTCTTCTGTCCTTGCTTCTGGTCAGAACATTAGCCAGATCATGCCCCCTTCTGCTCAGAGTTCTGGAGTAGCCACTCCTGCCCACTCAGAGTGCGAGCCAAAGTGCTCACCTGGCCCAAGACATTCCTCCATGGCCCTCTTGCCCTTCTCATTGCTGAAAGGCAGCCATATCTTGTGCTTTCCTTAAAAAGCTGGCAACGCCCGGCTTAGGGCTTTCAGACCTATTTTGTTTTCCCAGAGTGCTTTTGTTGTCAGCTGCCCCACTGAGCTTTCAAAAACCCTTCCATTTTGCTTTGCCTTACCTTCCCCCTAAATTTCAGACAGCCAGCCTGCCTTTTCTTTTCTTTCAACAGGAATTGAATCCAGGGGTACTTTACCACTGAGCCCCATCCCAAGCCTATTTATTTTTTATTTTGTGACAGAATCTTGCTAACTTGGCTTGGGGCCTTGCTAAATAGATGAGATTGGCTTTGAACTTAAAACCCTTCTGTCTCAGCCTCCTGAGCTGCTGGAATTACAGGTGTGCCCTACCACATCCATCTAAATCTTTGCTTTTCAGTGAAGCCTACACTGACGGCCATACTTAATACTGAAACTCGTCTGTCTTCCTTTCAATTTCTAGTCCTCCGTTCCTTGCATTATGTTTCTGTAGCATTTATGATTTTAATGTTATACGATTTCACATTTACTGTTTTATTGTTTATTATCTGACTTTCCCAACTGGATTCTAAGCTCATGAGGGCAAGAATGGTTGTTTTGTTTATTGTTATAACGTGCCTAGAACAGTCCTATCACAGAACTTTAAACATATATATCTTTCTGGTGAATGAGTGTTACCAAAAGACTCACTGAGTCAGATACTCTGGGATGTGTGTTTAAAAAGCCTCGTGGTGGTCCAGATGATGCTTCTCATTACTCTTTGGGGGTCCTGATGCTAGAGCTGGGTACTCCTTCTGTGGTGCTGATAGTACTGCTGCTCAGAATAACATGATTATTCTGACAATCACTGGTTAAAGAACCACTGATGTAGAGTGAGGGATGAGGGAGCCTAATTCATGCAGCATATATTTACTGATTAGCTAGACAAAGACTTAGGATGAAAATAGTGCTCATCAACTTGAAATATCATGCAAGGTCAGGTTCAGATTGCAACTTAAAAGTATCTGATAGATTTGATCGTAAGGAGAACTTTTTCACTACTGTGGGGTTAGGGTTTAGATATGGAATGTCCACCAGCAGCTCGTGTGTTGAAGACTTGATTTCTATGGCAGCAATGTCCAGAGGTGGGGCTTTGGGGAAGTGAGTGGATAATGAGGGCTGTAACCTTATCAGTGGGTTATTCCATTTGATGGATAAATAATTTGAGTGGACTATGGGAGGTGGTCAAAAGTTTTGTCAGGTTGAGTCCATTTGGAGGAAGTGAGTCGCTGGGGACATGCCCCAGGGGACTCTATCTGTCCCTGGCCCCTTCTTTTCTCTGGCTCACTCTGTCTGCTTCTAGCTGCCTTGAAGGAAACAGCTCTTCTTTATTTTGCCCTTCTACCATGATGTGCCCTCACCTAGGGCCCAGGGCAATCGAGTTTGCCGTGGTGGACTGACATATCTGTAACAATGAGCCAAAATAGATCTTTCCCCTAGTTGTTCTTGTCTGGTATTTTGGTCACAGTAATGAAAAGCTGACTAACATGTGGTGAGGAGTGGAAATCCTACTGCAGTGTGTTAAGAAAAAAACTCATGTAGAAGTAAAGATGTAACTTGTATGTCCCTCTCAAGAAGCTTTTTGAAAGATCAGAAATCCCGTAGGACGTTTCTATTCTGAGGATTAGGAGCTAGAGAAGGTGACATGGAAGGTTAAAGATGTCCAGCTGGTGAGGCAGGAGGCCTGTGGAGACAGCAAGGTGGAGAGCTCCCAAATGGTAAATGTTTTAGTCAGCTTTTGTGTTGTTGTGGCTAAAATACGTGATGGGAACAATTTAGAGGAGGATAAGTTTTTTTGGTTACAGAAGTCTTAGTCCATAGATGGGCATGTTCTGGGCCCAAGGTAAGGCAGAACATCGTGGGGGGAAGGACATGGCAGAGAGAAGCTGCTGCCCTCAAGGCAGCAAGTAACTAGGGAGAAGTGGAGGAAGGGGAGAGGGAGAAAGGGGGCTGCAGGGACAGTACATCCTGCCAGGGCAGACCCCTGTGACCCACTTCGTCCAGCCATGCCCCACCTGCCTACAGTTATCACCCCTTTAGACTAGGTTGGGCTGGTCAGATCACAGTTCTTGCAATCCAGTCATTTCACATTCTTGCATTAATACAGGAGCTATTGGGGGATACCTCATATCCAAACAGTAACAGTATGGAAGGAGTTTACCCTTCTGTTCCCATTCTGAAAGAGAAGACTGTCATTTTCCAGGAATGAGGCACTGCAGGACTATGTCAAAAAGCTTGGAAAGAGCTTGAAGATTTGAAGATGTGGTCAAGAACAGGGGATTAGAGATCCAAGAGTCAAGGTTCTGGCTCTTGTTTGCCAACTGAAAGTATATGAAAGTTTTGTGGAGTGTTCAACTAAGTTGAAGTGGTCTTATTGTCTTAATTCATAATCACTGCACAAGATGTGGTCTGTGGACGACCAGCTGTCTTTACCCGCATTATATTCAACATCTCAGTGTCAGTCCTCACCACATTTTGGAGAGGAGGGGAGATTCTGCCTTTCTCATTGGATCAAGGAGATAGTAACAAATGTTAGATACTTGGGAAAACACTGGTCTTATCCCCTCCACTATCACAAGACATATTACTCTAAAGATGCAATTCTTTTATTCTGCTGCATTTCAGAAGGACATTTCTGAAATTTCTTCAATTCTGAAAGGCCTCTCTTTAATTACATAAGTAGTGTGATATAAAGCACACTATTCTATGGTGCTTTTTCAACTTGGGGCCTTATTTTAAGGACCAGCTCTCTGCCAGCTTTAACTCTGTCACATGAACCTTTTATGAATAACTTTTTTATTCAGCTATATTCAGTGGCAGCAGCAGTGATTTTTAAAAAAATATTTTTGTTATCTTTAGGGCCAATCACAACAACTAAAGTGTAATAGGCTCTAATAGTTTTTTTTATGAAAGATCAAGCATTATAGTTGTGATGATCAGTTGTTCAGGAATTGTGGGTCTTCTGTGACTTTAAATAATTTGTTTGTCCCAGAAGCTGACTCCTTTTGTTAGATCACTGGTTATAGTTATTGATTTGAAAACTGTGTTGGCCTTTATTGCCAGGTGTATGATGAGAGTATTACAGGAGTCAAGAGGGGAGAGGAGCTAATTTTCTGGAGAGGAGCAAGATGGTAGAAGCTAAGGAATGATTCTTAGGGCAGATGACATGTGAAGTCTGTTTTGAAATTTGTGCATGACTTGCCATGTGGGTATGTGGAGTGTACTTTAAGGAGGGTGCAGGTGTGGATGCTAACAATGCAGTTTGATGTGTAGGGAAGGAGGTGGGTAGGGAAGTCTAAGTGTATGCTGAAGTGTGTCCTGGTAAAGGCATCCTGAAAAGCATACAAGGAGAGCCAGTCCTGGAGAATTTGGATTTGATCTTAGTTTTGGCCTTGGTAGGAATGATGGCAGCTGGGCTAACATCCTCATTTTCCTAGAGAGGTTTGCTGGGATTACCACTAGAGCTGCCCTCCACCCTAAGATGAAGACTTTGTCTAGAGTGATTTTCTCAGGACATGTGCTGTCTACTCAGCAGAACCAGTTCGTAGCATTTCTCATGTGTTTTATCTGAATTATATGTTGGTATGTAACACATGGTCCACATTTGAGGTTTTTGACATCAATTTACCAAACACAGCAGGTTTTCTGGGCACTTTGACTTTAACTAGGAATATATTTCACTTCTGTTTTTGGCCACAAGATGGCACTGACCTCAAAGTTACTTTAGTCTGTGTATTTTGAGAGTTTAGTATGATTCTATTTTGAATGTTAGTGAAGTTTTCTTTTCTTTTGCCATTATATTCTGTAAAAACTTTTTCCAAGTTAGGTATTTGATATAAAAAGTTTAAACATATCAGGAATAAGTGTAACTGAGAAAGCGAAAGCCCCTTGTAACTATATACCTCCCCATGGGTTATTATACAGTGTGTGGACTTTTTATGCCTCTTTTTTCTTGATTGCATATGTGCATTTTGGGGGGATGGGGTGGGAAGAGCATGTTTTATATTTATTGTTCATGCTTTTTTTTTCATTTGTTGACTTAATTTATTTTAGATTTTTTTTTTTACATTAGAGCTGTGTTTTATCTATTTTATTGATAGACTATTTTTTGAAAATAAAATTTATTAAATAGGTAACAATGTATAACTTCATTTATATTTGTGTGGTAGAAGGATTAAGGCTTTTTCTTGTTCTTGATCACTTATAGTTCTTTTTTTTTGATTAACATATACTGATTGTGCATATTAATGAGATTCAGTGTTTATTTCAGCATTTGTATATTGTCTACACTGATCAGATCAAGGTAGTTAGCATTTCCCTTTTCTTGTCATGAAATAATCATTTTATTTTATTTCTTTATTTTTTTTGGTTTTGAGGATTGAACCAACAGGCACTTTACCACTGAGGTCTCATTAAGATTCTGAGGCTGGCTTTGAACTTTCAGCATTCTTGCCTCAGCCTCTTGAGTTGCTGGAATTACAGATCTGCACCACTACACCCAGCTGAGATAATAATTTTAAATTAATTTTTTTCATACCTTTTTCACAAGTGTTTTTTTTTAACCCGAGACAGTTGTTGCATTGCTTTTAACATACATTGTCAAAGCTATTAATTAAATACAATTGTGAAATAAATACTTGTTTTTAAAATATGAATGGAACCACTGCTGCAAAATGTGAGAAGCACGTTGTATTTTATATATATATAATCTGTCTTTTAGGTCTAGTCATCAGATTTACTGATCTTTTCATGGAGTTTGGGAGTTTGAGAGTTTACTTCCAGGACCATATATACATCATTTGTCTTCCAAATACATATATTTAATGATATCCTTGTATAATATTTTTTTGATTAGACAATTGAGTTTGTATTCTTCTGATGTTGCTTCTGTGATCATTGGTTTGTCCTGTCTAGTGACCATGACTCTCTTCTCTTCCAGGTTGTTTTTGAGCACCTTCACTTTAGCAGTTTCAGCTGGGGCTGTTTTGCTTTTACCCTTCTCAATAATCAGCAATGAAATCCTGCTTTCTTTTCCTCAAAACTACTATATTCAGTGGCTAAATGGCTCCCTGATTCATGGTTAGTATATATTGCTTAGTATAATCATTATTAACATTTTAATTTCTTACTACATTGTATTTTAAAATTTTTCTTTTCTTAGTTTCCTTCATAATTTGTAACTTTCTCTAGTAAATCATTAGGATCCTTAGTAAATCAGAAAAGTGGATTTTACTTACCATTCCTGTTTTTTAGCTGTGAAAGGCTTTTCTCTCTTATTTAATCTAAAAGCAGTTTTTAATATTCATTATGATTTTGATAAAATATCATTTAAATATTTTGGAAGAAAAATTTGATTCAACTGGTTATGTTGAATTTTCATTGAAAACCTGAAAAATCAGGGACCATAGTCTGTTTTATTTGTTTTCTATTAGTTTCCTTTGTCATTTCAAAAATATATGATGGAAGGGGGAAAACACACTATATCAAGTATAAACTTTGTGATTTAAAAAAGTAATGACTGACTTAATATGGATAATAAGATATATTGCTTTGAAGGGAAGTAGACTTGCATTCCAACTTTGGTCAGCCATTTTCTAGCATACCCTGGGCATTATGGTTTGGATGTAAGACACTGAAAGGATGTTGCAAGATGGAATGATTAGATTATGAGAGCTGTAACCTAATCCACTGGTGTGGATTAACTGGGTGGTGACTTCAGGAAGGTAGGGTGTGGCTATAGGAGGTTGGTCACTGGGGGCATGCTTTTGGGTTTAATATTTTGTCCCTGTGAGGATCTCTGCCCCCATCCCGCTTCCTGATTGCCACGTCTGAGCTGCTTTTCTCCCCTGTACCCTTCCACATTAGAGTTGGCTGTCTGTGGACTGAGACCTCTGAAACTGTGAGCCAAAATAAACTTCTCCTCGTCTAAGTTGTTCTTTTTTTGTCACTAGAGTTTGAACCCAGGAGTGCTTATCTGATGAGGCATATCCCCACCCCTTTTTATTATTGTGTTTTGAGACAGGATCTTGGTAAGTTGCTCAGGGCCTTGATAAGTTGCTGAGGCTTTAAACTTGTGATCCTTCTACCTCAGCCTCCCAAGCTCGAAGTTGTTCTTGTTGGGTATTTTGGTTACAGCGAGGAAAAACTAAAACACTGGGCAAGTCATAGTTATTATCTGACTTGTTTCCTATTCTCTTAGTTAGGATGATAAATAAGATCTATCTTGCAGGCTTGAGTTTAGAAATATAACTAATGTAAAATACCTGTCTCTTAACTGGTGCTATAGGTTATTTAGACTGTGTCTTCTCTCTCTCTGTCTCTCTCTCTCTCTTTCTCTCTTTCTCAAGGTGGTGTTGGGGATGGAACCCGGGCCTTCAGCGTACTAGGCAAGTGCTCTACCTCTGAGCTACATCCTCATCTCTCTCTCTCTCTCTGTTCTTCCTAAAGAGACTTACTGTTTTTTATATATTAATTTAGTGTAGGTACACTAAACTGTTTTCTCTCCTAGAACATGCTGGTATAATTCTTTTATAATTGTCTCTTAGAATTCATTAATGTTCTTAGAGATTTTGATATTTTTCTTCTTTATCCTACTCATACCTCCCCCATTTATTAGCAATATTTTTTAAAAATTTTTTTAGTTGTAAATGGACACAATACCTTTATTTTATTTTATTATATTTATTTTTATGTGGTTCTGAGGATCAAACCCAATGCCTCACACACACATCCTGGGCAAGTGCTCTACTACTGACCTACAACCCCAGCCCCAACGTTATTTTTTGTTACTAGTTATTGTAAGTGTTGTTTTATTGGTGTCATTAGTTGTTAGTTATTAGTGTTAACACTTATTTTCTTATAGAGATAATGTAATTCGATAGTTATATGGTGGGTTAGATACATTCTTTATGAAAACCAAATGCATGTAACAGAAATTAGGGCACCTCATTTTCAGGTGTTTTAGTGTGGAGTCAAATTTCCCCCCATCCTGATGAAGTAGCACTTTGAAATTATTGAAGAGTGTCTTCTTATGAAATAATATCTTTTTTAAAAAATAATTTTGTTATATTTATGTGGTGCCTAGTGCCTCACACGTGCCAGGCAAGCGCTCTACCATTGAGCCACACCCCAGTTTAGGAAATAGTATCTTGACCAGTATTTGCTGCATGTTTGAATTCCTTCATGCCATGTTTAAGGTAAAACATGACTTTTTCTTACCAAGGAGCCTTTTTTTGAGTTAATGGTAGAATGTCCTTCTTTAATAACATGCAGCTGACCTGCCATTGTACTAGAAACAGATGTTATCAGAGATGGCTTCTCTCCATTAAATATATGGTATAGGCCAGTGCATTTGGGCCTCCCAAGTGGACATACACCTTGGGATAACTTGCCTTGTAATATTATCATGATAACTGCTAGTGGACATACACCTTGGGATAACTTGCCTTGTAATATTATCATGATAATCCATATGCAACAACTGAAATACCTCTTGCATGCCTTAAATTGCTGCAACTTCTCTTTTAGCTGTTATCATGTTCTTTGTAACTAATGCAAAAGAAAAGAACAGAGTAAAATGTAAGAGATCCACTAGTTTACCAGTTTAATGTATGAGATGAGTAAATTTGAGAAAATACAGAATGTTTGAGGAAGTACAGAGTGTACCTTTTGTAGATGAGGTTCCTTCAGCATTCCCTTAGCTGTTGCCGTGACTCAGGCCCTGCATGTTAAGGACATCAGGAGCAACAATGGCTTCTTTCTGACTTTTTTCCTGAACATAAAAGTAGTATTTGTTCACTATAGAAGGATGGACAATAGGGAACAGTTCAAAGAAGAAGATAAAGCCCACTCTTTTCTCAGTGTATCTATGTGTGTGTGTGTGTGTGTATGTGTCACGTGGCACATGCCATTCTCATCTTTTTAAGCATTTACTATCACATTGTGAATGTTTTACATGCCATTTGATGGTCTTGAAAGCACTGGCTGGCTTTCTTCTCTTCATGGGGCACAAAGATATAAAAACTTCAGGTACATGTATAATTTGTTCCATGTCTTTTGCCCTTTTCTATTTTGTTTTCATATTGATTTATGTGGTCTTTTTGTATGTTGATGTGAGACACATTTACTATTTAATTATATTGAATAATTATTATTTAATTTCCATGAATATATTTTTTAGTTGTTTTAATTTTGCTTTTTAAATTTATTTGCTCTTTTGAGTTTCAGAATTTTATATTTTATGTTATCTAGTCCTTTTCTTCTTAAGAATTTTTAATTTTTATTTACTTATTTATATTTATTTTTTTAAAAAAATAAATGACAGCTGAAAGTATTACAATTCTTATTATATGTATACAGCACAATTTTTCATATCTCTGGTTGTATATAAAGTATGTTGACACCAATTCGTGTCTTCATACATGTACTTTGGATAATGATGTCTGTCACATTCCACCATCCTTGCTAATTCCCTGCCCTCTCCCTTTCCCTCCCACCCCTCTGCCCTATCTAGAATTCATCTATTCCTCCATGCTCCCCCTCCCTACCCCACTATGAGTCAGCCTCCTTATATCAGAGAAAACATTTTGGCATTTATTTTTTTAGGGATTGGCTAACTTCACTTAACATTATCTTCTCCAACGCCATCCATTTACCTGCAAATGCCATGATTTTGTTCTCTTTTATTGCTGAGTAAAATTCCATTGTGTATATATGCCACATTTTTTTTTATCCATTCATCCACTGAAGGGCATCTAGGTTGGCTCCAAAGTTTAGCTGTTGTGAACTGTGCTGCTATAAACATTGATGTGGCTGTGTCCCTGTAGTATATGCTGTTTTTAAGTCTTTTGGGTATAGACCGAGGAGAGGGGTAGTTCCATTCCCAGATTTTCAAGGAATCTCCATACTGCTTTCCATATTGGCTGCACCAATTTGCAGTCCCACCAGCAGTGTCTGAGTGTACCTAGAAAAATAAGAAACTCAGAATAGCTAAAGCAGTCCTTAGGAGGAAGAATGAAGCAGGTGGCATCACTGTACCAGACCTTAAACTATACTACAGAGTAATAGTAACAAAAACAGCACGGTATTGGCACCAAAACAGACTGGTAGACCAATGGTACAGAATAGAGGACACAGAGACTAACCCATAAAATTACAATTATCTTATATTAGACAAAGGTGTCAAAAACATGCATTGGAGAAAGGATAGTATCTTCAATAAATGGTTCTGGGAAATCTGGAAATCCATATGCAACAAAATGAAATTAAACCGCTGTCTCTCACCATGCACAAAACTAACTCAAAGTGGATCAAGAACCTGGGATTTAAACCAGAGACTCTGGGTCTAATAGAAGAAAAAGTAGGCCCTAATCTTCATCATGTGGGATTAGGCCCCAACTTCCTTAATAAGACTCCTATAGCGCAAGAATTAAAACTAAGAATCAATAAATGGGATGGTCCTTTTCTTCCTCTAACTACTTTTGATTTTAGAAAATCCTTTCTCATCCTGAGATGTGACAAATATGCACTTTTTTCTTTTTCTCTATTTTTTAAATGGTTTTCTTTGTACTTATCTGTTATTCCCTCTGGCATTTATATGGGTAACTACCTTTTCTCTAGTCCCTTTCCCAGAGTTAGCTCATTTTCCCAGTATCATCAATTGAATATATTTTTATCTGCTTTTCTAGACTTGGTAAATTATTACATAGGGTTTTGTTTTTGGGCTTGGGTACACAGATTTTGGAGTTTGAATTTCAACTTTGTATTTTACTAGAAGTAACCTTGTTGAATTTGTTTAAGCTTTCAAAGTTTCAGTATTTTATCTGTCAAAGGAATAGAAAGATGTAATTTTAAAATAAGATATATGGGCCATATATACAGCATAAAAAAAATCTATCTAGTCAGATGGTACAGAGTAAGCTTGAAAAAATAAGTGCTGAGTTTTAATTCCTTGTTCTTTCCCACTGTACTATGATATTGTTTTAAAGACTGTAGTTTTGTCATGCTTTGGTCCCACTAAGTTTTTAAAAGCTAACACATTTTATGAAGGTTTTCATAAGCTAGTCATACATTTTATTTCCACTGCATGTAATATGGAGATACGACAATTCTGTGGTAAGTTTTTTCAGTTGTTGCTTATTATAAATAAGGCCATACCACAGATAATCACATTTGTATGTATGGTTCAAATACATATCTGATGTAGAAATTTAGAAGACAAGCAGCATAACTGGCAGATTGGACCTTCATCAGTGACTGTAGCCAGGTGTCTTGGTGAGTGTAGATCCATGTTGCTGGGCCCATGCACAACCTCCAAGGCCACCAAGGCCACTTTGTGCATGGATCCCCTGGGTGGTGACATGCATAGCTGTAAAGCAGCTGACTGGTATCTACAGTCATTCTATCCCTTTGAGTCGTTCTGTTCTCTCGGCTATTATATTCAGAGAAGTTTGTCCACATCTGTGTGTCCCAGATGTCCTTGTTACCAATTTCCAGTTATATTTCTTCCAAGTTCTGGATCATCCAAACCATTCACTGTAGCCCCATTAATTGGTTTGTAATTGCACATTTCACCGTTTCTTTCTCCAAGTAAAATAAATAGCCAAATTTGCTGCCCATTGTAGTGCCCACTAAGAAGATTTCCCTTCACCTCTTTACTTCAGAGTGTCTAGAGAGGAGCTGTAGTGCCATTGCTGTCCACATTAGACTATGCTAAACCAGGCCCAGGTCTCCACTTTCTGTCAGCTTTCATAGGGATTCTCTTTGAGGCTGGCAGATAGATGCAGCTTGAGGCAGAAGAGACAGTGTAGCAGGGGTGGGAGCTGTTGGTATTTGGGCTACTTTTTCATGAACTTAGTTATTCCTTCAGGACCTGCTTAGGCCTGAGTACATATATACCACTTCCATTTGATGATGGAATATTGTTCTGTTGTCCAACTTTTTAGATTGGGATTTCATAAAATGGCCAGTTCTGATGGGCAGCTTAGGATATATCGTTAAGAATTCAGTCTCTACTAAAGCCCAGTATCATGTCGATAGCTGTTTCTCCTAAGAAGATTAATTATCTGAAAAGAATGGCAGGCATTGCTTCAACATCCTAAGGGCCTTTCTGTGATTCATCCATGGGGTCCTGCCAGGAGCTCCAGACTGCATACTTATCTACCACTAACACCTGAAGCACCATTGGATCTGCAGGATCACATGGCCCAAGTGGTAGAGCAGTTTGTGAAGCAACCTGGACCTGTTGTAGAGCCTTCTGTTCTGGGCCCCACTAAATACTAGCATCTTATTAGGTAAACTGATAAATGGATACATCCAAGTGAGAAATGTATTGCCTCCAAAATCTAAGGTGGCTCACTGGATGTTGTACCCCTTTTTGGTGTAGGAGGGGCCAGATGGAACCACTTGTATTTTATCATAGAAGAATATCTGAAAATGCTCCATACCACTGGACTGCTACAAATTTCACTGAGAAAGAAGGCCTCTGAATTTTATTAGGATTTATTTTCCATTCTCTGACACATAAATGTCTGAAGTCCAGAGTAGTTGCTATTTTGCACTCACTAGTTCCGGTCAGCATAATGTCATCACTGTAATGAACCAGTGTGATAGCTTGTGAAAGGAAAATGCAATTAAGAGCTCTGCAAACAAATGATCACAGTGCTGGGATGTTGGTGGACCACTGAGGTCAGTAAAATATATTTCTGGCCTTGCCATCTGAAAGTAAATGCTTCTGGTTGTCTTGATTGACAGGGACTGAGAAAAGGTATTTGCCATATCTATAGTTACGTATCTGGTACCAGAAGATGTGTTGATCTGCTCAAGCATTGGAACCACATTTGGCATAGTGGCTGCAAATGGGGTCACTCCCTAAGCTTATGATAATCCACTGCCATTCTCTCAGATTGTCTTCTGCACAGGCCTTGTGGGTGAATGGGGGTGTGGTGGGAATCACCACTCCTGTATCTTTCAGTTCCTGATGGTGGTGGTAATCTTTGCAATTTCTCCAAGTTAGTGGTATTGCTTTGTTTACTGGTTTCCTAGGTAGATGCAGTTCTAGTGGTTTCCCCTTGACCTTTCCCCTATAGGAAGCCCTCACTGCAAAGGTTAGGGAACCAATGTGGGGGTTTTACCAGCTGCAGATCATGTTTATTCCATGTATGCATGCCAGAACTGGGGAGATAACCACAGGATGGTCTCAGAGACACACTGTGGGTTTGACCTGAGCTAAAACTCCATTGATCATGTGATCTTACCCTGCTTTGAGTCTCCCATGATCAATGTCAGATCAAGGCCAGTGTCCAGAAGTTCTCAAAAGTTCGGATTATTTCCTCCCTAGTACACAATTATATCATCTGTATTCATTTGTCAGCCAACCATTTACATTTATGGCATTTGTGGGATTCTTTGAGATTCAGAAAATTTCTCAAGTTCTTTAATCTCCCATGGAATTTCTGTTTTAGTTATTGGACATTGAAAATGTCAATAAATATTCCTTGATTGAAGGAGTAAAAGTTATTCTATAATTAGGAATACTTTGGTAGAAGTTTTTGGATTAGAGGCTGAATATGTATTGATAATGCTTTTATATGTGTAAATGTAGTTAGTTTATTTTAAATACAGCGTCTGGATTTTGGATGCACAGGTTTGAGATATTACACATTAATCTTATTTCCTGGGAATGTGACTTGACTTCTGTGAGTCAGAACACAAATACATACTTACATATGTACATACATACATAATATAAATAATCAACCTCAGTTCTAAGACTGCATATCATATAACAAGATGGGTATCTGCCTATAATGAGAATGATTAAAACAGCTTGAAATATTTTATAAAAAGTGATGTTGGAGCCCTGGATTAGACAGAACTGGTAGTGATCTTCTGTGGTCATTGTGTTCTTCCTTGTAGTCTTTATCACTGGTCACTTGATCTGTATGGCATGTTCCATCTTTCATTTAGTGTGGGCTGTGGCATGCCAACTGCTGCAGTTTGTTGTAGGAAGGGACAAAGAAGGAGAAATGACAAATTAAAATGGCGGCAGTATTTTTTATTGTTGTATAATTAAAATAAAGGGGTGAAAATGGATAGAAAAACTCCATTTCTATTTACTTTTTGTATCCCAAATATTGTTAAAATGTTAGTAGAGCTGGCCGTGGTGGTGCGTGCCTATAATCCCAGTGATTTGGGAGGCTGAGTAGGAGGATTACAAATTCAGAGCCAGCCTCAGCAACTAGCAAGGCTGTAAGTAACTTAGTGAGACTGAGTCTCAAAGAAATAAAAAGGGTTGGGGATGTGGGTTAGTGGTTAAGCACCCCTAGGTTCAATCTCCACTACCCCAAATACCTTGCCCCTGTAACAAAAACAAGTTAGTGGAGTTGAATGTGGTCACACATGCCTATAATCCCAGTTACTTGGGAGGTAAAGGCAGGAGGATCACAAGTTTGAGGCCAGCCTTGGTAAGTTTAGTGAGACCCTATCTTAAAATAAAAAATAAAAAGAACTGGAAATGTAGCTTAGTGGTAGAGCACTTACCTAGCATTTGTTAGACCCTGGGTTCAATCTCAAGTACCACACGCACCAAAAAAAAAAAAAAAAAAGGTCGAAAAACATGTATTCTTCAGTTCCTTAAATGGAAAGACATTGATAAAACTGTTTGCTGGGTGGGTCTCCTTCTAGGTGGTGAAATGTTCTGGAACTGGGTAGAGGTGCTGGTTGCACAGCATTTTGAGTATGCCAAATGCACTGAATTTTTTACTTTAAAGTGGCTGCTTTTATATCATGAGTTTAAAATTAAGAACCAACTAATAGTAAATTTTGGTAGATAGAAAAATGATAGAATTAATTTGTAGCTTTAAAGTCAGGAAATGGTTCTTTAGCATTTGAGGTATTTTCCTCCCTGGTGTCGAAGGTTTGCTTCCATGTCCGTTCACCTGTGATTAGAGGTACACATTTGTAGCCTGATTGCCCAGCCTAGGATTTTGTATGTTCACAATTAACCACAGTGAATCAAATTAGTCTTGGCAGGGACTGAGTGCTTTATTTTGATTTGTCATTAGGAATAGATGATAATGCCATTTTGGAAATGAAGACACAGCACAAAATCATCTTTTTGAAAAAATGCATTTTAAGTTACATAGAAAGTCAAAACAGTTTTAAATTACAAGCAAACTTATATTTGCTTATAAAGTTATTAAATAAAAGTAAGTGCTTAATAAGTTTTATTTTACCATTATTAGTTAAATATCACTAAGAATTTAATACTAAATTGGTGTTAAAAGCTTAATCATTTATTATAGTATACATCAAAAAAGCTACTGGATATTGAGGTATTTGTTTATGATATTAAAAATAAAAACAGTCTTGGCTGGGATTTGGCTCAGTGGTAGAGCGCTTGCCTACCATGCATGGGGCATTGGGTTCGATCCTCAGCACCACATAAATGTAAAATAAAGATATTGTGTCTAAAAAAAAAAATCTAAACATTTCAAGTGGGAAATTAGCTTTAATGAAATTTGGTAGATTCAAACAGTAGAGTGCTTTTTTTGTCCATTATAGTTGATAATATAGACAAATATTTGTTGACATACAAATATGTTGGAAAAAAATTATATTTACAATCTGATGTACCTTTTATAAAAAGAAATAAGTATATATGTATAAAGACAAATATCTTGGGGGGGAATACAAAGGGTTAGTGGGCCCCATGCTTCTTTGTTTCTTTAATCCCAGCTGCTTGGGAGACTGAGGCAGGAGCTTTGCAAAGTCAAGGGAAGCCTGGGCAACTGAGCAAAACCCTATCTCAATACAATTAAAAAAGGGCTGCTGGTGTAGCTCAGTGGTAGAGTACTCACCTAACACGTGTGAGGTCCTAGAATCAATCACAAACAAAAAGACAAAAAAACAAGGGTCTATACAATAGTGTTTTTCTCAGGGTAATAGGATTATATGATACAAATTTTCTCTTATTTGCATTGTATGATATTTATACCATGGACATTTCATTGCTCTTTGTTGTAAGAAAAAAGTTGTATGTTAAGGTGAACCAAGTTTCACAATTAACAGTTAAAATGTTCACTATTTTTTGTTTTTCTTGTAAGTAAATAGAGACTCCTCTTATTCTAAGGTTCTTTGAACACTATTTATTCAAAAACACGCTTGTCTTTTTTTCCCATGCTTACACTTTCTTGAAGCAGTTTAAAAAAAATATGTCACTTTTGGACAATTAGATTCTTCATTTCTACTGAACAGGGGTTTTAACTTAGTTATGTTTTGGAAGTTGTTGAATATGGCTTAACTTTGATTAATTTTCTAATTTAAATTCATGAAAGGTTTTGTTTACACAGAAAATTATCAATTATATTTTTTATAGAATTGTATATTGTATTTTGAAATATTTTGTGACTCCAGCAGATGGAGCTAGAAGTTAATGAATCCTGTGGTTATCTGTCTGGTGTTTTTTTCTTTTTTAAAATATCTTTTTAGTTGTAGGTGGACACAGTGCCTTTACTTTTATTTATTTTTACGTGGCGCTGAGTATTGAACCCAGTGCCCCACTTGTGCTAGGCGGGCACTCTACCACTGAGCCACAACCCCAGCCTTGTCTGGTTTTGTTTTAAACTAAGTATTTTGGGATTATTAATCTTTAAATTCAAACTTCTTTTGGGGATGGTGCATTGAATCTTTCATATAGGTTGTCAGTGATACTGATTTAGACAAACTACAACATTTCTGAATTTTTAGAGTTCTACTATATTGAAACATGCAATTTTAGCTTTATGAGGAAGAGATATTTGACTATTATTTTATAAATTAATAATAAATAATGTAAAATAAAATACATGTATTCACTTAAATAACAATTTTTAGTTTAAGAATGGTCTGTCAGAATCATAAACTATCATTAAGGCATATTTTCATGTGTAGGCATGATGTATGTTGGTAAAATCTAGAAACTTTCTGACTTTGCATAGTTGCCAAGAATATAATGACTTATCAATGTCTATTAGAGACATTATTGTATCTTTTTTTTTTTTTTTTTGGAGATGTGGCTCAAGCGGTAGCGAGCTCGCCTGGCATGCGGGCGGCCCGGGTTCTATCCTCAGCACCACATACAAACAAAGATGTTGTGTCCGCCAAATACTAAAAAATAAATATTAAAAAATTCTCTCTCTCTCTCTCTCTCTCTTTTAAAAGAATTGCCATTATTGTATCTTTATATTGATCTTCTCTTAGTAACTAACTTATATATTGCAAAATATTATAATTGGATCACTATGAGCTCTGTTCATCTGAAACTTTCACATTTACTGTGGTTAATAAACTTAGTTTTTTACATTAAATTATTTAAAGTGAGAAGGCTGGTAGGTAAGTACATGAAAAAAGGGCATCTGATTTCATGACACACTGAATTGGTTGGTATTCAGACCCTTTGGGTCCTGAATCATTTTCTATAGTTGTCCAACGGATGCTGCTGCTCATTATGAACTCTTAATTAAAATTTCTTTATTTAGGTTTTGATAACTATCTGATTTTCTTTTTTGGGGTACTGGGATTTGAACTCAGGGACACTTGGCCACAGAGCCACATCCCGAGCCCTGTTTTGTATTTTTATCTAGAGACAGGGTCTCATTGAGTTGCTTAGCACCTCGCTGTTGCTGAGGCTGGTTTTGAACTTGTGATTCTCCTGTCTCGGCCTCCTGAGCTGCTGGGATTATAGGCGTGTGCCACTGCGCCCAGCTTAGTTTTAATTTTTAAGTGAATGTATTGGTTAGAGTAGACACTTCTTTCTAATTTATGAACTTTTGCTTAAGGTAGGCTTTATTTTTTAACTTCTGACTTTCAGATGAGATGGGGCATGTTCAGGGTGGTTTGGCTATAGACTCACTTTTGACTTTGAAAGAAGAATTTGAATTTGTAGTTTTCACTTTATGAAAGACATATAAATTTTGAAAGTATGCGTATTTATAGACCCATAATAGCAATAAAAGTTCTTCCTTTTGTACTATGAATAATAATTTTTTTTTCTGATTATAAAAATGTAGTGGACCCTTTGCATTTGAGGATTTATATTTACAGTTATAACCAGTTGAAAGCAATTTTCTTTTCTTTTCAAGACTGAGGATCAAACCATGCTACGCAAGCACTGTACCACTGAACTACATCCTCAGTCCTTTTTATTTTTTGAGACAGAGTATCATAAAATTACCCGAGACTTGCAGTCCTTCTGTCTCAGTTTGCCAAGTAGCTGGGGTTATGGGCATGCACTACTGTGCCTAGCAGTTGACAGTTATTGTGAGGTCCTTGATATATGATAATTTTTCTGAGCCTAAAATTTGAATTTTGCAGGCAGTGAGGCTAGGAAATGAAATGAGCTGTGTGGCTAATGAGTGAGGCTAGCTCAGCACCTCCATTTCAGTTCAGCTTAGTTCTATGCTCTTTTTATGCCTCTTATGGGGGAAGTAATAGAGGGATATGGAGAATTATGTATTTCACAAAAGTATATAAATACTTGCTTCTGATTTTTTTGGAATACTGTCTGTGTTCCTTTTAGAAAACTTAGAATATGCAGAAAAATAGGAAGAAAAAGTCATCTGTAATTGTGCTCCATTCATAATTTGGTGTATTTTTTTGCAATTTGTCTTTTATGCTTAATTTTTTTTTTTAAATATTTATTTTATTTATTTTTCGGTGGACACACAACATCTTTGTTTGTATGTGGTGCTGAGGATCGAACCCGGGCCGCACGCATGCCAGGCGAGCGCGCTACCACTTGAGCCACATCCCCAGCCCCTATGCTTAATTTTTGTTATTGTAATTTTTATATATTTTTAATGTTGTGTATGGGTTTTTGTTGTATAAGCATTTTTGAGAGAAGCTAATGAGAATACTTAATTACATCATTTTTCTTACCTTTCTGTGGTCTAAGTTCTAAATATTGGAAATTTTCAGTTTTTTGGACCATTTGTATCATGTTGAAAAAGGACAGTGGGGAGGCATTGACATTTATTTGTTTAGCATTTTGGGTGTTATTTCTCTTCTGTTCTTCATGAGAGCCATATGACGAGTAACATGTTTTTTATGGAAAAACTGAGTGACAGAGTTGAAGTCCCTTTTTAAGATCATACATTGATTGGTGCAAATCTTGGCATGTCAGATGTAGACTGTCACTCACTTAGCTATAAATAGTGTGAATATCTTATTTTTGGTTGGGTACATTATAGTACACTAAGTACATAGAGTATATTCAGTTTTATTGAAATTGAGTTTTTAAAATCTTAGAATTGAAAAATGTTTTGATTTTAAGAAGGCTTTGGTGTACATGTGGAACACCCACACCTAAGCAACTGAGAAAATAAATGTAGAATTATTTATTTATTTATTTATTTTTTCTGTTTCACTCTCTTATAGTCTGATCACAGATTCAACTGAGCATTTTGTTTTACACTGATGGGTAGAATTAATGGGTTATCATAGTCACTTTTCCCTTAATAAAATTTTATTTGACGGACTTGTTTTTTTTGGGCAGCTAATATTAACAAAATTCAAAATATTGTCTTTTCCACTTAGAATGATATGTATGGTCTATCATATACTAATGTAGAAAGAGCAAGAGATCTGGGATCTAAGTCCACGTTTATCATTTGTAAGTTATAGAATTTATGGGGAATTTATTGACTCTCCTTAAAAAAATTAATTTGGTTTATGAACAAATTGGACAAGGAAATCTTAAGTTATTTTGTGTTACAAATTTCTATGTTTCTATATTGTATTTGGTGCACTAAAATAAAAGTAAACTTTGTTTATTTTGAATAAATCGTAATTTCAGATTCTCAGAAATGTTTACTCTGCTGAAGTATTTTATTGAAACAAAGATCCTTGTTTAGTTCATTAGAAACAGGAAGAAAAGTTCTTTGAATCAAAAGCAATTCTTTGGAGAAGACAGAAAACTGGTGCCTATTTTTCTAAGTATTTTTGTCCCCCTTTCTGAGAATAAATTGACAGTAGCAGGTATTGGACAGGGCAGTAAGAACTTAGCCCAAGTCAGGCTTTGCAATTACTTCATTATTATGTTTAAAGTATTTCTAACATACCATCATTTGAGGAGATATAATGGAAAGAGGGTGAGAATAAACTTGATGCCGTTTGCGAAGTATCTGGGAGACCCACTGTAGAAATGTACAATGGAATAGTTAAATTTTAGGTATTTAGGGCAAGAGAATAAAGAGATTCACTATAGGAAACAGTATGCATCTAATAAGAGAAAACTAAGACATAGAAGTGGAGGTTTATTCATCTTATGATAAAGATTTTATTCTGTTGTTGAATGTTGAAATAAATATTTAAAAAGGAGTAGAGATTTCAATAAGAATCTGGGAGGTCAACTTGCATAGACTAGCTAACTCCACATTTTAAAACACATTATTTTATGATTAACAAATCCATCAGAACAGATAAGAGGTAAAGAGCAAGCACTTTCTACTGCAGTATTTTGTGCCTGGAGATTTTTATGTATTGTTTTATAAAAAATCATGTGTAATTGTGCTCCACTTAGATTTAGCTTAAGAAAAATTAAGAACACCAGTATTTAAGTGTTGATAGCAAAACACTTTAAAACTAAATATAATTTGACTAAGATGGGGTTTAAGGACTAGATTTTCAAGAAAATACATGTGCTTTTGACTCAGGATAGGAGTACATCTCAGTAAATCCATCCTAAATTGAAACTATCAGAAGTTGAAGATACATTTAATCTACCAGACCTACCAAACATCCTCGCTTAGTAATAGAGTGCACTGCAGAGTGTCATTTGGTTAGCCACATGGTCTTGTGACTGGGAGCTGCAACTGGCTGCTGCTGGCTAGCATCACAGGAGAATTAGACTTCATGTGGCTAGCCTGGGAAAAGGTCACAATTCAAACTGTGGTGTCTTCTAAATGCATATTGCCATTGAACCATTGCAAAGCTGTAAAATCATGAGTCAAATCATTTTAAGTTGGAAACTGTACAGCAGTAATCACTCAGAGACGGGAGACAACACAGTGTCGCTTGGAGAAGACTTCTAGACTGCAGTGCAAAGAGAGGGAACCTGGTGGAGCTAATTGGTGTTCTGTGTTGAGGAGGAAAGGTGGAAGTTCAGAAAGACCAAGATAGCTAGAAGGTATCAGGCCAATACTGGAAAGCAAAGAGCTGCACAGAGATGAGTTGTGTTACACTTCCTGGAGTGTCCCTGAAGCCCACATGTAAAGCCTTGGTTCTCAGCTTGGTGCTATTAAGAGAGAAGGCTTAGTGGGAGGCTTTCAGGTCACTGGGGCCATGCCCTTGAAGAGGTAGTGAGGCCCGAGCTCCTTTCTCATCCTCTCTTTCTTGCCCTGGCTATGAGGTGAGAAGTTTTGCTTTGCCACATTACTCTATTCACTCAGCTAGCTTCGTGTACAAGAAACATGAAGAAAATTATACTATGGCTTATCATCAAATTGCTCAGAATCAGTAAAATCATGAGTCAAACCATTTTAAGTTGGGAATTGTCTGTACAGCAGTAATCACTCAAGAGATGGGAGACAACCCAGTGTTGCCTGGAGAGGACAGTACAGCTTATCATCAAATTGCTCAGAATCAGTGGCAAGGAGAAAATCTTAAAAGCACACAGTATTTGAATGTCAATTTATAGCACTAAATCCCTTATTAGAATAGAAAAAAAGGTTTCAAATAAGTTTCCATAAATTCTAGCTTAAGAAGATGTATTTTATATATATTAATAGAAAATAATACTCTGTATTTTAATAGAAAAAGGAGAACAATCAAAGAAGTAAAGGAAGAGGATTGAGGGGGAAGGGGCAGGGACAGAAAAAGGGAGGAAATTGGCATGAAATTGACCAAATTACACTATATACCTATATGGATGTACCATAGTAAGTTCTTCCTTTTTGTATAACCTATACAGCACTGATTAAAAAAAAATAAAACAATAAGTAAACAGAAGGAAGACCGGTAGAATAGAGGAAGGGGAACCGGGGGAGGGAAAGAAGTAGTACTGGGGACTGAAATGGAGCAAATTATATTCCATGCATGTATGATTATGTCAAAATCAACCCCACTATTATGCATAACTATAATGCATAACTATAATGCATTCATAAAATAAAAAAGAAAAAGAACAAATGAATGCTAAAGAATAAAGGAAATTTTAAAAAGAGGAGAAATCAGTGAAACAGAAAACAAAATTGATGAGATCAATAAAATTGATATATGATGCTAGGCTGATGAGCATAATTTTTTTTTTGAGTGATTATAAGAATTGACATTACTACAGATTCTACACCTATTGAAAGGATAATAAATGCATATGGTGAATATCTTTATGTTAGTAAATTCAGTAATTTAGAGAAATGAACAAATTCCTTGAGAGGAAAAAACTATTAAAACCTTTTCAAACATTGTGAGAGTGTTACACACATTCTTACAAATAAAACTCTAGGCCAAGAGGAACTCCCTTTCAGCTCTACCATGTGTTTAAGGAAGAAATAAAGACTGCACTTATATGTAGTCTTCCAGAAAGTGGAAGGTGAAGGAATCTTAACTCATTAAGCCAACATTACCATGGTACTAAAGCCTGACAAATACATTAAACATTACAGACCAGTATCCGTCATGAACACTGATGTATAAATTCTGGACAAAAATTTTATAAGATGAACAGCAGCATATAAGAAGGATAATATATTATGGCTTTTGAAAAACAAGTATAACTTAACCATATTTACATGCCAAAAAAAGAAGTCACAATACATTCAGAAAAAGCATAATGAAATTTGACATCTATTCCTGATAAAATCTCTCAGCTCACAGCATTTCTAAGGAATATATCATCCTCCCAAAAAGCAGCTGATGAAAAATTGGCACATAATATTAGCCAGTGGTGAAGGGATGGGCACTTTCTCTATGAGATCAAGAACAAGGCAGGTGTGCTCCCAATCAATTGTATTTGACATTGTTCTTGAAATCATACACAAGTTGGAAAAAAAATAAGTATCTACTGATAGATGATATGATCATATAGAAATTCTGTTGGAATCTGTTATAAAGAAGTTATTAAAGCCAACAAGTAAATCATGAAAAGTTGCAGGATATAAGATGAATATACAAAACACAATTGTATTTTTATATGTCAATGAGTCATTGGAAATTGAATTAAAAATCAATACCATTAAATATAGAAACATCAAAAATGGGAAATACTGGGCTAGGGTTGTGGCTCAGTGGTAGAGCACTTGCCTTGCATATGTGAGGAACTGGCTTCGATTCTTAGCACCACATATAGATAAATAAATAAAAAAAGGTCCATCAACAAATTAAAATATATATAAAAGTAAAGAGTTAAAAAGAGAAAAAAGTAGGAAATACTTAGGGATGTGTGAGATCTATATATTTTAAACTACAAAACATTGTTGAAAGAAAAGTGTGTTATGATCAATGAAGACATATACTGTGTTCACAGATTCCAAGATAGTTTTGTCAATTTGGCTACTGCAAGAGAGTACCATACACCAGGTGGCTTCAACAATACATTTATTTCTCACAGTTCTGGATACGGAGAGTCTGATATGGGGAGACCAGCTTGGTGAGGTTCTTGGTGAGGGCTCCTTCCTGTTTCACTGGTAGCCATTGTGTGTCCTTGCAAGGTGGAGAGCAGAAACAGAAAGCAAACCTGGTTCTGCTGCTGCTTGTAGAGGCACTGTCCCATCATAAGGATGGAACCCTTGTGATCTCAAGGGTATCCCCCAGGCCCTTACCCCAGATGTCATTACACTGAAAATCAAGGTTCCAATTTGTGAATTTGAGGGCACACATTCCATCCGTAACAATATTGCTAAGGTATCAGTTATGCCCAAGCTGATCTATAGATTGAACACAATGCCTGTCAAAATCCCAGCATGCTTTTGGATAAAAATTGATAAGTTGATCTAAAATTCAGATGGGAATATGGTGAACTTAGTATAGCCTTACAATTTTGAAAGAAAACAGGGTTGGAGGACTTACTACCTAACTTAAGAGACTCATTTTAAGTCTATGATAATCAAGATCACATGATAACAGCATAAAGAAAAATAGACCAACTCTGTAGAGTCCAAGAATAGATACACATATACATTATCAATTGGCTTTAAAAAAGGTACAAAGATAATTTAGTGGAAAAACAATCTTTAACAGAGTGGAACAATTGGATAATAATCACAGGCAAAAATGAACTTCAGTTCATACATGGCACCATATACAAAAAGTAACTCCCAAGATCATGGACTTAAATACAAATCCTAAAATAAAAAAATTGTAGAAGAAATCATGGAAGAAAGTCTTTGTGATATTGGACTAGATCATAATTTCTTGGATATCAAAATCATGATTCAGAAAAGAAAATTTTGATAAACTTGACTTTGTTAAATTTAATGAATTTTATTCTTTGTAAGACAAAAGAAAGGAAAACTTTTGTGAGAAAATACCTAGCAAATCCCATACCTGATAAAGGACTTGTATCCAGTGTATATAAAGAACTCATCAAACTCAGCAATAAGAAAGCAAACAACCAGGTCTAAAAATGGATAACAGACTTGAAGAGACATTCTACCAAAAAAAGACATCAGTGGCAAGTAAGGTCATGAACAGATGTTCACATCATTTTGAGGGGAAAGCAAATTAAAACAGCAGTGGCATGCCACCATGCATATGTTGAAAGGACTACAACTAAAAAAGACTCTCTTACATGTTTGGCAGGTGTGTAGGTGAACCTGAACTTCGCTAGTGGGAATGCGAAATGCAGCCACTATGTCAAACATTGTGGTGGTTATATAAGCTACATTCCTACAGCATGATCCAGCTATTCCATGCCTCATATTTACTCACAAGAAATGAAAGCATATATCTGCCACAGACAGGTGCATGAGTGTTTATAATAGCTTTATTTGTAGCAGCCACCAATTGGGAACAGCCTAAGTGCCCATTTACATGTGGCTGCAGTCCAGTAAATATTGGGTCTGACCCATGCTAAAGCAAATCAGTGTTGAAAAAATCTCAAAATAATTGTACTGGAATGCAGAAGATAAAAATGACTACAGAATGCATGGGTCCACTTACATAAAATTTTAGAAAATGTTTTTTAAAGTGTAAAATCAATGGCTGACTGGGGATAGGGGTGGGAGGAGAGTGGCATAAGGTATAGAAAAGTGGTGCTGGTGTTACTGGTGTGTTTTTATGCCTGCGCTTATCAAATTATATACTGTATATTAGGCCATTCGATGTTGTTACAACAAAATACCGTTGCTGGTACTTCATAAAGTAAAGAAGCATTTGGCTCACAGTTCTTGAGGTCCAAGATCATGGTTCTCCTGATCAGCCCCACCCTCAACACTGCTGCATCACCACAGAGAAGCTGAAAGAGGACCAGCTGTGTGCAGAGAGGGCCCAGTTATGGGGTGGGCACGCTCGCTCGCACGCTCGCTCTCTCTCTCTCTCTTTAAATACTTATTTGTTTTTTAGTTGTAGCTGGACACAATACCTTTATTTATTTATTTTTATGTGGTGCTGAGGATCGAGCCTCGGGACTTGCATGTGCTAGGTAGGCGCTCTACTGCTGAGCCACAACCCCAGCCCAAGGGTGGGCTGTCTTTATAACAGCTGCCCTCAAGAAATTTCTTACATGAGTGCATCCTGTGAGATGAGCATTCATCCTGTCTCCAGGGCAGACCCTCTCCTCCTAGCCTCTACCCCTTGAAGGTTCTGCCGCCTCAACTTGGCCACACTGGAGACCAAGTTTGCTGCACATGAGCCTTCAGGGCAGGACACAAACTGTAAGCCCTAGGTGCACTTGTGTAGTTTATTTTATGTTAGTTATAGCTAAATAAAGTTGAGAAAATTAGTCTTTCATTTTTTGCATACATTGTGCTTTGATTTTGCAATGATAATTGAGAGTTAATTCTGAGATCATCCCCTTAGTTTGGTTTGTGAGCTTTTCCTAGAGGGTGATTCCTTGTTAGTGGTTAGCTGTATAGGATGTATCTTCCAAGTGATTCCCTGTAACTGATTCTTTGGAACTGGAGTGGACACATGGGAATCAAAAATGAGGAAGAGAAGTGGTGTGTATCTCTTGGAACTTAGATCTAGAGACATATAGTGATAAAAGTGTAGACATCTGTAAAGAATTGGGAGTTATAGGAAATGATGGAATTTATTTTGCCTAAAATCATGTCAGCAAATCAGATAGTGGAGCAGCTTTCTCTCTGCTCTGGGCAGGGCACCTTTTTGATGAACTGTGAATTGAGGACCTGGCTCGAGAGGAGACATCAGTCAGTGCCTGGCACATCCAGCACAGGGCTGCTGTTAGGTTGTAACAGGTGATGGGTTATTTTCTTCTATAGTTTTCTGAAAGGACTGTGTGACATACAATTGGATTAAAGCTATCTCATGTAAATTGAATATAATCTTTGACATGAAGATGTTTTATCTTTTACAACAATGTTACAATGATTTAAAACCAGCCTTTGTGTTTTGTACCATGACTGAATAAAGCAACACATTAACAATCACAGTTCTCCAGCCTACAAAAGAATACCCACTTTGTATGTAATAGTTCACATAATACTAATTATCACCTTATGTATTTGGAATAACTTATTTAGAAACCCTGAAGAAGATAAAATGCTGTTGAGCAGTTAAAATAGAGGTCAGAGACCATGCTCTAAAGTTTATGAACTGGACCTGGAGGGCACAGTTTGGAATCAGGTCCATTTATTCTTACTTTAGATAAAGTGCTAATGAAGTTTACCTCTTTGTATAAGGGAGGGGGAAAATGTGGATGGTCAAATGCAGATTGTTAGTAAGAGCAGTGGATGTAGCTGGCAGAATGGGCGGTGAACCGCAAGCCTGGGTACTCTGAGGGAGAGCAGTTGGCAGAGGAGCTGATAGTGCTACATACTAGTAGCCTCTGTGAAGTCACGGGTAACAAAAGCATTAAGTCACTAAGTGCTCATTTTGTGACAGACATTGTGCTGGTTCTCGTACATGCATTATTTCATCTGATAATTAACAGCTACAGACGTGGCATTATGCCTTGTTTTATAGATGAAGAACCTGTGCCTCAGCAAGGTTGTCACATGAAGTGCAGACAGGACGTGGGCCAAGTCTTTGAAGAGAGTGTGTGTGTGTGTAGCCCTTGTCTGGTTATTGACACAATAAAATGATTGGCTCTTATTTTTGAAACAGTGTTTTGCTGTGTTGCCTAGGCCAGTCTTGAACTTGTGAGCCTAAGGAGCTGGCACTACAGGTTGCACCATTATGCCCAGCTTAGCTTAAAAATTTATTTTTATTTTTATTTTATTTTATTTTTTTTAGAGAGAGAGAGGGGAGAGAGAGAATATTTTTAAATATTTATTTCTTTTCGGCGGACACAACATCTTTCTTTGCATGTGGTGCTGAGAATCGAACCCGGGCCGCACGAATGCCAGGCGAGCGCGCTACCACTTGAGCCACATCCCCAGCCCCCCAATTTTTTTTTAAAGGATCAGAATGTATAGAACAATTCTAATTTAAAAAGTTCAAATTAGTTTTTCCACTAAAAGATATTAAGCCATTGCTTTCTAAGAATTTTCGTAAAACATTTTATTTCTTACAAAGATAAATGGGTATTATAAATTCATAAAAATCTGTACAGACTTTTGGATAGGAAATTATAAATTGCTTTTATTGTGTTACTTTATGTAGAAAAAAAGTGAATCAATCTAGATAAGCTGTGCAAGTGCTAAGTTAATTATTGTCTTCCACACTATTCCAGCTAAAGAGCAGAGCAATTCTAGAGCATGCACACTAATTTCATACTGGGTGGCTGGGGAACGGCGTGCTGAGGCTCACCCTCTTCCCTGGAGCATGTGTGCAGCCTTGTGAGCAGAGGTGCTGGCTTATCATTGTGCCTCAGTGCTGTGACCACTGCCGTGAGTGGAGCGGAAAGAACGCAGGCTCTTGTTTCTCTAAGCCTCAGATTACAGCTGCATGTGGTGCACTGGATTTACACTGAAATGATAATTTGCATAATTTCTATCTTTGCTTTGATTTTACAAACTTTTGTAAGGGTGATAGCCATTATTTTAAGACTCAATTTAAAATTCTAGTGTTTTATCTATTAAAAAAAATAGAAGATACTGAGCCACTCTGCCAATGACATACCTAAAGGTCTTTCTAAATCTATTCTTATTTTAGTTGCTGCCTTTTGTTGTGACATTATAAAGGACTGCAGAATGTCCCCAAAAGGGCAACCACCACATGAGCTTGCTGCTTCTGTGACCTCTTTTTCCCCACTTGGAGTCGTTCACTGGCACTTCTGTGATGTAGTGGTTCTAAAGTCCCGGGCAGAGAGTCAGCTCTGCCAGTTGCAGGCTCTGTAGCCTTGGCAAATGAGGTGGCCACCCCTGTCCACTTTGAGTAGCAGTGCTGCTGGCCTCAGGGACTGCTGTGAAGAGCAGACGAACGTGTAGAAGGTCTGCAAATCACTTAGAATGGTGCGTGGCACATCAGCCTCAGTCAATGCTAGTTATTATTTTCGGGGTTTTATGAGGCTTAAATTAAATGGGATTATACATGTAAAATGATTAGCAGAGTGTCTGGCATTTATTAAGTGCTCAGTAGATGCTAGTGGCTCTAATTTAAATATTCTGGTGCCTACATGTCTATAGACGTGTGCCTTTGGATCTCTGCATGTCATATTTTTAGTTAATTTATTTTAGGGCACTAGAAAAAAGAAACTAGTTTCTATATTGGCCTTTCTCAGTAGGTACAAGTTACAAAGTTAAAGTTTAACAAATATGCAATTACTTTCTGATTTCTAAGTTTAAATTATTTGTTATTTCAAGTTTATATTTACTTTTAGTATTAAAAGGTATACATGTTGATTAACATCACCATTTAGTGAAATTTCAAAAGGCCTGTCAATATCTAACCTGAGTTTCCTCTTCTTTTGTTATCTTCTTTACAGGTTTGTGGAATCTTGCGTCTCTCTTTTCCAACCTTTGTTTATTTGTGTTGATGCCCTTTGCATTTTTCTTTCTGGAATCAGAAGGATTTGCTGGCCTGAAAAAGGTAAGTAAATTGAATTTTGGAATTAAGAAGTAAATGTCGGGCTGGGATTGTGGCTCAGCGGTAGAACGCTTGCCTCAAGAGTGCGAGACCCTGGGTTCGATCCTCAGCACCACATAAAAAAATAAACAAACAAAATAAAGGTATTGTGTACAACTAAAAAATAAACATTAAAAAAAGAAGTAAATGTCATTTATGTTGAACTGAAGATCAAACAAGCATTTGAATAGAATATAAAAAGTTTAATAAATAATATTAAAACCACATTTTAGCAATAATAGTAATATTGCACATTGAATCATTTTGTATGTTTATGGGGAAAGTTCTCCATCAATCCTGTATATGTTTGTGCTGTGCATTACTCTAGTGGAGTATTCCTTTGGAATAGATAAACCTATAGGGTTAGTGTTACTGTGTTACTGCTTTCTTAGGTAATCTCATTCAATTTTAGAGCTTGATATGAGATTCTAAAAATCCTAAAATACATCTTGATGTAAAAGTTATCTCACATACAATATTTTCAGGGTAGTAGCACATTATAAAATCGGATATGCTTTATTAGGTAGTCAAATTCCCAGGATACCAAGAGTAACTAATCTTAGGTAAATGTGGAAGGCTTAGAAGTGGGCAAACTGGGAAATGTCTCAGGAACTTCTTAAACTAATCAAGACTTTAAAAGAGGCAGTACTTTAGTCTATCCTTGAAGATAGTATTTTCCAAATTTTTTTTTATTTATTCTTTTTAGTTATATATAACAGCAGAATGTATTTTGACATTCCCATTCTTTTTTAAATTTAATTTTATTTTTTTAAATTTCCCCTTCTTGTGGTTGTGCATGGTGTGGAGTTACACTGGTGATGTATTCATATATGAGTACAGGAAAGTGATGTCTGATTCATTCTACTGTCTTTCCTATTCCTGTCCCCCCTCCCTTCCCTTAATTCCCCTTTGTCTAATCCAATAAACTTCTTTCTCTGCTCCCACCTTATTATGTGGTTAGCATCTGTACATCAGAGAGAACATTCAGCTTTTGTTTTTTTGGGGATTGGCTTATTTCACTTATCATGGTAGTCTCCAGTTCCATCCATTTACCGGCAAATACCATAATTTCATTCCTTATGGCTGAGTAATATTTCATTGTGTTTATATACCACATTTCTTTGAATACAGTATTTTAAAGAAAAAGAAACTAGGTTCTATTTATAACCTATGCAGTTCTTTGTCATAAATTTTTGGAATATAATGTAAATGCAAAGATTTAAGTACATTAATACCTTTTAAATGATTTTTAAACTTGCAAAATGAGACTAGTGTTACAGTTTAGCATGTTTTGCCTTTCTGACTTTTAGTTCCATTCAGTATGTTGTGGTGGCATACAGAATGAAATGTGCCTGTATATCTTATTATTGAATGATAGTATAATGCTAATTCAGAAAATTTGGCTTGGGAAATTGTAAACTGCATGTGAATTGTTATTACTTTTCATCTTGTATAACTCTGTGTGGGATCATAGAGGTGAAATTATTTAACCATTTGATAGCTCTTCTGACTTTAAACCTTAAATAACCATACATTTTAAAGATGCAGTGCATCACTGGGGTGATGATCACAGTGCTGTTCCCATGGACTCACGGGAACAGCTGTCTGGCTGTTATCCCATAGGTGAACGTGTTGCAGCTAGCTGAAAAGGAACAGCTAGCTTCTTATTTAATGAAGGTTCCGAGATAAGAATGAATGAAGGAATGTGTTTGGCAGTCAAGCCTCACATTGAGAAAACTGGCTTTTGTATGTTGGACATTTTTTAATCCTGTTATATTATTAAGATTGGCAATTAAATTTATATACTGTTAAGAATTGTATTCTTTCAACTTAGAAAGCTGTTTGCTGGTTTATATTTTCTTGAAGAAATAATACAAAATATTATTGCTGAAAGGGATTTAGTTCAAACTCTTCTTCTATAAGGAGAAAACTGATATTAAATTGTATCAAATTGTCTATGAGCCATCCATGTAAAATAGCACAATTAGAACAGAATATCTAGGGATGTCTGACCTTCCCCAGGTCGGTGTTCTTCACAGTCAGCACTCTGGAGAGCACAAGAAAAGCCAGTAGGAAGACGAGGTGGCCGAGGACAGAACATGAATGTGAAACACTGTCAGAAGAGAGGCGCAAGGAAGAGTTCTGACACTGTCAGCTAGTGTGAGGAAAATGGGGTGACCATCTGGAAGCCAAGGGACACAGAGTTCCAGGAGATGCTTACCACCAAAGTGAAACTAAAAAGAATGAACAGAAGAAAAGGGGCATTGGAGACTATTGAAACGGTGGGCTTCTGTAGCATCTTGAAGTTTGGAGGTAGAGCTTTTGATGGACATTTATTCCAAGAGTTTTATGAAGTAGTCTACTACTAGTTAGTGGTTATTGAAGGCATTAGCAATCCTCTAACTACTAGTTAGTATTATAGGAAATTTCTAGGGACACAAAGAAATGGGTCTCCTGCTTCCAAGGAAACATGGAGAACTTACAGTTGCAAACCAGATGAACTTATTACAGTTTGATGAACTTATTCATGAGGTGCTAAGGAAGAGGCTGAAAGAAATGGTTATCTTGTTCTGCTGTGCACTAGGGGCAGGCTGTGAGGAGGAGGCCAGCTGGGATTGAGCTGGGATCTGATCCACCAGCAGTATTTGCTAGAGTGTGATGTTCCAGGCTTGAGCCATTGCCTGGAACTCTAATGGAATTGAGGGAAATGGTTGGTACCTAGATGTGAACCATGAACAGTCAAGATGCACAAGTAGCCCTCAGGGTCAGGTTCTGGAAGCACTGATCCTCTGCCAGGCAGTTTGGATTCTGTGCTGTAGACAACAGCGAACTGGCGTTTTCCCATGAGGATTTTTGCATCTATCATTTCATTTAAGTGAATCACACATTTTAAAGTTTCCGCATATGTCACAAAGGAAAGGAGCATCAGGGAGCACATGGGCCAGGGAGTGCTTGGCACTGAGTTTTGTAGAAATATCATATGCATCCAGCTCTGCTCAATAGAACATTTTGGTCTGTGTCACAAAAACTGCCTGTTGGTGTTTGCTTTATGCATGAAAGCTCTGCCTCTTCCTGATACTGCCTCTTTGCAGTGTTCCCCAATGCAAGAAACAACTGGAACTGCTCAGTGTTAAATATGTCCGTGTTTGGTGTTGTAGAACTATCTACCTGGTGTTCTTTATGAAATTCTAATTGTTAGCTAGGTAATTTTTCAAAATAGCATGTGACGTGGACAGACCATTCCACCCTTCTTGTGAACTGACTATCTAGAAAGGGGACTTGGCTACCTCTAAGTGCCCAGCCAGTCAGGGAAGGGACTCGGCTCTGTGTGGTAAACCAGTCAGCCAGGGAAGTAACATGATTGCATTTGATGAAGCAGATCAGCAACACACTGTAGGCTTTAAAAAAAACTCTGTCGTTACTTTTCTCCTGTGCCCCTTTATAGACTTAAGATCAAAAGGGAGAATCAGCTGAACAAGGATCCAAGAGATAGAGGTATTTTACGACCACATTTGTACACAGTTGTATAGTTCTTCCCTTTGAATTTTTTTCCTTTTTTTACTCCTAGTTTCTCTATTCATGATTAAAAGAACATTCTTTCTCCAAAACACAAATTTGACTGTGTTCATCTGTTAAAACCCTTCAAGGGCCTCCAGTGTACTTCATGACCTCATATGGGACTGAAGTGTTGAATGTTTGTGTGATACAGTTGTGATTATCAGACAGGTAATTCCCAGACCCACTGAAGGATTTAAAAAGGGGGCAGTTAGAGCCCTGATGATTATCACTGATCCAACTTGGGAAGATTGGAATGAATAGGTGCTATGGTGACCAATTTAAACGTTTTGTTTCTCATACTAGTAAAGAGGGGTAGTAAGGGGGTTGCGGCCTGAAGGCAGAGGACTGTCAAGTGGGGAGTCTGAACGTATGGGCATGCCCAAGGGCAGGGGCCAGGGAAGAAAGAGGGAGGGCACAAAGGTAAGGAAGTGGGCTTTAGAGACAGCTGCCTGGGCATGTTACTTCATCTGAATCTCAGGTGTTCTTTCTGTAAGATGGCTACAATAAAGATACTTACCTTACTGTATTATTTTCATGATTATATAAGACAAGATTGTTCATGTAGAGCATAGAGCCCAGGACTGCATTTAAAGTAATTGTAAATGTTAACTATTATTAAACCACCACTGTCTTCATGGTAGTCTGTAAATACACTCAAGCAATAAATATTGTTATTTATTCTTTACTTATTAATATTACTTATAATATTAATGTTATTTGGGATTCAGAAAGAAACCAAATACAGTAGAGTCAGCTGTTAATTATTCACATGTTATTATCATGAGCAGTTCTAAAATTCCAAATTGTTTTTCACATTTTGAAATAGCATTGACTAAAGCAGAATAAATCAGTTTTAGCGTTAAAGGTAGTATACTTCGGAAAAAAAGCCTTCTTGAAGCTACAGTACATTTTAGACCCTAGTAGAAATGTTTTAGAAAGCTTTAAACTTAGGTGATCAGGTCATGCTATTTTAAAATGCTCTTTTTTTTTTTTTAAGTTTTGAAACCAATTACTTGAAAGTTGCAGGGGTTATTAGCATTTTAAGTCTCAGTGTGTGTGTTGAAATGCTAGGTGTCTTTCTGCAGCATAGAATTATTTGGTGTTTCCTTGTGCAGCTCTGGATGTTGCTCCAGATGCTCTTGGCAGGCACTGTGGCTGTATTAGAACTACAAACTTTGCTGCTTTATTGATGTTAATGTTATTATCATCGGCCACAGTCACAAAGTGTTTGAATTGTCTAATAAGTATTCATATATGTTCCTAAAAGGTGTTTATCATTGGTTACCTTTGACATACTCATTTCTGATTGGTACTGAAGAAGGTAGAACATTTCTAATGGCAGATGCTGCCCAATAATTTGAGTCCTGATGAACTTGTATTATGGTTAAGTTAAATTTCCTTTTTTTCCTCCATGACCACCCTCCTGGTTTTGTTTTACTATGTCTAGTCTGGTGTATTCCCTAAGTGGCACATGGCCCACCATACTCCCATGGAGTCCCTGGGCGATGGATTTTAAAGCAGCTCCTTGCATATTGCCCCGAGATGCGGAAATTGGCCACTGGCCATGGGGCGGATGCAGAGCTTGAATTGAAAATCAAATTAAGCAGAATTCTCTACTTAGTTTTTAATTAAGCCACTATGTTAATTCAAACAGGACATTTTAGGCCTGGGGGTTGACCATGTCCTTTTAAGGCCCTTAAATAGCCTTTCTTCTTTCTCCTTACTGTGGCGTGTGTTTCTATTTTATTAGGACCATCTTTTTGCTATTCCCTTTCTTTATTATTCTTAAGCCTAAGAGAATAGAAGTGGTTTTGATAAAGTTTTTAGTAAGAAGCTAACTTTTACTTGGATCTTAAACTACTAGCAGTTCAATGTTGATGCAGATTCTTCTGTTGTTAGATTCATGTGCTGCATCAAACATCGAGTTTGTTCATGTGTGTTTGAACCTGATCCTGTGTTTACATCTGAATTTTCATTTCTGATAGAAAGGCACATCATTAGGTTTGTTTGGTTTTGTGGTGGAGATGCCTCTTTGCAGTTTTGAGCTTCGTTACTCTTTAGTGGCGGGCGTCTGTGGGTCGTGGGGATTGGGGTCATCTAAGGGCAGACAGTGCAACTGTTGCTCTCATACCTCAGATCAGAGCTGTAGTTTTTCCTCTCCTCTACCTCAGGAAAGACCTCTAGGTTAGCTGCACAGTCATCAGGAGATGCTTCTGATTCAGTCATGAACTCTAGAGGTATCATCTCTGGTTGGTGCTCACATGAGATGTAGGAATCTATTTGTTGCATATTGTGTCTTAACATCTACTTTGAATTAAATGTTATAAGGAAACAGATTAGCAACTAATGAACGTGGGAAAAAACTCAAATGTGACTATTTATAAGTTTAATGACAGATTAATTCATAAGCCCATGATTTTTCTGGGAACAAATGTACATTGTTTTCACCTTAATGCTTATCTTTGATTTAAAGTCCTGGTATAAAATTTAACATCAGCGACAGCAACATCCTGACCAATTATCCAAACCACGCAGACATCCTAGACTGTCCAGAACTAGTGCGTGATCTGTAGGATTAAGAGGTTAACTCCTATAACTTCAAACAAGTGCTTAATAATAAAAGCATAAAGTACAAAATTTGAGGTGACTTCCTTTCTTAATTAATTAGACTGACCAGGTGGGAGCGAGAGGCTCTGTGCTGGCGCTCGGGACGTCCATAAAGCCGAGCAACATGACAGCACAATGGAGGAGGAACAAAGATTTTTTTAATATGTTTCTGTCCTGTGTCACAGTTTGAGATTGTCCTGGTTTATGTCCCTTTTGGCAAACTTACATAAAAGTGACCCTGTACTGTATTTTATGACCAGATGACTTTTCCCCTCAGTGGCTAATTTGTCTCAGGCCTCCATCTTAAAGAGAAGTGAGTAGGAAGTTCAGCCTCTGTCTCTGTGAGCTTTCATTGCATTCTTTCATTATTTTTGCTCGTTTTTTTTTTGCCACTGATGATCCATAAATTGTTGGGAATGAGTGATTAAGGAAGTGCTGCTTAGTGTTAGTGGCACATGCGCATATTTGGCATGGTTCTGGTGGGTGAGAGGAAATCACAGACAAGAGGAAGGCTCCTGCTGGGAACCCTTCAAGGAAATTTAACTTGGGCATGTTTTGATCGTGGTGTTTATTACAGAAAATGAAGTCATATCTTACTAACTATTGTTATGTGTTAATTTGATTCTCCCAACACCTGCAAGAAAACCATGGAGTAATGCATTAATAGAGCTGCTCTACATTCTCCCAACTGGGAGCACTAATTTTTCCTCAGAGATTAGTGTGGATGAGAATGGTTCTTTTCTTTTTTTATATGTGTGTGGGGGTACTGGGGATTGAACTCAAGGGTACTCAACCACTGAGCCACACACCCCAAGCCCTATTTTATATTTTTTAAATTTAGAGACAGGGTCTTACTGAGTTGCTTAGCACCTTGCTGCTGCTGAGGCTGGCTTTGAACTCAGGATCCTCCTTTCTGAGCCCCTGAGTCCCTGGGATTACAGGTATGTGCCACCATGCCTGGCAGAGAATGGTTATTTTCAAAACATTCCATCTGGCAGTGCTTTGCAGTGGAGGCCTTAGGAATCACCCCTTTGCTGTGAAAGGTGTGGCGGTGGAGGCATAGGTGGAGAGCCTTTCAGATAGGGAGGCTCGCATGCAGGCCCTCAGAGGAAGGGCAGAAGCATCATGTGAGGAGCAGAGCACATGTGCTGGTTTCCTTTAGAGATGGTTTGCGTTCATAAAGACTTTGAATGAAACTTCATTTAGTTCCTGAAATGGCATCAACTTCATCGCTCTTAGTGCAGTTGCCTATTGGAGGGAATTAAATTATAGTCACAATGAATTGTTGAATAGCAGCTGCTTTTTTAAAAAATTAGTTTTCATATACTTTGTGAAAGTACAGTGTTTTGAATTGGACTACTACCTATTACTTTCATCTTTCTCTCCACCTAGAATAATGAGGGATTTCTGCATTTAAGGCTAGATTCTTTCTTTATTTGCATAATAATGTAATGGCCAAAAATGTGCATTTTGGAGTTCAGAGCAGCTGGACTCAAGTCCTGATCTGGTCTAAGGTGTTGGTGAAATGCCCAGGACACATTATCTGTAGCAGTTACCACAAAGAGCTCAAACGTGACAAGTGTGTGAGAGCTGTTAATGAAACATCAGGAAAATTAGTATAGGACAGATTTTTATGTCATAGCACAGTGACATGGGCAGTTATGTTGGCATCGACATGGCCAGCTTTTGTTATGTATCCTGAAACAGGATCTGTTTTATCTTAGAACAGTACAGGTTGTAAAAAACAGGTCCCATGTTTAATAGGCAACTAAATTTTGAACTTTATTTTATGTGATAATTAAATTACTAACTAATGTCTCATAGTTCAGGCTTCTTTGTTAATTGAGGAATGTTTTGGTAGGGAAGAAATAAAAATTCACCAGGTTCAGATTTTAAACTAATTATACTTTTAATTGTGCTGGCCTCAAATACTTCCAATATTATGAAATATTTGGTCAGAGGAAGGGTGAAAGCATCATTTTAGGAGCAGAGCACATTTCTGTTTTATAGAAATAATAATTGTTTCATTAGAATTTTTTTCCAAGACTTTTTTTGGGGAATTGAAAATTACCCACCCTTGGTTGAGAGGAATGTTATTTGAAAGTGAAGTTAGATGTCAGACTTCTTAAGTAATTATGATATCATATGACTACTGGGTAAGTGCTCACCAAAGAGGTTAGAGTTTGTATTGTGAAAATCCTGTATTTACATGGCATTTGTCTTGTACTTATTTGTCTATAAAATCATTTATTCAGCATGTCACAAGGATGATCTTTGATCTTTATGAAATGTTTGCCAATATGTAGCTGAAACTTGGTACATAATATCAATCTACAATCCATTAATTTGGCTCATCTATATACCAAAAGTAGATACTGTGTACTCAGACACATCAAAGACAGTACGATTGTTTGATAACTTAGGTAATATTTAGATTGTGCTTCATCTACTTTTCTTTAAGTTACTGACAGTGATACTACTTAAAAATGTATTGGTTTGAACTTTCTGTTTAAAGAAAGGAAATTCTCATCTAGAAAGACAAGCATTCTTCTGGAGTGACTGAACTTTAAAGCAACTGAAATGCTAAACTATGTGTATGTAAAAGTCACATTTGTCTTTTAGTGATTAAAAATTAGGTTAGCAAGCAAAAACTGAAAAAACATAAGGGTATGTTGACAGTCAAAAAAGTTAGAATAAAGTATATTGAAAGGATCAGTTTTATGGGAAACATTTCCTGTTTTTTTTTGGAATACAGGAAAAGAAATTTTAGGTTTTATAAGGCTAGAGGTAAGTATTTTATATTTTAAAAGTTTATTTCAGGTAGAATTACTTAATATTTAATGCTTACATTGCACATCAGTGAATATTTTTATAAGCAGTTGATTTTTAAATAGACTTGTGAAGGGCTTAGATGTTTTTAAACCATTTTTTGAGGTATCAGAATGATAACTGTTATTGATTTTTACATCCTTTTTTAAATACATAGAATTCAAGATATATTTCTGATGTAATTTTTAAGAAAGTAATGGAATACTTTATGTTACAATGAGAATTTATTGCATTAAATGACTTAAAATACTTTACTCAATATTCAGAATAAGATTTTCTTTTCTTCCTGCTGTTATTTTGGTTCAGGCTTCCTCATTTCTCACTTGGACTATTTAAGTTACTTTTTTTTTTCTATAGCCAGTTTCATCCCCATACAAAGTAACTGCTATAGTGCCTTTTAGCTTTGCTTCCTTAACAATTAGTTGTATATGTACCTCAGCTCCATAAAATCCTTGATAGCTTCTAATTCCAACAAAATAGTCTAAACTCTGGTGCATTACACATAGGAGCATCTTATGTGTAATTTGGCTTCCATCTGTCTTAAGCCGAGTCTTTCCCTTGGCTCCCTGCCTGCCCTGTGTTGTGTCCCTACCAACTCACCTCTCCTAGAACAGGCCCTGTCCTTTCTCACTCCACCTCTTCCTTCACATCGCTCCCTCTGCCAGGAAATCAGTTGTTCCTCAATACACTCCTGCCAGAATCCTTTTCCTGAGTGTTATCTCCAGCATGATTCTTTTGTAATTGTGACTGCTTTGGGTTAGGATTGTGGTTGTTCCTCAATGTGTCTTTAACTTGAATACTTAGGGTGCTGGGGTGGAGTCCTTGTGCAGGGAGACAAGGGTGAAAGTGAGCACTCTCTGCTGTCTCCCTCCGCTTGTCTTGGGGGTGTGGGACCTGAGTGTGTTCCAGCAGAGCCCTGTGTGGGATAGATGGGTTCCTGCAGTTCCTTTCAGGATGTAATGTTTTTAGAACCTTGACACAAAATAAGACTCTTAGACTGATGCATTATTTTAGTGCAGCTTGGTTGACTGATTCTGAACCTTTGCAGATCCCTGACCATCCTGAGCTCTGTTTATAGGACTGGATGTCTTCCCAGCCCCAACCCTGCCTGGTTCCTCAGCTAGCTGGGTAGATTTAGGATTTTATGTGTCTGGAACCAGATGTACTGTTTCCCACAGTTCCTAGAGTGTTTGCCCCGTTGATGGCATGGAGCTCAGCCTCACCACAGCTGTCCTGGCTGGACCTGACCTCTGCTGGAACTCACAGCTGCCTCTTCCCACTGTGTCCTCAGGGTCCTGTTCTGTTGATCTGGTGCTGCCTTGCTCCCTGTGCTGTCTGCAGGTTTAGGAGAGCTTGTGGCTGGAGTTCTTCCAACTGTGCTGTCAGCTGTAGTTTTTGTTATATAGTTGCTGAGAAGTTGAAGTGAATTTAGAGGATGCTGTTACTACTGTTAACCTCAAATCTTACATGCTGAATCCAATTCTTACATAAAACAGGCACTAGATCTTCCCCCTGCATTCAGACATTATGAAAGATTCATATTTATTTACTATTTTACTGTTTTTAAAGTATTCTTACGTATTTTATTTCATTTGGTATTTTAAATATCTGCTTTGTTTACTAGTTTCCTAGATAGATGCAGTTCTAGTGGTTTCTTCTTGACCTTTCCACCATAGGTAACCCTCACCTCACAGGTCAGGGAAATGATGTGGAAAGACCACCACCAACAAAAAACAAAACAGAAAGATTCAAATGATTATTATTAACAGGTGATTATTGAAAAGATTGTATAAAATCAAAAAATTATTTATTGTTTCCAATAAGAAAATTTAACAAGAAAGTTGGACATAGGATTAATACATAAAGTTAATAAATACCAGCAACAAAGAAGAAATCCAGTTAAAAATTCCTTTTATTCCCTTTAGGCAATGAAGTAAATCTAATGAACAATGCTTAAACCCTTAAGCATTGTTCATTAGATTTATTTCCAATGGAACCAATGGAAGGAAACAAAATATCTTATTAAAGATGTTAAAGGGGCTGGGGATGTGGCTCAAGCGGTAGCGAGCTCGCCTGGCATGCGTGCGGCCTGGGTTCGATCCTCAGCACCACATACAAACAAAGATGTTGTGTCCACCGAAAACTAAAAAATAAATATTAAAAAAAAAAGATGTTAAAGAAGACCTGAATAAATGGCTGGATAGTCTGTGTTTGTTAGAATCAACACTATTCTGATAAATATACTAAGAGGTTTTCTTATAGAATATGACAAGCAGTAATGATTTTATGGAAAATCAGAAAACCAAAACTAGTCAAAGTAATTTTGAAGAACAGGATGATAGAACTTTTCAGTCAAACATCAAAACTATAATGAAATATTACTTCACACTTATTAGAATGGCTATTAGCAAAGAACCCAGAAAATAAGCATTAATGAGGATATGACGAGATTAGAATTCTGGAGTGTCATTGGTGAGAATGGAAAAGTTATTGCTGATAGACAAATGTGGTGGTACCTCAAAAAAACAAAAACAAAAACGAAACTGAGAGTAAAATTACCATTGGATCTTGCAATTTCTCCTCTGGGCATATAACTCAGGCAGTTATTTGCACACTCATGCTCGCAGCAGTGGTAAGAGGATAGGAGCATCCCGAGTGTCCAGGGACAGGTGAGTAGATGAGCAACATGTGATTATGCATGCATGAGATATTATTCTGCTTCAAGGAAGGATGTGCTGACACTGCTGCAGAATGGGCAAACCCCAGACATTATGCCAAGTAAAATAAGCTAGTCCTCAGCGGACAAATACTGCGTGATTATGCTCAGGTGAGATACCTCAAGTAGTTAGTTACATTCACAGAGGAAGTAGAAGCATGGCTGTCTGGGCTGGGGCGGGCACAGTGGAGCTGTTGTTTAATGGGCTCATAGTTTCCATTTAAGAGGAGTTCTTGGAGATGACTATTGGAGATGCCACCGCAGCATGTGAACAAACTTCTCCCATGAACCTTATTTAATTAGAAATGGTAAAATGGTGAATTTTCTGTCTCATGTATTTTATTACAAGTTTGAAGTAAATGATAAACATGATAGTGTTTTGTTATGTTTTGGGTGGGTTGATGTTATTGGGAGGGTTACATGGATGCTGCAACAGTCATGGTAATGTTTTTTGAAGTTAGGTATATACCTGGGTATAGTCCACCTAAGTTGACATACAAAGCCAAATAGTGTGCTTTTTATTATTTAATAATAAATAGACACGAAAGCCGAACAATGTGCTTTTATTATTTAGACATAGAAGGAAAAAAGATGATTCATTTCTTGGTGATGGGCTCACATTAACAAAACAGATGCTACTACATTAAACTAGTTTATTGATTTTCAGTGGAAAAATTTATTTACATGCATGTACCACCCAGCTTTGCTCTCATTTATCAAGGGCTGTAAGAAATGCAGAAATCTGGGAGAGAGAGCCTGGCGAAGCTCACCCAGGACCTGGTTTAGAGAGAGAACAGACACCTATAGTTCTTATGTGCTTGTGTACTGTTTCTGCCATAAAGCACAGCTCTTTTGTAGTATTTTGGAGTTTCTAGTGCTTTTGTGTAAGTGTATTTTTGCCAGAAAAGCATTATGACACTTTATCTAAATTGTCATGTGACATTCCTTTATTTTGAATTGCAAACCTGAATATCTTTTCTGCTTTGTGTAATAATGTAATAAATAAGAATCCTAATCTTTTTTGTCTAAATATTAGAGTGTGTGCTTGGGTCTTTTATGAAAGTGGAATAGTAGGATATTGACTAAGATGTTCTCTTGTATTAAAAGTTTCCCATGGGACTGAGCATTTGACCGTGGTATGAGCTTGCTATTGTAGAATTGAAAATTAATGTCTGGTGAAAGAAGCGTTTATGTTCCTTACTGAAATTGTAGGTTTGTCATATGTTTAAAGCTTTCTTCCCACTTTTCTACTTTTCATTCTTTCTTTTGTACCTAATTTCTGTCTTTTTGGGGTAGTGGAAAGCATGGGCTCTAAAGGTTGGCAGACCTGAATTAAAAAGTCAGTTCTGAAGTGCATTGAATGTATGACCACAGGCAAATCACTACTCTTGAGTTATTATCTTGTGGATAATAAAATTGAGCCTTTTCTTTATTGTGAGGATTTGATAAGCACGTAGAAGAAGGCTGACGAGAGCTCTGCATGTTAGCTCCCATCTCTATTTCACAGGAAATTTATTACTGAAGGCTTAATTAAAACAGAAATAGAAGAAAAGAGTCTCACTGACTAACCAGTAAATTGTTTTGATATGAAGTAGTGCGGTGAGAAGTAATTTCTCCCCAAATTTAGAGTTACATTTAAGTTTTTATAGTCCAGTTCTTTCATTTCAGGCTAGGAATTTGTTGTTTTATTTTATTTACTTATAGTCTGGAGCTTATCTAATATCATGGGAAATTTCTGTCCACAAATTTTAATATAACGAACATTTTGAACTAGCAATATTAATGTTTTTATTGTAACTTACCTAAAATACTTTTTTGGGAAAGTTTTAATAGCTGGAGTATTTTATAGTGTCAATTTTTCCATCTTGTGTAGATCACTGTATATGTTTTTAAAATAGACTGCATGACATATTAATATTCAAGAGCATCTCACTATTGACCACAGAACTCGAGGAGAGCTGTTTCCTTGGGCAAGCCCCTTTGTGCATGCGCTTAGTGGTTGTTGGGTAAGGGGGACATTGGATGCTCTCCAGAAATGCTTGTTTGCAGTTTTCTTGTGGTTTAAAATCATTAGTCCTCCTTTTATTTTCTGTTCTGCTTTAGTGTTCCCCCATGACTGCATGTGTGACAGGTCAGCCTTGATGCTATGCTGAGTAAACCTTATCTTAAAGTTACTAAGAAACCCTTTTCATTAAATGAAAACAATGACTTGATCTTTACATGTTCTGTGAACGTAAAGGTTTTCCCAGGCTTTCTTAGTGTGTGGAGACATGGCATATCGAGTGGTGTTTGCATTCCTTATAGGAGGGCCAGATGTCAGGAGAAACCTTGTTTAATTGTTCATCACCATAGAAACATATCAAGTTCTTAGTGATGCTTTTGTAAGTACATTGTCGTTTCCACTTCACTGATATTCAGTATAGAGCAATTAAATGTATCATTGACCAGCACAAAAATTCCAAGAAGCATTTATAACATTTCAGTATTGTAGACTATCCATTCAGTGCTTATATAAATCTAAAATAAATCTGTCTCTGTTTAGTCTTTACTAGCCTACTTCATCTAATTTAGCTATTATGATGTTGAAGTCATTGTAATTTCACAATAGTACTGGCATGAACCAGTGTGATTACATATTTATTCTTTGAAAACAACATGGCACTTCATTAGCAGAGAGTACTTATCTCAATAGTATTTTACATGAATATGCTCTGCGCTTGTTATGCTATGATCTTAATCAAAGGGAAGGGTTTCATTAGAGGAACTTAGAGTTGTACTTTTGGGGTGGGTCAAGATATGCATTCATACTTGAGTGTAACAATACTGTGAAGTTTCTGAGGCCCTCGTAGACATAGCAACCTAAGCATTCAGAATTATGTGAAGGAAGTGCAATTGTTGATGGTAAAGAGAAGTCCTCATAGTCCTCTTATCTTCAGGAGGCTTCTCACTTTTTAAGGTCAGCCATAGGGCCCTTCTCCTCCCTTGATGATATTTTGTCCTCGTATTGTTTGAGGGTATTTCAATGAGGTGTTCTAACATCTGATGAATATCTTAGCTCAGTATATGCAGGAGTAGAGTTGATAGGAAGCATCCCCTTGGAGTTGGCTAGCTCCTAATTCTGGATGGAAAAAGGACTGTAGAGTAGGCATATATGTTGTCCTGCTGGCAATTAATGGTAGTGATAAGGGCTCATCATGCTTTTCATTACTTTGCAGACAGAATCACACCCAGAACCCTAAAAATCTCATGTGTTACATGCCATAAATCCTGCACTCTTTCAGGCTTTGTAATATTCTTATGCTCTCAAGAAAGATATTAAGTTTATAGATTTTTAGTACTTCTGTAAACTAGTTGACTCTGAGTTAAACAATGAAATTTCTGATTATGTATAGTCCTGTTATGTCTTCCTTGAAGTTTTTGAAGATAAAAAAATTTGCTATATTACATTTAATGAATAAACTTATCTCTTCCCATTAGTTTAACTAAAAGTTCATGAATGTGATAGTTAATTGATTTTGTCTCATTTAATCATAAAAAAGAAAATAAAATTTAAAAAGGGAAATACAACTGTCACATCCTTATACTGGATTAAGTCAGAGTAATACAGAGTAACAGTCATTTCTTACTGTAGCAGCTACCCTTAGTAGTTCATTGAAAAGTTATGTTATACCAAACAATTTTGATGGCTTATACTGTAGCAGCCTTTTTGTAAGTGTAATATTGTTAATTTATTCTTTTTTTTTAAGAGAGAGAGAGAGAATTTTTTAATATTTATTTTTTCAGTTTTCGGCGGACACAACATCTCTTTATTTATACATGGTGCTGAGGATCGAACCCAGCGCCCCGCGCATGCTAGGCGAGCGCGTTACTGCTTGAGCCACATCCCCAGCCCATAATTTATTCTTTTTTATATAGCTGAAAATCATATTTCTTTTTGCAATTTTTTTTTTTTTTTTTGTCTTTCAAACTGAAAGCATTTCCTATGAAATCAGGAGCAAGACAAAATGTCCACTCTGACCTCTTCTATTCAGTATAGTTCCAGAACTCTAGCCAGAGCAATCAGGCAAGAGAAGAAAATTAAAGGGATACAAATAGGAAAAGAAGTCAAACTGTCTCTGTTTGCTGATGACATGATCTATAAGACTCAAGGAACTCCACCAGAAGACTTGTAGAGCTAATAAATGAATTTGGAAAAGCGGCCGGATACAACATCAACACTCATAAGTTAATTACTTCAACTGTGATTCAGTTGAGAAAGAAACGAGGTAAACCACTTCTTTCACAATAAGGTCAAAAACAAAAACCAAACAATGGGAATTAATCTAAGAAAGGAGGTAAAATCTTTCTAAAATGAAAATTATAGAACTCTGAAGAAAGAAACTGAAGAAGACCTTAGAAGCTGTAAAGCCCTCCTATGTTCCTGGATAGGCAGAATTAATATTGTCAAGATGGACATGCTACCCAAAACAATATACAGATCCAATGCAATCCCCATCAATATACCAATGACATTCTTCACAGAACTAGAAAAAAACAGTCCTTAAATTCATTTGGAAGAGGGCTGGGGATGTGGCTCAAGCGGTAGCGCGCTCGCCTGTCATGTGTGCGGCCAGGGTTCGATCCTCAGCACCACATACAAATAAAGATGTTGTATCTGCTGAAAACTAAAAAATAAACATATAAAAAAATTCTCTCTCTCTCTCTCTTTAAAAAAAATCATTTGGAATAATAAGAGCTGGAGGCATCACAATAACTGATTTCAAATTATACTACAGAGCTATAGTAATAAAAATAGCATGGTATTAATATCAAAATAGACATGGAGACTAGTGGTATAAAATAGAGGACACAGATTCAAATCCACATACTTACAGCATCTGATACTTGACAAAGGTGCCAAAAATATATGGAGAAGAGATAGCTTTTTAAATAAGTGATGCTGGGAAAACTGGATATCCATAATTAGAAGAATGAAATTAGATTCCTATCTCATCCTGCACAAAAGTCAAATTAAAATGGATCAAAGAATTAGGAATTAGACCAGAAACTTCGAACTGCCAGAAGAAAACAGGAATAATACTCTTGCACATTGGTTTGGGCACTGACTTCCTTAATAAGACCCCTAAAGCTCAAGAAATAAAACCAAGGTCAATAAGTGGGATGCTATCATATTAAAAATCTTCTGAAGGAAATGGATTAATAGCATGAAGAGAGAGCCTACAGAAAGGGAGAAACTCTTTGCCAGCTCTTCCCCTGACAGAGTTAATATCCAGCATATATAAAGAACTCAAAAAACACATGCCAAAAAAACAAAACAAAACAAAAAAACACAAGCTAATCAATAAATGAGCACATGAACCCAACAGACATTCTCAAAAGAAGAAACACAATGGCCTACAAATATGAAAAAATATTCAACACTCTAGTAATCAGAGAATTGCAAATCAAAAGTGCAGTAAGATTTCATCTCATTAGCTAGAATGGCAGTTATCAAGAACACAAATAATAAGTGCTGGAGATATGGTAGGGAAAAAGGTATACATTGTTGGTAGGACTGCAAATTAGTATAACTACTGTGGAAAGCAATATGGAGATTCCTCATAGTACTAGAAATGGAACCACCATATGATTCAGCTGTCTCACTCCTAGATCAGCATACTATAATGATACAGCCAACTTCAGTATTTATGCAACACCATTCATAGTAGCCAAATTATGTAATCAACCCAGTTTTCATCCATAGATGAATGGATCAAAAAAATGTGGTATATATACACAATGGAGTTTTACTGAGCCACAAAGAAGAATGGGGTTATGGCATTTGCTGGTAAATGGATGGAAATGAACAACATCACACTAGGGAAATAAGCCAGCCTCAGAAACCAGGGATTGAATGTTTTCTCTCTAATGTAGAAGCTAGAGCAAAACAAGGGAAAGAAGGTAGTGAGGGGACTCAGATTTCATAAAGATATAGGAGGATAAGTAGGACAAGGAGATAAGGAGGGTGGGAAGTGCGGGAAAAGGGAGGAAATACGGAATGAATTTAACAATCATGTTGTATACATATATAAGCATACCATAAGAAATTTCACCTTTATGTATATGTAGAAAGTACCAATCCAAAAAAAGTAAATAAATAAATAAATAAGTGAAATGAAGGTCAAAAGGGTAGAGGAAGAATAGAGAGTAGAATAGAGACTAGGGGAAGGAAGAAGGGGAGGGAAAGGCAGAGGAATGGGATTGAAATAAAATTTTGTGTATGTGTGATTTTATCGAAATGATCCAACTACCATGTGTAATTATATTGCTCTAACAAAAAAATATTGACCAATTTGAAATACATTTTGGAGCAGTTTATATGGTTCTACTACAGAGAGAGTGGTGTTTGTTTCTTGTCTAAATGTTTCTGGCCTGAGAGCTAAGGCATGTGACTGCATTTCTTCCTGATGTCCTTGTAGAGATGTGATACAGGAGCGTCTCTTGGGTGGGTGTGGAGGCAGGGGAAGAGAGGGGATGTTGTGGAGTTGAACAGTAGAGTCAGAAGGACTTGGTGTTTGGATGAAAGCTCAGCATTGGGGGTGCAGGAAAGTAGGTGACAAGGATATTTCACAAGTGTTGGCATAAACAAAGTGGATAATGATACCGTTGAGGTACATTTCACTGAAGGAGGAGCAGATACAGGGAATAAAATGATGAGTTGATTCTAGAAATAAGTTTAGGGTACCTGTGTGTATCTTAGGAAAGATTGCAGTTGGTTTTTATGGGCCTTGGTCACAGTGGTAAGATTTGGTCTAAAAACATACAATTCAGGGTTGTTGGCTCCAGGAGGAGTCAGAGCATATAAGGAAAGAACAGTGTATCAGTGAACCATCTCCACCAGATTTAGTTGAGCTACTGCTTCAGGATCAGTGTTCAGGAAAGGGCAAGCCACTTTTTCAGAAACTCTAATAATCGCTTGTGAAGAGATAACCATCTGGGATTGAGCTATGGGAGAAAAGAGACCCAAAGTATCTTCTTTTATCCGATCAAAGAAAACCATACAGAAGCAGGGTAGAGGAGGAAAGCCGAGGGGGTCACAGGCCACTCTGCCGTATCCTACTGAGGTAGAGATAAAGTCAGCTACAGTTGGAAGAAAGAAGAGGATGGATCACAAAGGAAGGAAAATGCTTTAAAAACCATGATGGGAATTGTTAGAACCAGCCAAAAGCCAGTGCTAAGATAGCCAAGTAACACTGAGGCCCACTTCAGAATGTTGTAGCCAAGGTTTCTGATGGTTTTGTGAATCTCTTTTACAGGGTTGAGAATTCAAGGAGTAAGTCATTCAAGGAATTGTTTAAACTGGCCTGGTGGAAGTCAGTGGGGCAAGGACTACTAGAGCATCACTGAGACTGGATTGTCATGAAAACACACTACTAGTTCACAGTGCAGGCAAGTGAAACAGCACTGGTGGAAGGATTGGAGAGGTCAGGGAAGAAGACATTGTGATCACAAGCACCTGGGCAAGTCAGCGGTCTGAAACTGGAGAACAGTGGGAAGTTTTGAACTGAGAGCAGTTTCGAAGTTGAAGATGTTAGGCATTATTAGAACATTTGCGGGCAGCTATGGTAGAATGGAGGTTAAGTTAGTTGGACCCAAGCTTGTACTATACTTATTAGGGCAGAGGACATTACGGCAGCCACTTAGGAGCTAGGTGGCTTCCTAGTCATGAAGGAAGATGGGGTTGCTTCTTAAACGTTTGTAGGTGGCAGAGACAAGGGGAAGAGGATGATAAGATGGTAGTTGAGGTAGTAAAACATCGATTTGGAAATAGAAGTGATAATTATCAGAAGGGATAATGTGAAGCATGTGTTAACTATTACATTGTGTTGACTGAGTACCAGATACTGTGCTAAGCATGTTGCACATACTAATTTATCTGATCTTTCTAGCAGCCCTGTGAGGTGAGGGTGCTTTTCATATCCCCCTCTTCACAGGAGGAAACTGAGGCACAAAGAGATATAGTAATTTGCAGGGTTATATGCTAAGTGGCAGAAATGTAGTAATTTGCAGGGTTATATGCTAAGTGGCAGAACCAATACTTGAACCCAGCAGTCAATTCAATTGCTAGAGTAGAGGCTTTAACCAGCTTACTGTACTGTCGAGCTTACAAACTGAACTAGGAAAATTTTAAGTTGTGTTTTGGGTGACAATCTTGAGGAATTTAACTTTTATAAGAAAAATTGTAATATTAGTTTGTTTTAAAAATTATTTAGTCATATAAACTCACTATAGAAAATTTGGAAAAAATAGAAAAGCATAAAAGTGTATAAGAAAAACAACTCTCCAAAATTGTAACCCTAGAGATAAAGACTGTTAGTATAATACTGATTACACTTGCTTGCTCTGAATGTACTTTTAAAGACTGAGGTCTGCAGACTTTAATTCCACATGGTGGAATTGTGTTATGAACATTTCTCATAGTTTAAGACGTAGCTTCTTACTCTGCATAAGTGTCATAATTCATTCAGTCTTTTATAGTTGGATGTGTAGGTTCAGTTTGTGTGTATATATGCTTATCTTTAATATCTGAAAAAAATGTTTATGAAACTTTTCATACTATTTTTGGAATAAAATTAGCATGGAAATTCTGTTGTTTGGAAGTTTCAAATATACTCATCTGTAAAACAGTCATGCTAACAGCTTTTACTGAAAAAAGTTCTTTGCCAATATTTTTAGTTTCTTCAAAGAATAATGTTCTTTTGTTTTTTCTCTCTCTTCTGCTCGAGTCAGTTTTAACAACATATATTTCCTAGAATTGGCCCCTACCCATCTCATCCTGTTTCTCAATTCATTGACAAGAGAATTGTATTTGGTATTCTTTTGAAAATGTATTCTGTATCTTGTTTGTATTTTTTTCTCATTCCTGCTGTTTTGTTCTTTTATTGTCTTGATTGTTCTAGCCAGATAGTTATCTAAATCCTTTTCAAAGAGCCATCTTTTAATTTTCTTACTATTTTGCTTTTTTTTTCCCGTTAATTACTACATTTAATTTCTTCCTTTATCGTGTCTTATTTAGTTTTTTTTTTTTTAGGTTTTGCAAATTTTCTTTCTTAATACTTATTTTTTAGTTTACCTAAAAGCTAAAAAATAAATATTTAATAAAAAGTTTTAGGTGGACACAATATCTTTATTTTTCATTTTTATGTGGTGCTGAGGATCAAACCCAGGGCCTTGCTAGGCAAGCGCTCTACCACTGAGCCACAACTCCAGCCCAGGTTTTGTAAATTTTGAGCACTTTATTTCCTTAATAATAAAACTTATTTGAATGTCTGAATACAAATTTTCTTTGCCCTGTGAGGTTTTTTTTTTTTTTTTTTTTTTTTTTTTGTACTGGGGATTGAACTCTGGGACACTTGGCCCCTGAGCCACATCCCCAATCCTATTTTGTATTTTATTTAGAGGCAGAGTCTCACTGTGTTACTTAGAACTTTGCTTTTGCAGAGGCTGCTTTGGACTTGCTATCTGCCTGCCTCAGCCTCCTTAGCCACTGGGATTACAGGCATGTGCCAACATGCATGGCTTTCACTGATTTTTTTTAGTATGGTTTTATTATAGCATATACAGCTGATTTTTTTTTTTTTTTTTTACCTAATCTGCCTATATAGTTATAGTGGGTATATTTGGTTTTTATGTTTTCTGTGTCAGTATTTTTTTTTATATATTTTGTTGTTACTATTTTGCTAAACTTGTTTTCTGCTTTTTACTAATGTTGATTGTTCTTTTCTATAAAAGCTTAGTAATACTGCTTTTGATACCAGGTCCTAGTACTGTAACTTTTTAAAAAAAATATTTATTATTTCTTAGAAGTAGTTGAACACAGTACCTTTATTTTATTTATTTATTTTTTATATGTGGTGCTGAGGATTGAACCCAGGGCCTCGCATGTGCTAGAGGAGCGTTCTCCGCTGAGCCACAACCCCAGCCCAGTACTGTGACTTTGATATTAGTAAGATTAGTGTTAATCTTAAATTTTAATAGCATTATTTCAATTTCTCTATTACCAGAATAAAAAGGGACATAATTTAAATGACTTCTATTTAAAATGGAGGTTTTCTTGAATTCTTTTTCTCCTTCTATCTAAACATCAAGTTGTTGGTAAGATGACTAGAATTATCATCATTAAATCACTTCTTTCAAAAAAATTTTTTTTGTCACTGCATTTTAGTGTGTAACCAAACAGGTAATCATTTATATTTGTCTCTATTTAAATTTTTTTTTTTCATCATTTACCAGCATTTCTGTGTAGCCATTTCCCAGGCCCAGTTAGAAGGGTCCCCTGGACCACTACAGTCAGCAGAGCCATAGAAGTTTGAGGCCCTCCTGCCTGCAGTCCCCTTCATACTCACGTGGGTATGTGTGATTTCCCTTCCCCTCAGGACGGAGAGACTGCCACTTTAGCCCACCTGTCCTTCTTTGTGCGGCATTTGAGTTGGGGTAGGGTGTGAGGGACGATGGAGCTTGGAGAAGGCCATGGCCTGCCCCGTTAAGCAAGAAACCTTTATCCCTAGTGACCTTATGACTGCTTGTGGCCAAACCAAATTCCTAATGTCTTCAGGTGACACAAAGCTCTGTGGCCTCATTCTTGGCACCATTTACTGAGCGTAGGACTTCTTCATTCAGCATCATGCCTGTGAGATCTCTAAGCTGGTATTGCTGGCCTTAGTGTTCCAGTCAGGGTGACGTCCATCCTGCTAGTCATGGCACTCATGGGTTTGTCCACGTCCTTTCTATGGCACAGCCTTCTGATGTGCACCAGCAGTAGGTGCATGGACATCTTTGTCAGCTTGCCCACTATTTGGGATCATTGCTAGATCTGGATAGTCTTTTCATATTCCTTAACCCAACTTGGATGGGTGCTTGTTCTTTCTTTTCGATAATGCCAAAACTGACAAGTCCTGTGAAGGCTCTGAGACTTTATCCTGCGTGAGAGCTGACAGCCTGCCAGGTTTGTGGATGTTGGCTGGAGACGTGAGATTTCTGGGTCAGAGACAGAGGGCTTTGTCATGCACAGCACAGTAAGGGCAAAAATTTCCCGAGGAGGTTTCTCTTGACCCTGAGCCCCACATCGCAACATGTTCAGCTAGGTAGAGGCTGCCTGCCCCACTGTGGGCGTGGGTCACAGCTGAGGAGACCCAGGCTTGGGCAGCCCACAGCATTCATTATGGGCTACAAGCAAGCCTGTCTGACCTGTGATTGGAGGTCACGTCTCTATTGTCCTGGACAGTAAACAGGTCTGTCCTCTGCTTCAGAGGGCACAGTCCAGATAGAAGGCTGAGTGCTATTATGCTCATCCTAAGAAGGCAGCCCAGAATAAAACTGTCTCTGCCTCTGTCAGGTGTCGAGAAATGGCAGAGACTGAGGAGAGGTGCCTCCTGACTGAGGGGTGTGTTTGAAGAAAACAAGTGGAATTGCTAACAAATATTTCTTACCTGACAGCCAGAGAAGTTTGTAAGTCTTATTGTGACTGGCTTCCCAAAATTTATTATCATGATGCTTATACTTATGTTATTATAATTATTTAACATAATTGTAATTTTGAAAACTTTTTTATTTGTTTTATTAGTTATACATGACGGTACAATGACTTTGATATATCATACATTTGAATCAGATGGGATATAATTTCTCATTTTTCTGAGTGTACAGGTTGCAGAATCATATTGGTCATGCAGTCACCTATATACACACAGAAATAATAATGTCTGTTTTATTCTACTATCTTTCCTATCCCCCCATCCCCTCTCCTCCCCTCCCCTCCCATCACTTCTCTCTACCTAATTTTATAATTTTTTTGAATATTAAGTTTCAGACAGATCCTAGGAGCCCTACTGTATTATAATCCAACAATATTAAACTGTTTAGCTCAAATATCCTGACTCTTAAAACCCACGAGTTACATGTTTTGGGAACCCTGCTGGTTGTCTCACATTTTTCTGGGGATAGGCTTGAGGCAGAAAAGGTAGCTGGGAGGGCATGACACACACTGCCAAAGTCCTCCTCTCTCCTTACCTGTTTTGTGTATAGGCACCAGAATGTTTAATGTGTATCGACTGTTGATTAGAAGAGAGGGTGGGAGGAAAAGAGGGTGAAATCACCATTGAAAGGTGATGGTGTGTTTTGGTGTATGAAGTTGTGAAGTGGAGATTTAAAAGCTTCTCCAGTAAAGAAATACTGTGGATGGCCATTATGTTTGGCTGTAGCAGTTTATGACTTTTTCAGTTTCTTCTCAGGTGAACAATAGCTGCTTGGTGTTAGAGCTCATGTATTAAGACGCAGACCTGGTTGGTCCTGGCTCTCCAGCCTTCCTTAATGTGTGCACTTCGGGTGAGCTGGCGTTCACATCCCATGTAGTGTTTCAAGTCTGCCAAGGGCAACCCTGTGGCAAGGCTATGATACTGTTGAGGGGTTGGCAAGAGAAAGCCACTTGCCTCAGGTTCTCACGCAGGCCTTGGACTAAGTCTCCATGGCTTTAAGACATTTCCTCTCTATATTGAATTTGTGTAACTAGGGTGCTGTGATTTAAGTGCATCCTATGTCTATTGAGATAATAGAAAAGAATATTTAGGACAAAATTGAAATGAATGTATGTTTTAGGTCTTTATTTAACTTATAATATGGAGTGAAAGATGACGTGATTTATTGAGAAACACATATATACTTATAATTTTGTTGTGTTAGATGTTATAGGTATAAAACAATAATATACATCTTTAAGTTTAGGTACAGAAACAATTATTTGGTGACTTTGCAGGAGTATAAAGAAGTTTCTGTGTTTGTCTTGTTTTCAAGTTTAAAAGTCTGGCCTCTGGTTTGGTCCCTAGGTCAGAATTTATTTTACATTTGAAAATGTACGTAATGATTATTATATTCCAGCCTTGTGAATTAACACAAATTCTATCAAATATGAGAAGGGAAGTATGTGCAGTTGCCATAGTACCCTTGGAGTTTGTGGTGTTGGATTGCAGCAAGTAGTTCTGCAGCTGCACGCTAGAGGGCTCCGGAGGCCACGAGCTGCTGTGTGGGTTCTTGCCATGGGAGTTGGTGCACCATGCTCCCACCAAGCTGTGTTCCCCAGACTGGCCCTCTGCTGCAACAACTGCCTTGGAGCCCCTTGATTAGAATCATAGGCAGAAATTCATAAATTATTTTCTTTGTGAAAAGTGTTAGGAAAGTAATTATTCAAAAATGGTTCCATAAAGTGTTTTCATAAATTTTTTTTGTAGTTTACTCCAAGCTTGATAGTATTTACTATAATTTTGAAAACTCAGTCTATTCATTATAAACTAAGCATTTTATATTTTTTTAATAAATAAAAATTTAAATAAATTTAGATGTAATAAACATTATGTAATTTAACAAGGTAAATTTCATAAATATATAAATAAATCTAATAAAAGTATTTCCTTTCCTCCCAAAGGATTATATAGGCTTTTATATGGACCGAAGCCTAATTGTTTATGAAATGAAATAAAATATTAAAATCATCTCTCTCACACATTTTCAGGGGATACGAGCCCGCATCTTGGAAACTCTGGTCATGCTGCTGCTGCTGGCATTACTGATTCTTGGGATAGTGTGGGTGGCTTCAGCACTGATTGACAACGATGCTGCAAGCATGGAATCTTTATATGGTGCGGATTTGCTTGTGTTAATCAGTTTCTATAATGGAGACCATAGTTTGGGATATAATTACATATGACTTTAATAACATTTTAAATAATTCTTTATATAGTTCACCCTTGATGTTGATTTATAGAATTAAGAAGACTTTAGATGTATTTAAGAAATGAATGTACGTTTGTTTTATATATACAGGATGAGTAAGAAGCCTTTTATTTTTAATTAATTGGTTTCTGTTCTTAAAATTTTAGAGAGGCTCTTTTTTTTTTCCTTCCTCCAAACAGGTTTTGCAAAAGGGTTATTTTCTATCCTTCTATTTTATATTTTTTTTATTCATACAGTTTAGAAATTATATGGTTTAGTACACTCAAATAAGCAATTACAATGTTTATTATACTTTAAATATAGTCAGCCTATATTAAGATAAAACATCTTAAAGTGCAGTATGTTGAACTTATTAAAGTTATTTACATTTTTTATAGACCTCTGGGAGTTCTACCTACCCTATTTATATTCCTGTATATCATTGATGGGATGTTTGTTACTTCTCTGTAAGTATTTTTCTGACCTGATATTGATAGGAGAGTAGTTGTTTTGTATTCTGGGAAATTATGAGAAAGCTTCCTGGTGAGATTCCTTAACAACTTGGAGAATTTTTAATTATTCAAGATAAATTCGATAAACTGAAATCTTGAAATAATAATATGCTTTTTTTATTCTCTGAGGAAAGCCTTTCTGCTGGGTTGGAAAAAGAGAGAGGGACACCCCCCGACACACATTCTTATACTCTGTCTTGCTCGCTTCCTGTTCACATGTCCAGTACCCCACCCCAACCCATTCAAAGCACCAGAGTCTATTTGTAAATGGAAATGGTAGGCCAATATGTGATGAATTTTGTGATTTTTATTTCAAAACTTGTTTTGTTTTACTTGAGGCATCACATCCTATCTTAGGGATTAGCTGTTAAATGTATTTCAAAGGACTTAGGACTATAGTTGTCACTATTAAATATTCTTTTCAGGTTCTCACTTCTACCAGTACATGAAATTTAATCTGGTCTTTGCTTGGTTTTATACAATTTATTTTAAACAAAAGTACTTATTGTCATCCCACTGTTAGAATCTTAAGTGTCCTGAACCTTCTCTCGCCTTAACTACCTTTCATCAGATGTCACGCTGCCCGCCCCTCACACTGCCCCTCTAGTCTCTTCATGGGTGAAATGCAAGAACCTTCTGACAGAGAACTGGGAGAATCTGTTGGAGTCGAGAATTTACTTAAAACAATGCTATTTGAGTTGTTTTATTTTTCTGTGCTTTATCTTTCTGAGCTCTAAAGTATATATCTCTCTGTTGGTGGTCTTCTCATTTCTGCAGTGTGTACACCAGTTGGCCTTTCCCGCATGTTCACAGTAATGGGCCAGTTGCTAGTGAAGCCAGCAGTAAGTATTCCATTAAAAATTATTTGGCTTGTTAATTAAATATGTTTACATTTGAACTTCTTTTAGATTGTGAATTAGCCTTTAGAAATAGAGTATTTTTGTAGGTTTATCACTTAAATTTACATTTTTTAAAATCTTTTTTTATGTTTAGAAACCATATTTGTTTTTGCTTTAAAAGTACTAATTATAGGCACTTTGGTAAAAATTTGGCTAGGCAATTTTAAGAGAAAATTTTGCAGATATTTACAGATATTCATTGCTTTATATCAAACAATTCTATTGTTTGAAAATTAACTGCATGTTTTGATTTATAAAGCAGAATGCTTTTGAAAATTTGCACATTATATATTATAATTGAATTATACTTTGCTTATTCTTTTATTTATTTCTTTTTGGTGGTACTGCGGATTCAGTCCAGAGGCACTCTACCACTGAACTACATTCCCCAGAGCTTTTTATTTTGAGAGAGTGTATCTCCAAGTTGCTGAGGCTGGCATCTAACCTGTATTCCTCCTGCCTCAACCTCCCATGTTGCAGGGATTGCCCAGCTCTCTATATTCATTGAAAAATGATTTTCAATAGCAGAAAGATCAGTAGAGTACAGAGAAGGGAGCAGGAGGAGGGAGGAGGGGAGGGAAAGGAGAAGTACTGGGGATTGAATTAGAACAAATTATATTCCATGCTTTTATAATTATGTCAAAATGAACCCTAATGCTATTTATAATTAAAAAGAACCAATAAAAAATTGGAAGAAAATAAAATATGTGACTCAAAAGACAATAAATAAGGGCCTTAAGGCCCTTAAAAATGATTTTGAATTGATAGTAATTCTGATGACCTATTCTTAAGTTTCTTTTATCTTTAACTATTTTGTCAGATATTTAATAATGAGAAAATAGTTTCTTGGCTGTAATTAGGAATTTGCCACTTAAGTTATTTTCACTGGATCATCATTGCTGACAGATTCAACTCTAACTCCTTCATGCTGTCAGGTTTTCCTAGCCCATTCTGATTGACCTCTCCTACCCCTCTGCAGTCTTTCTCTAGCTCCCGCATGGCTCTGTGCCGCTCCCCTCCAGTCATGCCTTTGTCCCTCTTACCTACTCCAGCATCAGCCGCAGGCTCTGCCTGGTTCTGGACCTCGTTTTTCTGCTCTAGGCTGAGAATCAAACTCCTTCCTCTGCACTTCTCACGTTCACCTTTTTAACTGACTAATACTATGTTATTTTAGTTATGGGTTTGTCACCCCTATCACGGTGATTCATTAAAGGAAAACCCTGAGGAAATGTTGTAGTAGATAATCATTTAGTAAATGCTTATTTAATTTTGAAAATTATAATCTCATCATATCTTCTTTTAAAAATAAAGTCTAACTTTATATTTGCTCCATAAATGTATGCACACCCACAGCACACATGCTATCAAATCTTAGAGAGGCTTTGTGACACTGCATTCCTATAGTTTCTCCCTGCTTCCTATGGAAAGAGGCCTAAGGTCCTCTGGTGTTCTGAAGTTCTGCTAATGCTCTTCTGGGTGCTCTGGACCACCCCTGCCACTCTGACCTCACCTCTAAATGTCTGATTCTAATGAGAAGACATTGGAAATAGCCTTTAGCACCTCAAATGCTATCCAGTACCTCATGGAGCTGCAAGCTCAGCATGTAGAACCAAACTCCTTATTTGTCTCCCCTCCTCAGGCTAATTTTTCTCCCAAACCTATCTCTTATCAATGACCTCCTCAAAGCCATATTTATATTTGCCTCTTTCTTACTCCTAACACATAATAACAGTGGTTGGTTATACAACCTGTAGTGATAAGCACTGTATCGGACACAAAATTTCATTGCCTCCTGATGATTAAACCATGAGTTAGGTGGTATTATAAATGAGAAACCCATGAGTTAGGTGGTGTTATTTTATGGCTGAACCAACTTCAGTTCAGGGAGATGGCATGTCCTAGGTCACAGAACTGTGATGGAGTAGGTTTGAACCCAGAGGCTGGCTTCAGAGTCCATTTTGGAGCACTGTTCTGTTCTTCCTTGAGCTCCAGAGTAACATTGCTGCTTTCCTGCAGAGTGGACCTCTCCTCCTCTGTGTTTCTTGTATGGTTTCCTTTGTTGAAAGGCCTATCTTCCTCTTGTCAGTTCAGGTCACTGGGTGATGTGCTCCAGCCATCAGCCACACTGGCCAAGACTTTCTTCTCCCTAACTGGCAGTAATCTTTCTTTCTCCAACCTTTCAGAACATTTTATTTAAGTCTCGCTTTTGACATTGATTTTAATCCTATAATTACTTTTTGAATTCATTTGACCTCTTCTACCATTTGAGGTCAAAGACTATGTCTGACCCATATTTAAGCCCTCATTAGTTCATAGTAGAGCAAAGGCTTTGAAGGCAGAGAGCATTTCTTGGGAAGCTATTGTTTTTTTGGAGTATAAAATGGTGATGGTGGGAGTGTTTTTATGGTATTGTAGAAATCAAGGGTATGATGCTCATGGGCACTTGACATATGAACCTCTGTCCTGCTAATGCTGTCACTCATTCAGCACCTGTGATGGTAGGTAACATTCAGTAATTTGCAAGTAAAACAAGCAGAAGTGGTCAGTTCTAATCGAAACAGTAGAAAGTGATGAAATGCTTTGATAGGAGAGAGCCTTCCGATCATGATCCATACAGGTTTACCCCTGTCCACTTGTGTAGGCACCTCTGATTTGTTATCCAACTGGTTCTGTCAGAGGGCCACTCTGTTGCTCCCTTAGGACCATCACACCTTCTGGCATGTGCCACTTGTCTCAGGTTAAGTATTGTCTCCCTGGATAGGCCTCACTGTTGGTTATCTGGAGAAGACTCCTCCCCTTCTTCCCATTCCTTATCCCTCATAGGACAGTCATTCATTATCATTACTTATTTATTCATCATTAATTCATCCTAATTATTTATTTGTTGCCCCCTTCAGGTTTAGGCTTCCTGGGGGAAGAAATGGTATGTCCACCCACTGATTAGCTTAGTTCTAGGACCATAAGTACTTATTGAAAGACTGGGGATTTTTGGATTGCTTTACATAAATATAACATAAACTATTAAAATTCCAGATGTGATAGGGATTGAGTGATTTAGGAATATCATATTAGGCAGCTGAAAGGGCACACAGTTTCCACTATTGCACTTTGTTCACCAACCCCTCATGATTGAGTAAGTAGTTTTGAGTTTGAATGATAGAGAACATTGATACCAGCTCTGGGTTTCTTTATGTTTTCCCCTTTCATAGAAGGATGGTTATGTTAGCAAAGGCAGAACTGGAAGCATTAGGTTTTATCAGTTTTTAAGACAGTGCAGGTAATATTCCATACAATCGGTAATTGATGAGTGAGGTTCTTTTCTTACTATTGTATGGCTTCATAGTGAGTGGCTTATATGTAAAAACACCCATTTCTCTAGGGTTCTGTCTGTTGGATGATTTGTTTGTTTTGGTCTCAACTTATATTTTTAAAAGATTATAATTATTAACATTGTATAGATTAACAGGATCAGTATATTTCTATATATGCACATATTGGCAATGATCATGTCCAAATGAGATGATAAAAAATATTGACTTTATTTTTATATTTTTTCTACATTTTTTTGGTGTATTATAGTTGTACATAATGGTGGGATTTGTTACATATTCATACTTGCTATGTACACAATATAAAAATATAATTTGCTAATATTATTCCCAATACTAAGTCAGCTGATTTTGATATCATCAGTGTTCAATATTCATGGAGTGTTTTTAGTGTATAGACATGACATAAATGGAAGGTTCTGCATGTTACTGATGTAGTTTATAGACTCCTTGAACTAGAAATTCTGTCAGTAAATATAAATGGGAGGACAAATGTTGGACTAGATGATCATTCCTTCCGGCTCTAAAATAACAGCTTTGGCATGAAGACATATTTGCTATATTTAGCTTTTTGATTCTTTAAAATTCATAAATTTGTTTGCCATTGAGAAAACTGCAGATGTTTTTAGTTTAAACTTTAACAATATCCAATTTATATGAATGTAGATTTTGTGAGAATAAAGTTTTGATGTGTTTATTTATACACTAAATTGTAGAAAATAAATACAACATCTATAAAACATGCCTAATTTATAAATAAAATAGTTTGGATATTTTATTTTGGGTTCTTAGTTATTTGAGTGAATATATTATCTGAAATAATAGACCAAGTAGCTTAAATAGTCAATAAACAAGAACTTTGTAATGTTATATAATTGAATAGTTTTGTCTTTAAATTTAGATTCTTGAAGACCTGGATGAGCAAATTTATATAATTACCCTAGAAGAAGAAGCACTCCAGAGACGGCTAAATGGTACATGTATATTACATATTTAGACCAGTGTAACAACTGTTTAATTAAAAAATAACAGATAATTAAAAGAAAGAAATACAAACCTCTTATAGGCTTAAGAGTAACAAAGGGACTTCCAGGTGAAGGGGATCTGCCAAGAGCTGGATGTAGATACGTTGTGATGAGCACAGCTGGCCTCTAGAGAAAGTGGCCACTGGGGGGCCAGCAGCCTTCTACCACCAGCTCTTCAGGTGATTTGCAAGTGCAGAGGTGGTTTGGTCTGTATGCAGCATTAGTGACTGTAATGTCCCTACTTCATTTCCATTCTGCTGAGATCTTTAAGATAAAGAGTAGCATATTTCTTGGACACAAAGGTGCCAAACGTGACTCTCAAAAGTTTTACTTATGAACTCTGTTGTCTTGAGGAATACTGTTGGCTATCAGTTGGTAACTAAGTAGGCACATTAAAGATTCTAAAATTTCATTTCAAATTATGTATTGTTTTTGGTTTCCAGTAAAGAAAAGTGTAATGATAGTTTAACAGAGAAATGACATAGTTTAGGTAAATTTCTTTTAATTTTACCTGAGTGATTTTTCACCCTGTACTTTCCTCTTATGTAGCATTTTTTTAAAAAGTTGAAAAACCACCCTTTCTCCACCAAGATCAGATTAATATCTAATTATGTTTCAGAATCATAATTTAAGAGTAGGTATAGAACGGAAAGTTATTTTTACAATGAAATATTGAGAAATAAGAAATATATCTAGGGGCTATGGCTGTGGCTCAGTGGTGGAGCACTTGCCTGGCCTGTGTGAGGCACTGGGTTTGATTCTCAGCACCACATATAAATAAATAAAGGTCTATCAACAACTATCTATCTATCTATCTATCTATATATATATATGAGAAATATATCTAAATATGGTAGAGAGATTAGTGAATCAAAAAATAAAATAAATCTTGTTGGAAAGTTGAACTGTCTCTGTCAGTGTTCAACAGTTTCTCAGTCCTGGAAAATGTATGTGATAAGCTCGGTTTGAAGACTCCTTGATGATTCAGTTTGGATTATATGTTTTGTTTTATTTATTACTAGCATTATGTTAGGATTATTTATGTTTTCCTCTTAAAATGTGCTCTTTTTAGAAAACAATTAAGCATCCCACACAAGACTCTCTAGATATAAATTGGGGCTTTTCTGTGGTTCTTGTTAAAATGCGAAGATTTTTTTAATTCATTTTTATGTATTTCCAATAACTTGTCCTTTGAAATAATTTCATCAGCTTTCTTTACTTGAATCTTCATTCAGACTGCCCAGTTTCTATTACTAAATTAAAACCTTAGAGTGTGTACACACACACACACACATATTTTCTTAACTACAAATAGGAAAATTAATTCATCAACTTAAGTTATTTATTTGGTACAGATAAATTGTGTCAAAGACTAGAACTCCATGTGTCTTTTATTTTTCTAACTGTATTAAAGTTATTTTAAAATTTAAACTTACTTAATTTCAGAATTACAAACTTAAGTCAACAGCATCAGCTTTATAAAAGTTTATAAAATTTTATTAAAGTGAATATTGAAATAAATTTGTCTTCTTTAGATGATCATGCTATTATGTAGTAAACAAGCCTGAGTCACTTATTTTGATGTGGCTTCATTTTATATTATGGTTAGCTTTCTAGCAAGATGTCAGACTACCTCCTGCAGTATACAGACATGTTTCAGCCTGTGGTGTGTGTTATTTCTCTCTTAGATAAGAAAGGGTAAAACATAGTATTCCATGAATGAAAGAATTTGAATTAAGTCTTATCAAGACAAAAAATAAAAAATGAAGCCTATTCTCACTTTCCTATTGCGTGGTAGGGAAGGGTTCCTTCAGAATCCCTCAATCCTTTGACGCCTCAACTCAAAAGTGGTTCACTACATCCAAAGAAATTAAAAGGAAAACACTGGCTAGAAAGCTAACCATAATACAAAATGCAGCCACATCAAAGTAAGAGCGAGATCCCAGTAGCATGGAGAAGGCAGAGGGGATGGTCTGGGGTAGAGAGGGTAACAGAGGTCAGGACACTGAGTGCTCTGGCTAGCCTAGTGGGGCATCTTTAAAGACCTTTTTGACAAAGCTCTTTGATGATGTGCTGAAGAGGTTATGATTTTGCTTTTTACTGCTGGTTAGCCACTGTGGACTATTTCAGGTGGGAGATAATAGGCTAAATGGTTACTGATTATTATACATAAATGATTCTGTGGCAAAATTGATGTTTTGACTAACAGGGATTAAGAATTGCAAGATTCATAATCTTCCAAGGCTGGGGCTGTAACTCAGAGGCAGCGCGTTTGCCTAGCATATATGAGGCACTGGGTTTGATCCTTGGCACCACATAAAAATAAACAAAATAAAGGCTTCTGTCCATCTACAACTACAAAAAAATTAAAAAGAAAAAAAAAAGAATTCCAAGATTCTGGGGCTGGGGATATAGGTCAACTGGTAGAGCACTTGTCTCACATGCACAAGGCCCTGGGTTCGAGATTCCCAGCACCACACACACACACACACACACACCAAAAAAAAAAAAACAAAAAACAACTGCAAGATTCTGTAGAATATATTGATCAATATGTGTAGAGAAAAAAGCAAGAACAGATTTTCATAATTTGCTATTTTTAAAGAAAGTACAGAGATAGGTTGGTAGGATAAACCATCCTTGTGTATTTTATTTGACCTAGTATCATTTCAAATATATTTTGTTGTAAGTTACTTTATATTTTAAATTCTAAAATAGAAGTCTCTATTTTTTATTGCCATTGAAGATAATTGTAGAATAATGAAAGTAAAAAGACTTTAAAATACAAAGTATGAGTGCTGATGTATCATAGAATTCAGGATGGTGTTTGTCAATGGCATACTGAGAGGGATGGGACGCGTGATGCACATCATAGGAATCTCTGGGACATCTGTGTGGTTCCTTCAGTTCAGTTTTACAGTTCCTTGAAAAAATTATGACATTTAAACAATATCAAGGGAGTAGTAGGAATCCTGCTACTATTTTTTTTTTAAGGTAGTAAGGCTTGAGTAGCAGTTACTGTGTTATTGGAGTTGAATTTTCATGCCTCATTTAAAAAATATCAGTATAGTTTTAAGATGGAATGCTTAACTATGTCTTAACTATGTCTTCTCCAGTGTTCTTAATATATTGTTCTTAATATATTGATGTATAGAGAAAAAAGCAAGAATAGATTTTCATAACATGGAGGGTGCTATAGGTTCAAAGCTTTGTTTAAGAGGCTTTGTTCCTGTTAATATTGTCATTTCCATAAAGTGTGTCAGTAAAGCAAAGTCTTGCACTATTGCGGTGTTTATCAGTATACTAAAGATGCCATCCTCTTACCACTCTCTACTGCCTCCTCCTTTTTGTTTACTGCATATCTTTTAAGGGTCAAATGTAGTGCAGATGAATTAAGACTCCAAGTCTCAAGATCATAGACCAGTTGACTGAAGAAGGAAGAAAAGGGATAAGAACATATAAAGACTTATTCTAGTGCATCAACACTTAAGAAAAAGATGTGGGGGAGTAGTTCTGTGTGTTCGTGAGCAGGAAGGTAACACAAAGCCTCACTTCTTTGGCTCTACAGTTGTACCCCTTTGGCTAAGATAGCCCCTGCCTTGTGTCCCCATCAGCATGGAGGGGGTGAAGAGATGTCTGTAGAACTTCTGTGATCTGGAAAGACTCCCACCCTCTCTGTCCCTCAGCACACATCTCCCCTCCTTTCCGCCTTGAGACTCAGGGCTGATGGGCATGTTTTTCTCGCTGCCCTTGTATCACAGGTGGTCAGTATCAAGAGCCCAGAACATAGAGGCAGAATTCTTGCCTTCAGGACTGTTGCCCCTGTGTCTCGGTACATCACGTTTCTGATCTGATGTTCCACTTTCCCCTGGCACCTGAAGCTTTCTGCTTGTGCCATTTGACACTGAGTGTTAACCTGTTAATGAAACCCTGGATCCTCAACCTTCTTCTTCCTCAGAGAAATATGGCTCTCCCTAGCACCATCAATCTCCCTGACCACTTTGTGAGTTGGCTGTCTTCTTTCCCAAATCTCTCCCTTTACTCCTGGGGTTTGGTATGTGTCCTTTTGTCTTCCTTGCTGCTTTCCAAACCTTGGAATCTTATGCTCTCAGACCGTGACCTGTTTCTGTCACCCCCTTTCCTTCCAGGCCATTTCTGCCCTCTTTGGACTTTTTAGCTCCATATTCCTGAGCACTCTTGGATTCCGTGCATGTCGTGTCCATGGTGATTTTGGTGTCCTGCTCATGACATTTACAGCACTCTGGGAAATGCCTTGCCCTCTCTTTTGTGAAGCTTTGTCTGCCTGTGACATGACTTGGTCCTGGCCTTCAGCAGTAACTCAAGTTCTCACATTTCCTACATCCAGGAATCGTGCTACCACCTGCTATTCCAGCTCACTTCCTCTGGTACTCTGTTTCCTATCGTTCTTCAGTGTGGAAACCCAACATGCCACTTCCCCTAACAGCTTTTCCTTACCCTTCCCCCTCCATTTCCTTTAAATGGAAAATGCCCAGGATGGAGAGTATCATTTTACCATAGAAGTGAAGAAGGTGGGGGAAGTAAAATTTGGTGAGAGAGTAAAAAACAAAATCTCCTGGAGAATATTAGGAAGGCCCAGAGTGGGACTGCAACAGACACACCAAGGTTGAGGGGGCAGGAGAACCATATGCGCTATAACAGAAATAAGGTGGTTTCCCTCTTGTATCCATGGAACATGAGCAATCAAGAACCATTTCTACTCCATGACCCCTGAGCAGGAGCTCAACAGCAAGTCCCATTACAGTAATTGTAGTAGAAAATCTTCTGTAATTCCTTCCCAGTGTTAAGAGGATACATATATCATTAACATGTTTAAATGTTTAGGTAATGCAACAGCATTAATTGAAATAATTAGCTTTCGTGTGTGTATAGCCTATGGGTGTACTGGGTAACTTTAGAAGTACCATAATGAATAGAAATTATTTTTTGTTGTTTAAGTTCAAAACCTCCAGAATCCTTTTAATGTAATTTATTTAAAAATATTGTAGCCTTTGAACTTAATAATTTGGTTCAATTTTGTTAGATACTATTTTCATCATCATGATAAAAAGTTAGTATATCATTTTTGTAGCAATTACTTTCCTACTTGATTCTAATCTTTTTAAGAAGCCTTTTCCATTGAAGCTTATATTCTTTATTCTTAAAGAGTATGGCAGAGGTGGTTGTTTCATTTTTGCTGAGTTCTGGGTTTCAATGCCCTTGTATTCTGAAATGTATAGGGTTAGAAAGAGCAAGTCATGTGCTGTGCAGCTTTTCCTGAAACTTGGTGACCCCTCAGATGCTCTCACTGTCGTCAGTCCTCCAGTCTTCCTGTTTATAGCCTAGTTTGAATTTTCAGGGGGCATATGAAGTTGCCAGGGCTTAGAATGGGGTCTGTGTCTGCTTTAGGGTCACACATCCCGTTAGAGGCATTTCCTGCTATCACAGGCAGGTCGGTGTGCAATTTGGTCTTTGCTTATCTGATGTCTTTCATGTAACACTTTATACGAAAAGTTTTCTTTGGGGCTGGGATTGTGGCTCAGCGGTCGAGCGCTCGCCTAGCACGGGCGGGACTCGGGTTCAATCCTCAGCACTACATAAAAATAAAGGCATTGTGTTGTGTCCATCTACACCTAAAAAATAAATATTACAAAAAGAAAAGTTTTCTTAGATTTTATTCTATGTCTTCTGCATTACTTTCATCTTGGCTTTTTCTGGGCATTCTTCTAGGTTTTGGCAGTGGTCATTCTAAGAAATTTATATATATTTCTATATATCACTGAAGGGAGACTGTCTTGACATTCTCAAACTTTGGACCATTGTGAAAAATGCCTGGATGAAGTCAGACATCCTGGAAGCGATCAGATGCCTGCAGAAATCATTTCTGTACAGGGGCTGAAACAGTGATAGATGCTTGCTATATAACTTACTCAGCCTCTTGGGCCCTTTAATCAGTTTCATGACGTTAAAATGTGGTCCAAACAAAATATTTGTTGCGAGAGAAAATGAGGTAACTGTAAAGATATAAGCTAATAGATATAAACTATTCCAATATGAGTAGAGGAGGAATGTTTTGTAATAACAAATTAGAATAATGCATTAAGTATCATTTTCTATGAAATTTAGAGAAAGAAGTCATACTGTAAAAATAATCCAAACTTAGGTAACAGAAGATGGATTTATTATGTACAACCACAGTGTACATGGAGGTGCTGTTCCTAATGGTAGCATATGTGAATCTACCATTAAGAATGGTTTTAACATCTTATATAGTTTAAGCTCTATCAAGCTTATATTTGAAGTAGAAAAAAGCCAAACCACTATTTTAATTGTGTATAACACTAAATAACATTCTTAAAGTTTACTGCTTAATAATTTCCATCATGCTTGCAGTCATTAATAGTGAAAGTATATTTGCATTTTCACAGTTCTGTTGGGTATCAGAAATCTTACATTACTTTTTATGGCTCAGTGCTAGAGTGCTCGCCTAGCATGGGCGGGACCCGGGTTCGATCCTCAGCACCACATAATTGTAGATGGCATTGTGTTGTGTCCATCTACACCATAAAAAGTATCATAAATAATAAGAAGTGTCATAAAATAAATAGAAACTATTACTTTAACAAATACCAGAATTCTGAATGAAATAGCCATAGGAAAAGTTTTGGTGTATGGGCTCTCTCCTTTGTGGATTGCAATAACTTTAGTTCATGCAAAATGGACATGAGATATTTGGACAGGAGGTTTCAGTTTTTGCATGCTTTCAGGGGTTGGCTCAGTCAATGTTGGGCCTGTGGTACACAGGAAGATGTTAGGGAGATGGAGGCTGTTTGCTATATGAATTATTAGGAACCTTGGACTTTAACAGCAAAGTTGTTTGCCTAAGTGATTGGAAATAATTAACACTACTTGAGTGACCTCCCATTCTTAAGGATAGAGATCAGTTTGGTCATATTTAAAGTTGTAAATATGATCAAATTCTTAAAAGAGTTACTTGGATAAGATATTCTAAGCAAACTATTTTTGGTTATGTTAAAAAGTCAAATGTAAGAAGAATGTGTACTGGAGGTCTCTATTTCAAATAACATTCATTATGAGACTAAGTTTAGGACACTGAGCTTAGTTTAGGGAGAAAATTGTATTGCATTAAATTATTCAAATTGTTTACATGTTCATTTGAGAATATAAATTTGTTTTAAAAATACATTGAATATTTTAAATTAAATAATTAGCATCTGCTCTTTAATGTATGAAGGCTGTCTTATGTATTTAGTCTGTCTTGTGTGTTAAGAAAAGGCATAAGGAAGTTTAGTTATTGAAGAAATGCTGGACTTTAGGAAATTCTGTTATCTTGGAAGCAAGATATTTTTAATACCACACTAGTTTTTCAACTTAAGAATAAAGCTGGGAAAAGTTGCCTTTAGCTATTAGTTTTCCTGAATCCACAGAGACGGGTGGGGCAGGATCAAAAATACTTATTTGATCAAAGTTATTGGCTCTGAAGGTATTCTTACCTATGTAAGAAAGATGAAAGGTGTTGTTTTTATTGCATGCTAGTAACAGTGTAATTTTGAACTAATTGGTGTTGAACTGCCAATCACCTGGGGGGAATGCAAATAGATACTCTTACAATTTCCTTTGAGGTAGTGAAATCTTATGTCGGGGCTGGAAGAAAAACAGAATAATACCGTTAAATTGACCTTAAATGAGCTGCTTTGTGGTTTTCTTGGAGAATCCCTTTCTATTTTTCACGACTTGTCTAAACAGGTTTTGTCTACCAATTCAGCTTATTGACTAGACAGTGTTGACATTGGACATTTTAGGTTCATTTTGAAATAAAGTAATGGTAATACAGTTTTTCAGGATATTTTTATTTTTTAGTACAGCTTAAATTCATATAATCATCTAGTATGTATTTGTACTATGTCATAATTTCTCACACTAGCTATCATTTTCTTCTGGTCATTTTTAATGAAATATTCTGTCCCACAAAAGCTTGCTTTTTAAACTTAGATATTGGTATATCACCATGTAATAAAGGTGGTAAGGCCTTGAATACTGTGCTGGTAGAGATGAATCTTGTCATTTAACAAAAGCACACCTAGTTTGTGGATAATAGGGATGTGTTCTTGATTTTCATAGGCCAGTCAGTATTTACTAATCACCTGTTGTGTGGCTAGAGGTGGGCCTCCTGAAGTGAAAGCACAGAATTTCAGAAATGTCACTTGCTGTTTTCCTCTGAAAAATCATTCAATGACTGGCCTAGACATTTGCATTGAGCTTTTTTTAGGCGGATTCATAAGGCAGATTGGCAATGGAAATATCATCTATTCTGATGAACAATCATCAGGTTATTTTTTCTGGCCTTGTATTGGTTACTGGAATAATAGTTCTTTACAAGTGTAGGAAATGGCATGTAGTTTGGAATTATACTAATGGAATACAGAGGCTAATTGAGTGTTAATTATAGTACTGTATAATTTATGAAGAATTGGGATAAAAAGTAAAATATAGTTATCACTGTTTATACAAGCAGTGTTGGGAATTGAACTCAGAGTCTCGAACCTTCTAGGTAAATGCTCTACCACTGAGCCACACCCCCATCCCCAAACAATAAATCTAAAAGATCCAGCTTTATCTTACAAGATTCCTGAATTTCAAAAATATTGACTTGGGGCCAGGGGGTCTTAAACTTTCACATAGAAAAATTACAAAGTAAAACCAGGTCAACGTCAGACTTGACATTTGCAGCCTGCTAAGGATCAGTGAACAGCATCCACAGTTGGGGGGGTGGTGGTGATAAAGACTACTTCTAAGAACTCACCTATCTCAAAGATTCCATTCATCTCTTAAGGCAAAAAAGCAGTGCTTATTCATTTTACATCTGTGTAGTGAGTAGTTAATTTGTGCGAGGCACTTTTCTAACTTTCATACTGAAGCAACAATTTACTAATAGCTAAAAATATTTTTTAAAAAAAGACTATCAATGGACCTTTTCATTTTATTCATTTATATGTGATGCTGAGAATAGAATCCAGTGCCTCACACATGCTAGGTAAGCACTCTACCACTGAGCCACAACCCCAGCCCCCTAGTAATAGTCTTAAGCTAAGTCTCTTTTTGTAGGGGTCCTGGGGATTGAACCCAGGGGTGCTCCACCACATCCCCAGCCATTTTTGTGTTTTTATTTTGAAACATGGTCTCACTAAGTTGTTGGGGCTGGCCTCCAACTTGCGATCTTCCTGCCTCAGCTTCCTGAGTTGCTGAGATCACAGGCCTGTGTCACTACACCTGGCTATTAAGCTAAATATTTTTAAAGCATCACTCACTGCTCCCCACTCATCTCCCCAACTCCTTGATCTTGTTAAACAACCTCAGCAAGATCAAGGAGTTGGGGAGATGAGTGGGGAGCAGTGAGTGATGATGAGATGAAACAGTCATGAGCTTTTCCTAGAAAGCGTCCCTGTGGAGTTAGGAGAGTTGTGTGGATATGTAATGGAATGAGAATGGGAAAGTGACTTTGAAGTGCCTAACACGGGGGGGAAAAAGGATAAACATGAATTCCACTAGCTGGGGAAAGAGGAAAAAAAACAGCAAAATAGAAATTATAGAGTTAAAGGAAAGGAGAAAGATCACCAGTCTCTCAGCCAAAATGTGGGTGGCACAGTTTAGTCCCTTGATGTCACTGTTGAGCTGCTGGAAAACTCACTTGGAAGCTTGCTCTATGTTCCAAGCTGCTAATTACGTGAACTTATTTCCTTACTTTTAAGCTATTTTGAATTTTCTGATTTAGTGGTGAGCTTCCTAATAGATACACCCAGTTTCACAGATAGGAACGCTGAGGTTCAGAGAAGCATACACTTACAGAGGTAAAAAATTGAGAGAAGAAAACTATAATAAAATTTTGGAATATAGCAGACCTGAGAGAATTTTGGAAAAAGCCAATTTAGCAGAATCAAGAAAGCTGACTCTAAGCCAGGTGTGTTTGATATATATGCTAGTCTCCCCCAGAGTCTCAGAGGGTGGCACCACCAAGCGGAGTAGTGTGAGCTCAGTGAGGAGGGCTGCTTGAAAAGCCTATTGGGAAGGGGTCTCAGTCCCACATCATCTCCCTCTGAGCAAGGTTCCAGGCACCTGTCTCCCGCCTGAGGAGAGGAGTGAGGTTTACTCTGAGGGTAACAGAGGGCAGGTCTTAGCCCAGTACAGTGAGGGTGGGAGTGCCACAGACGGATGCACAGGCTCCCTGTCCTCACCCAGACAGCCAGGCTTCAGTCCTGTGGGGGAGAAGGAGGGTCTTAGCTGAGGATCTGTCTTGTCTAGGAGGAAAGCGCTACACATCCAGCAATAAGCTGTTAGCTAGATGATTCTACAGGAAGTGTCACCATTGTCAGTCCAATCCACAGAGTCTTGAGCTTCAAATTGGCATTTTTGTTGCTTCATTATTTATTTATTTAAGAATTTAACCTTTATTTATTTTTTATGTGGTGCTGAGAATCAAACCCAGTGCCTCACCTGTGTTAGGCAAGTGCTCTGCCACTGTGCCCCAGCCCCAGATCTGTTGCTTCATTCTTAAACAGGAACAGACAACTGAGGTTCACCAGACTGTCGGGGGAAAGCCTCTCTGTGGCATAGCAAACAAGAGCACTTGGGGGACAGAATATGCATGGGAGAAGAACAGCTCATCATAAACTCCCTCTTCATATCCCTAGGGACAGGGATTGTATTCCTGAGAAAGGAATCTTGTGAGCAGGAAGGGATTCTTGAAAATTAGAAGCAATAGCATACTTAGAATATTGAACTGTTCCAGGAAATTGGTCAAAATGACAAAAATAGGGAAAATAGGAGAGTTAATATTAGAGAGCTATTTCAGGAGATCTGATATATGGCTAGCAGGAATTCCAGATAGGGAGAAGAGAAGGAATAGTGCAGAAAAAATACAAAATCAAGAAAATTTTCAGTTTGAGGGACATGAGTTTGGAGATCCAGAGGGAGGGCTCGTCTTGCACTGAACAGCACACAAGAAGATGGACTCACAGCGAGAACATCGGGAACTCAGATGCTGTGTACTTCACAGTGGGACTCGCAAGCACGACTCATAAGACACACAAAGGGGCAGGAATAAGAACAGCAGCAGCCTTCTTAACCTAGCAGTGGCTTCACAACTCTGAAAGAAAAGTTTTAGCCCAGTACACACCCAACTCTGTATTTAAGCAAATGGCGAGAGAAAGGTATTCCCATTTGTGCAGTCTCTTGTGATTTTCCTCCCATTCATCCATTCTCAGCAAGCCACTGGAGGACACGTACCACCTAAGTGAGGGGGAGAGGATGGGGCTTGCAAGAAGGGCAGCCCTAGATGGCAGGGGCAGCAGTCTCCGGAGCGGGCAAGTCCCAGACTCTAGGAGAAGCTCTGTCAAGATAATGAAATTCCAAAGAATATAAAACCCAGGAGAAAATAGAGACTATTGGTGCAAAGTTTGAATTGGTGATAAATACATAGAAAACTAATAAGTAAATGAAAAGAAATAATTTCTAATTCTGGGGGTAGAAGAATGTTAAAAAAGAAAGCTGATCATAGTTTTCTACAGGGGCAAACAGTGGGTAGCATTTCTGTTGTTACAGTGATGTGTACAGTGAGGAAGGTGGAAATGGAAGTGTACCGACTGCCACGCCGAGTTATTCTAAATGCAGAATCAGATCTTAAGGATGTAAACCACCTGAATTCCACTGTTACAGAGCAGGCCCAGTCAGGCTGGGTCGTTCAACATGCGTTCCTCATGTTGGCTGCAGGCTCCATTTGCCCTTTCTTCCAGGAAAGCACCTAACTTTGACTTGAGTTTTCCCATTAGATAAGATCTGTGGGATTGCTTTTCAAAGTTCTCCACCTCTTCTAGCCAAGGAACTGAACCTTCAAGGGTCATCTGAGCCCTGTCCTTAGGACACTTGCTCAAGGGTCACTCTGAGCCGTGTCCTTAGGGCACTTGCTCTGTGGGCATTCATTCCTGACCCCAACAGCTTAAAGACTGAAAGTGGTTGGGCAGATTCCTCTTGCAGTGACCATGGAGGGAGATCCTGATGGTCCTGCGCTGACGCTTCCAGCTGCCTGGTGTCCTCTGTTTGCCTCACTGGCAAGTTTCTTGCTATATCTCATGAGTTCCTTTTCCGTTTTAACCAGGGAATCAATTTCAGTTACAATAACCAATGATGTGGGTTTTAAACCTCAAATAACTTTCGATTGGATAAGAGAAAACGCGCGCGCGCTTGTGTGTGTGTGTGTATGTATGTAGGTATGTGAATATGCAAGCAAGACAAATAAAAAAATTAGAATTTAAGGCCATAAAATAGAATTTTAGTTATAAAACATTGCAGATGGGGGGCACATGAAGTGGTAAAAGGTGTGATTCATAATGAAGATGCAGCAGTGATAGGTATGACAACAAAGAGAAACCTCAGCAGCTAATACAGGTTCATGAGGAGAAGCTTCTGCAGAACTGAGGAAATCTGACCAAAGCACAGGTGTGCTGGGGATTTTAACTTATCTGTCGCAGAGTTTAAAAGATAAATCAACAAGAATAGGGAGATATTATGTGCAAACCATTAGAGAAAGCAGCAGAAGACCTGAGTAGGGGGGATGCCCAGGTGGAAATGTGGTCAGTCACATCAAGGAAAGGACGTGTTAAGTAGCAGTGGGAAGGTACTTGTCACCCATCACTTCCAGTGCTGGGGAAGAGACTAGAAAACAGGTACTTTCAAAAGTTATTGATGGAAATATAAACTATTACAGTAAATTAAATTATTACCGTAAATGGCACTATTTTGGCAATGTAACCTTTAAATATCTTATAAAACTAAATGCTCACACCTTTGACTCTGATATGAATTTAGAGAACTTGTCATACAAAAATAATAGAATCAAAACATACTGGATGTGCATATGATAATTTTTATTACAACATTGTTTGTAGTGGCAAATAATGAAGAAAACCTGAATATTCACAAATGGAATAATTTTGAGTAAAATTGTAGTACATTCCTATTATGGAATGTTATTCAGCTATTATGGAGTTGGCCCTATGTGTCAACTTGGATGTAGCATTGAAAAGGACAGCAAATGGTCAAGTAAAGCATCTTATTTGGTCCTATTAATATAAAATGCACAACAGTATATGATGAAAGCTAAGCACAAAAATGAAGAAAGGTAAGGAAGCATCAGCTGTGCTGGTGATGGTGGTCACTAAGGAGGTGAAGGGAGAGGAGGAGACCTTGGTTCTTTCCCACTTGGTACAGTAAGCATGTGATGCTCTTACAATTAATAAAAGATTAATAATAGATCAAGTAAGAATTTTATCAACTTAAGAAATTTTCTAGGAAACATTTTTAATCAAGAAGAACCTGGATGTTTTAAATAATAAATATGTGAATGTTCTTTTAATAAATCACAGCAACATTTGTTTTTATTCCCAATTATCAGGATTTGCAATAATGTTCTAATGTGCTAAGGGTTCTGTTGTTATATTTCTAAATATTTTTGCTTTGGGTAGGTCTGTCTTCATCGGTGGAATACAACATAATGGACTTGGAACAGGAACTTGAAAATGTAAAGGCCCTTAAGACAAAACTAGGTACTGTACTTCTTTTTCTTATGTATTGATCTTTAAACACCTTTCTTATGTATTGTCTTTAAAGACCTTTCTTTGGTGTAGTCTGAGATACTAGAAAATTTGCAAAATCTTTAGATTATGTTAGAACTTTCTGTGTAAAGTCATTAGTAAAGACTGTCTTTTCATTTGGGAAGAGGGCAGTTATATATTCACTCACTTTTTTGTGTGTATATACTAATAACTTTCAAAGATGCTAATTCTCAAAGGTGTTACTCTTCTGTCTTCTCATTTACATTATTTATGATAAATAATCTGTAAAACTTATCTTTTTTAATATTTATTTTTTAGTTATAGGTGGGCACAATATCTTTTATTTTTATGTGGTGCTGAGGATTGAACTCAGTGCCTCACGCATGGAAGGCAAGTGCTCTACCACTGAGCCCCAGCCCCAGGCCATACTTATCTTTTAATATATCTTTTTTATGTATCTGCTATTAGGATACCTCTTTACTGTTAATTTTGGGCAATCTTCTTATGATGAGCATTTCAGTGTGCTGTATTCTTTGGATTTATTGAGTCTCTCAGATCTGGGAATTTATACTTTCATCTAATTTGGAGAATTGTTGGCTGTTAACTTCTGCAAATATATTTTTCCTTGTCTCCCTACCCTTTTATCAGGAGCTCAAGTTATGTGTAGATTAGCTCATAGCTTGAGGATGCTTCTGTGCTTTTTATCTCTTTTCTTTTTGTTTCATTTTTGTTGGTCTTTGACTGTCCTTTCACTAATCTTTATTCTACAGGTCTGACCTGCCTTCTGCGTATCTGACCCATGTGTGTTTCTATTCCCAGTTACTAGGATTTATAATTTGCATCAGAGAGTGCAGTTTTCATTTCTGTAAGTTCTCTTTGGGTCTGGTATCTTTCACACCTCTAATTAACATTTCAATCTCTGTCTTCCACCTTTATGAAAATAAGGAACATAATCATGACACCACTTGGAATGTTTTTGTTTGATAAGTCTAACATTTGTGTTGATTCTTGAAAAGTTTGGATTGATTTTCTTCCTCATTATTGGTAGCATTTTGTGCTTCTTTGCTTGCTTGGTAGTTTTTGATTTGAAAGTTTTGGGGGCGCTGTTTTTTTTGGGGGATATTGGGGATTGAGCTCAGGGGCACTTGACCACTGAGCCACACCCCCAGCCCTATTTTGTATTTTATTAGAGACAGGGTCTCACTGCATTGCTTAATGCCTCGCTTTTGCTGAGGCTTGAACTCGCCATCCTCCCGCCTTGGCCTCCCAAGCCACTGGGATTACAGCTATGCACCACCTCGCCTGGCTTGGGTGCCATTTTTGTTACTTCCAGAAGTGAGGCATTTTGTTTTGGAGAGCAGCGAATTTACTTGTAAACCATGTGATGTTACTGTGTCTTGGTGTGAAGCCTTATGAGGCCAGATGAGAGCTCTACCACATTCAGGGCTGATTGTCCCCTGCCTCTTAGGCAGCCACTGTTCTTGGCCCTTGCTGATTGCCAAGTTCTGTTCCCTCCGACTTTTGTGTGGAGTGTTTCCTGACATGTCTGATCTGATCATTACTGAGCACATGACTGGCCCTTTGCAGGCCCTGGGCGTTCTTTGCCTGTGTTGCAGTCTCCTCTCAGGGACGGTGCTCTGTATGCTTCAGCAGGTTTGGTCCCCTCAGGTCTTCTGCTCAGGAATGAGCAGATCTCTCCTTGGGTTCATCTTCCCTGTGCCATGGTCTGGGGTCTCACAAGAAGCTTGGTCAAACAGACTTATACTCTTTGTTTCCCATCTTCAGGGATCACTGTCCTGCCCCAATAAGAAGTCTACTGTCTTGAAAACTGTCATTTCAAATATGGGTTCTTTCTGGTTCTTAATTCTTTCAGGCTGGATGGCAAATCTGTGCCCTGTCATTCCATCCTCAAAAGTCCAGAATTAGGTTTTCAAAATCAGATATGTTCATTTTAATTTCTGTAAGTAATATTATATTGCCTCAAGTTATCTTAGTCATTTTACTGTGGATGGATTTCGGATATGTTTCCAGTATTTTGCTTTTAAGAATAATGTTGTTTAAGCATTTTTGTGCGTGTCTTTTAGTGTATGTTTTTTTCAGGACACACTCTAGAAGTGAATTACATTGTACTTAAGTATATTCACTTTTATAGATAAATGCTAAGTTCTTTCCTAAGTATTTGCATTATTTTGCATTCCTACTCGGCATAGTAGGATTCCCTATTGTCCCCATCCTTGCTAACACTTGACAATGTAGAACTTTTAAATGTTTACCAATGTAGTGGATGGACATGGTGTTCCATTGGTGTTCTCATCACATGTTCCATTCTGTGATTGCAGGGCCCTTCTAGCTTCTGCTTGGAAACACTCTTTGGAATTTCACTTAATACATGTGTCCTGCAGTGATTCTTTCAGTTTCTGTTTGTCTGGAAACATTCACTTTGTAGGGCATTTTTTAACAGAATGGAGAATTCTTATTTGTTTCTTTTCCGCATTGTGGAGATGTCATCCCAGTGTCTTCTGGTTTCTGGTTTAAAGTCATATTGTTGGTTTTCGAAGGGCTTTAAATATTTCCTTTTTGTCTTTGTTTAGCTGTTTTACACTGATGTGCTCAGATTTTTTGTTTGTTTGTTTGTTTCATGTGTATGCATTTTTTTGGTTTCTTGATCATGGTTCTTAAGATCTCTGTGCCTTCATGACTGTGGCTTGATGTCCTTCACCCACTTGGGAGAATTATCGGTCATCATCTCATCAAACACTGTTTCTGCCTCATTCTCTCAGTTATGTACATGGCAGACATTTTCACTCTTATTCTTGTCCATATGTTCCTCCTTTTTCATTTCCATGTTTCAACTGTGATACTTTCTGCAAGCCTTGTTTTCTATTTCACCATCTTTTCAGCTATGCCATAACTATTCCAAACTATCTGTTGAACTCTTAATTTTGTTATAGTTTTTTTCCAGTTCTAGAATTCATGTTTGATTGTTTTTATTGGTTCAAACTTACTTGTGAAATTTTCCATTTTGTCACTTACCTTATTGAACCTATCAATCATTTCAGGCCTCTTTCTGATAAGTCCATAAGTGGACCAACTTAGGGTGTGTCTTCCTCTTTATCCTGCCTTCTGGACATGTTTGACTCAAGGTAGACTTTTCTCACAGAATCATAGAAATTGAATGCTGTTTTCTTCTTTCTGAGCAGTTTCACTTTGGCCTCTGGTGGGCAGTAGAGTGGGATATAAAAACTTAGTCCTTCTGGGCTGGTCTGTTTCCAGCGTGACCTTGATCCTGGGTTATGGCATTTCGTTGGTCCTCACTGAAAACCTGGCTATTTTGATCAGGCTTTTTTAATGAACTCTAGCTTGCTTCTCAAGAAACTTGAGCCAGCAGAGCTTTGCTGGGCTTCCAGCCAGGGCTGCATCCTTCTGCTCTCCACAGTCTCTTGGCTACTGAGGCTTTCTGGGAGAGTGGGTCTGCATGTCAGGTTCTCTTCTTTGCCCTTCCTTTCTCTCTATAATGGTGGCATCTCAAATTCTGGCTCCCCTGGTAGCCCCAAACTCCAGGGTTTGTCTCCCTGGCCCTGTTGAGTTTTCTGAGAGTTTTGCTTTAACTTCGTTGTCTTCTGACTACTGATTTCTGCTTGATCTCTGAGTCTCATGGGTCCATGCCAGCTGCTTATTGAAAAACACCTTTGGGATAAAGTGGTGTACACGGGGGGCTCACCTGCACACAATTCAGAGAATATTGGCTCCTAATTCTCCTATCTGGGTAGCTTTCTGGTCTCTTAATGCAGATGCTTTAAAAGTGGAATTTCCTTTGTCCAGGTGTTCTTGGCAGGGGGACTGGTATAGTTCATGGTGTCCTTGGTATCTAGCCATGGATGTCTACTTCTAGCCTTCAGAAAGCTTGGAGTGTCCCTGAGGCTAGAGGAAAGTTTATGTATGTTATTGTACTCATTCAAGGGTATGTCTATGTCAGTATGTATATCTATACCAAATACAAAGCTTTCTGTATTTCAAAGTAAGCTGTATATTTACAGTATGTTTACATAAAAATGGAATTGTCTTTACAGGGATAAAATTTAGGCCTCCCAGAATTGAGCTGTTTAACATAGTGAACTGATTCTTTTTTTTTGTACCAGGGATTGAACTAAGGGGCACTTAACCACTGGACTATATATCTGGCTCTGTTTTTATTTTGTTTAGAGACAGGGTCTCACTGAGTTGCTTAGCGCCTCACTTTTGCTGAGGCTGGCTTTGAACTTGGGATCCTCCTGCCTCAGCTTCCCTAGCCTCTGGGATTATATGTGTACGCCACTGCTCCTGGCACAAACTGATGTTAAAACTCTGATTTTTGTAATTTATGAAGGAAAATTGAAAGTAATTTATGCTTTTCAAAATGGGAAAAAATAATGCATACTGCTAATATCATGATGGGATGAAAATATAAATCTGGAGATAATTTTTAGAAATTTCTGAAATTTTTGTCTTGTTTTTTCCGTCTAATAGAGAGGCGAAAAAAGGCTTCAGCATGGGAAAGAAATTTGGTGTATCCCGCTGTTATGATTTTACTTCTTATTGAGACAGTAAGAATTTATTTGCATTCTTCATAAAGCATATTATATTTTATTTACTTTAGCCTTTGAGTATTGTAACTTTCAGCTAAATGGTTTCTAGTGAACAAGATTTTCTATCGAACAAGATTAAAATGTGTTTATACCTTTGTTAGAGCAAAGATGGAAGCTAATGCCAATTAGAAAAAGTCCTCAATTGTCTGTTTCCTGAGGAAATTCAGACTTTTGTCTCATTTGAGAAAACAAGATGTTGTAGAAACCCTAGTTTAAACTTGCTGAAAGGATATGAAAATTACATTGTGAAATTAATTCTGTTGATACTTTACATGTCTGAGATCTGTAGAGTTGTGGGTTTCCAATTGGTGAGACTACTTAGTGAATGGTCTATCTCATTATCTTTTGTCATAAGCTTTGAAATCATAATAATTTGCAGAATTTTAAAGAATTTACCCTGGAGCATTTATACGTCATCTGCTTTGTTTGTGGAATTTGGTCTTGGCTGCTTTCCCTCTGTTCTGAAGCATGCATTTGGTCCTGTAGACTTATCATCTGCATGTTGGAACCAAGAGCTGACCCAGCCCAATCTTTGTGTTGCAGGCTATCTCGGTCCTACTGGTGGCCTGTAATATTCTCTGCCTGCTGGTTGATGAAACAGCAATGCCGAAGGGAGCAAGGGTACAGTAAAGTGCTTTCCTCTCTTTTGCAAATGTGTTCTGTGTATAGACCTGAGTGTTTTCAGTAAGTGAATGAAAACATTTGCCTTTCTGTGAGGTCAAGTTGTATGACTTTCTTTATGGAAAGAGTTTTCAAACAGTGTATTTATAAATATTGATTTCTCTAATTTTTTTTTTTTTTTACTTTGAATTGTCCTTTTTTTCAGGTTGTAGAGTTCTCTTTAAACTCTGGTATCAGAGTTAAACTTGGTTTTACTGAAATTCCTATTGGTGATTCTTTAAGAAAATGCATGCTCTAAAATAGTGATGTATAAAGAGTATACCTGTTAGACTCATTGGATTTTTTTTTTTTTTTTTTAACCCAGGGCCTCAGGCATGCTAGGCAAGCACTCTGCCACTGAGCTGCATCCCCTGTCCACTCACTGGATTTTTCAAAGATCTAAATATACAGCTATAGGGACTTATACTTTAACTGTATCACACATTTTGTGAAACTATAACAAAATATACAGTTACTGGATAAAAGTATTTCTTTTCATGAATTAACTTTTTTCCTGATTTAAAAATCGATGATGTTATTTAATTTTATTGATGAACCTATTTGAATATATTTTTCATATGTATTATAGTTATCCTGACGTATTCATATTTGCTATTCTTTTTCTATATATTACTACAAAAGTTTGAATCCTTAAAGTCGCATTTAAATTTTGAAATTTTATTTTATTTTTCCCAAGTCGTCAGCTTTTGCATTCCCCATAGCCAGATTCATGATATCACTGATCCCTCTCTGACTCAGATGACATATCCTTGTCTCTCATAGGAACAAGCCAGTGTCTGTCTTAATTCCTTCCCTTCAGTTTCAGAAAAAGATCCCCTGTTCTTTCAAAGACTGATTTCTTTAGCCATTTTCTTGATTCACTCAACCACCAGCCTTCTTGGGACCTTGTGCCATCTGCCACTGCCATCACCATACTTAGTTGTGCAAACCTACCGACTTCCCAGGTGCCTCAATCTGCACAATAAGTAAGATGGTACTCCTCCTCCATCTTAGCCTTGTCTTTGTATCTCTCAAACCATGGGTTGACCAGGAAGTCATTCCTGTATTGACTGCCTGTTGACTCTTTAATCCATTTTAATATGCCATCAAGACAAAGTAAGTCCCAAGCTCTGTGGCACATTTTTATACTACCCCCATGAGTGGATATTAGAGAGTGACATGTACCTTTAAGGGCTTCCTGTATGATTGTACAGATAAATTAGTTCATCTTAATCCTGCTATAGCTTTCTCTTAAAATGGAGTATTCCAAAAATATTTTCCGTTTTAGTTAACATGGATTTGCAGGGGAGTAAAGTGTCTTTTCCTCACCCAGCATACGGTTCATGAGAGGTCTCTATATCAAAAGAGATCAATGAGAGAAAAGTGAACATATTTATTTAACATAAGTTTTACGTGACACAGGAGCCTTCAGAAGTAAAGACTAAGAGAAACAGGGAACCCTGTGTCTTTATTCTGAGATTTGAAGCAGATTGGTCAGTGGAGTGGTGGCCCTAAGAAGGTATGGTTTACTTGGTATGTCCTTTGTCTTCAGAGAGGGGAATTCTCCTGGTATCTGGGTTTAGAGAAAACCTAGGGTCTTCCCTTTGTACCTCTCCACAATAAGGGTCACATGGTCTGCTTCAGAGAACTTTGGGAGGTCAGAGAGTGATCTTTATAGGTCTTCTCAAATACTGAGGTGTCAGGTTTTGGGGTAGCATGTTCTAAATCCAATCATTTTCTATTGACATCATTCTTTTTGTCTTCAAAATATTGGCAAGAAATTGATAAATTCCTTTCCCTTTGTTTATATCTGAGATTTTCATAGCTACTCTTACATTTGTTGGCAAAATTGAATGGATATATAATGTGTATGATAATATTTATTGGCTTATTTTTTATTAGTCTGACTATACATTCTTATCTCTGGTGGTGTTATATAAGCTGACTAGTAGAACAGTAATTCATATGCAGATCATTCCTTTAATATTTAGTTGTAAGATTTGAAAATATTGTTTGCACTTTACTAGGGAATTATATTTTGCCTGTCAGGGCTCATTAAATTAATATATTCTGTCTGGTTTGATTTTTTTTTTTTTTTTTAAGTTCTAGGTTTTGAAATAGATGTGACATTTAGGGGAAAAATGATGCATTACTTTTTAACAATCTGTGTTAAGTTATATTTTTTGTAACTCTGAGTTTCTAAGGAAGATTTGGGGAAGGGAAATAGGATAGGCATCCACTTTCTTTCTAAGCTTAGCTTAACTCTGACACAATTAATTTGTGTAATTCTGTACGTTGCCTCAGCCTTCAGATGAGTATATTTTCTATCCCTATTGTAACATTCTATTGGTAAAACATTTATCCCAAGAATATTTAAGATCTATTTTCTCAAGTAGCAAATTGCTACACTTTTTAACAGTAAGTATAGTATCATTTTGGCAAGTACATTAAATTACATTTGAGGTAAATCAGAATTTTTTTTTTTTTTTTGAGCTTGTTAAAGTTGTTAACATGGTAGCTGAATTTGTTGATGAATTCAGTCTGATGTCATGTTTCATTGGCCTTTGAAAGCCTACATGTTATTTCAAGGTATTAAACATTCTTAGTTTCAACTGTCTTATGTTTGTGAAACAATAGTTTTAGGAAAACTAAATATGGTGGTGTCAGTGGATTCTGAAATTTTTTTTTCTCCTCTAGGGGCCTGGAATAGGAAATGCCTCTCTCTCTACATTTGGTTTTGTGGGAGCTGCACTTGAAATCATTTTGATTTTGTATCCTTTCTTTAACTGAATTTTCTGTCTGTTAACAAGTTTTCTGTCTAGTTTCTGGGACAGTGGTAATTTACTAAGACACTTGTCTGGAAGAGAAAACAGGTCAGTCTTCCCCAAGCACTCAAAGTGGTGTTTTGTTTTGTTTTGTTTTTGCTGTGGGCCTTAAGACCTTGGGAGGTTGCTGAGAACTCATGGAAACTCGCATTCTTCTGAACAGTTCTCCTTGATTCTCACAGCTATCTTATGGTGTCTTCTGTTGTCGGTTTCTATAGTCTCCGATTTTTTGGAAACTTTACACCCAGGAAGGATGACACAACTATGACAAAGGTAAGGTAAAGTCTGAGGCAACTGTGGCCCTCTGTTGCCTTACAAGACAAACGGACTGTGTTATTTAGTAATTGCTCCGAATGGTTCATCTGCTGTGATAGGTGTTGGTTTGCAAGCTACGTAAACACAAGCGGGAAGATTTTCAGAATGCTGAGTGAGTGGGAAAAGGATGAGCTCTGTTTGATTTGGATGGGGTCCATTCACTTGTAAATGCACAGAACTGCAGAGCTTGTTCACTGCTATAGAAGGGTCCTGAAAGGACTCTTTTGCCTATAAAGAAAACGTATTGCTAATGAGTAACTTTGATTGTACTAACTCTACTTCTGGGAGCTTGTCTGAAATCTGAAGAACTTAGTAGAGACAAAGTATTTCAAATTTGAATAATTAAAGTAAGTCAGAAGAGTTTTATTCAGAAACATTTTGTAGTCTGAGGTTAATTTGACTTTGTACAATATGTCATTGCCTTCATAATAAAGGCTGTTATCGTATACAGTGATTGAATCTCTGGAAAATGTTCCCACAGGCTGACAAAGAATGACTAATAAGAGTTGCTGCCTTACTTTTTTCTTCCATCGTATGTTTCTTATTTTTAACTTATTTAAAAAGGAGAAGATATATTACACACACACACACACACACACACACACATATAGTGTTACAGCTTCTTTAAAGTCAGTAATTGAGGGTTTTTTAAAATCTAGTATCTAGTTTAAATGATCGTAAGTATTAATAAACATTTCACTCCTCTTATTAAATGTGAACAAATAGCCTAGGACACCTTGAAAACGAGTGACTAAGTTCAGATGTTTAATAGCAGACACTTTTAAAATTAGATCTTAAAGAGAAGTAGATCTTATATAAGAGAACTTGAACAGTAGTCTGGTTTTAAAAATATAGTAAGAAGAATCAAATATATTCTTTTTTATTTGACAAGCAAAGCTTTTTGAAATTGGCAATCATACCAATAATGTGAAGTATATTGTCTAAGTGAAAAGTGACGTAAGTGTTCCATGACTGTGTGTGTGTGTGTGTGCCAGGTACTGTGAATATTTTATAGAATTCACAGTTATAACTCTAAATAGAAAAAGTTTTATTCTCGCAATTCTGTACTGAGCAGTTAGCATCACTCAGAAGCTGGCTGAGTGGGGCAGTGATCCACAGGGTTGGTGGTTTACTGTCATCCTGCTGTCCAGTTGCCCAGTATTCTTTCTGATTTCTCCTCACAGATCATTGGTAATTGTGTATCAATCTTAGTCTTGAGCTCTGCTCTACCTGTGATGTCAAGAACTCTGGGTGAGTTTAAATGAGAAATGTTCATTTAAAACCTTTTTTCTTAAAGATACTGTTACTAAACCTTTTTAACTTTTATTTTTTCAACTCTTTCAAAAAGATCACCTTTAAAATATAATGTTTCTTCCTACATTGTTATACCTTTAGTTCTGTACTTGGCCATACCGAGACAAACACTTTCATCAAATAAAAACCATTAAAAAAAAAATTTAAAGTGTTTCTTCTCCAAACAATAGACTCCCCCCCTTCCCAGCCCCCACCACATTCACAGCTTTTGAATCTTCCAGTGAGGAAACTGTCTTTAAAAAAACATTTACATCTAGAAAATATTAAACTAATGTCTTTTTTTGAATGTAAAATTTAGTATGTAGTTTAAAAAACTGGAAAATTGTAAACTCATTTTAAGCTGCTTTGTATTCATGAAAATAGTTGAAAAATATGCATGATACAGTTTCTGGGAGCATATGCTTATTCCAAGGACGTCCTTGGTCCTCAGTCTCTCTTTGCCTGTCAATCAGATCATTTCCTTAGTTTGTCATTATACAGAGGATTCTGATCATCTTTTAAAAGTAAAACAGATTTCTGCTTTGTCACTGAAAGGTCATTTGACCTTCTATATAAAATATTAATTATAGACGGTTCAGTTCTTGCCTAGGTATTATTTCAAACAAAACTTTCTATTGGACCATTTTGTATAATTTTCTAGATTTAGGTTTTAACTTAGGAAACTAATGATTATAGAAACATCAGTAACTTCAGCAACGTGCTCTGCAACAACTGTAGTGCCTCTGGGTTTCTTCTGCTTTAGCTGTCATGTTGCCTCCATTATTGATTCAAGGCTAACGGCCATCAGCAGTGCAGGCTGTGCATGAAAGTGGGGGCTTTGTAGTTATCTTCATAATTTTTATGAATTCTTCATTTTTTAATAGAAAGTGTAAAGTGGACATGTAAAGGGACCACTGGAAACCCATTTACTTAGTCCATCAAATAATTTTGGTGATATGACAGCCACCCTGCCATTTAAACATTTAGAAAGCTTATGTACTGTGCTCTGTTACTTAAGATTAGTTGCTGATTATTAATAGATACTGATTTTATGAAGAAAATTACATACTGAATATAGTTTTAATACAAAGAAAAAAAAGCAGGGCAAAATTCACTTTTTGAGGCCTGACAAATTAAATTCCTGAGTAGTTTTCCATAGAGATAAATAAAAAGGAGAAAAGAAAGATGGAACAATTAAGATGCAGCTAACAAATGCCGGGGCCCAGCTGTCCAAACAGGATTAATGGAGTGCATTAGGGTACAGTGAGTCATGTGGCGCTTTGCAAGGTGTCAGCCCGCTCGGCAGTGCAGGCTATGCCCAGTGGCACTGCACAGATGAAAAGGAGTAGATACGCTAAACAGATGCACAGAGGCTTTTCACAGTGTTAAAGCAAATTTCTAGACTAAAAGATAAAGCTTTATTTTAGTATTATGGGAAATGCAAACTAGAGAGTTACTTTGTAATTCCTCTATTAACTCTTTAGAATTGAGTCTTTGATTTTAAGAAGGTAAAATATAGAGAATAGTCATGAATATTATCCTAGTGTATAGCAGGATTTCAATTTACTAGCTGAAAAGCTTATAAGACTAGAATAGAGGACGTACTTAACAATCAAATTCCAAGCTGTGAAATTTTCCACTCTTTTCTCCTCGCCTCTCACAAGGAAATCTGACCTTACGTGGTCTCATTTGCTCCTGCGGGATCAGCCAGCAGTGTCTCATCACTTAGGTGACATAAGAGAGGCAGTAACAAGGAGAATCATAATTTAACTGAATCTTGCATTTTCCCTCTTATTCCAATAATTTTCTAGTGAAGACTGTAATTTTAATTGGAAATTGAAAATACATCAAACCTAGTAAGATTAATTTGGCGATATTTTTGCTTCAAAAGTGAAAAATGTTCTGTGGGTGTTTTTCTCTTTTGAAAAAATTGCTGAATTCTATTATTGTTTTATTATAGGCATTATAAATTAAAGCTTTAAGTTCATAATGTGAAATAATACATTTATTAAAGAATTCCTTTTAACATTTAAAGCTTGTTAATATTTGAATGAAGAAAATTTTGTACTATTTAGATAAAGTCACCAATAAATTTAATAAGGATATCACATGCTACAGAGAATTAAGTGGCAAGGAATGTTTTGACCAGGTAAAAAGGAATGTTTTGACCAGGTACTTCAGTCAAACATAATGATAGTTTTATTGCCCATAGGAAGTACAAAGACTCTTCTTAAAATTGTGTGTTTGAACCCTTTAAAGCCCTTCTAAAGTTTTGAGCCATGCCAGTGTTCCAAAACGTTATTTTGTTGAACATTTAGACTTTAGTTTTGAAGAATCCAAATTGGGTTTGTGGGGTCATTTGATGTCCGTTACCTTTAGTAAAGGGTTTACTGTTTACTTTAATGAACTCTCCAAGTGGTAAGAGGAGATGGTTGAAAACGGGGTACAAACAGAACAGGATCAAATTGGTCATCTAGAGATGTCTCAACTTCTCTATAACTATTTCAAGTTTAGATGTTGCAGTGAATTCCTTAAGAATAGATTTCATATGATTGCTGTCATGCTCTTCATTGTGCTTAATCAAGAAAACAATGAAAGGTTAACATCTTTTCATTGCTTTTCATTTTGAAATTTCTAATGATGGAGAAATTTTTCTCAAATGCAGATAACAGTATTTGAAATGCTTTTGCTAATTTTTGCTTCAGAAATATTTTTATTTTATTTTTATTCTAGATGGTCTTTCTTGCATAAAATATGCAAAGTCCATAATACAGATTTTTTTAAAAAGTGTTTTTGGCATTTTAATAAAAATATAATTTCAAATGAAGTTGAATTTATTTTTAGTATTTCTACATGTTTCTCATCCAGGTCCATGCAGTCTGACACCCATAAAGGAGACACAGTGGGTTACTCTCTTGTTCTCTGATGGAGGGCTCTTGTTAAAAAGTGGTCTTTTTTTGGAGAAGGCTTTATATGAGTTTTTTTTTTTTAATATGTTACTAATATTTGCCCTCAGATATACCTCTTCATTTCTCTCTGTAAAATGGAAATAAATGATCCTTTTACAGATGCTTAGCAATGGCAAATTATGATATTGATATAAAAGTAATTTCAAGACCCATATTGAAAGTTTCTCAGCAAAAAATATTGAATGACTTAGTTATATTCAGATATATTATAGAAAATAATAAGTGAGTGGAATTAATTAACTTTTGATTATTAATGTTTTTATAGCAAACTATAAATTTGTATATATAGTTAGGATTTTTAAGAATAAAGAATTCTTAAAAGTATTTTGTTTACGGGGCTGAGTTGTAGTTCAGTGGTAGAGTGCTTGCCTTGTACGTGTGAGGCACTGCGTTCAATTTCCAGCACCACATATAAAGAAGTAAATAAAAATAAAGGCCCATCAACAACTAAAAAAAATTTAAAGAAATATTTTGTGTCAAATGTCTAAGGGGGCGACTAATGATAACTCCCTGGAAATTCATGTTCCCTGTGTCTCCTTATTGTGTTTTTGATACTACACTGATTTAGGGAGATGAAAAATGGTCTGAGAAAATGACACATTGTTCAGATGAATCTAGACTTAGCCATCTGTTGATATTCAGATACCTTAGTTTGCTATAAAATAAAATAAATTTCATATGAAAATAATCCCAGATCATTTAGCTAGAAGGAACCTGAAGAGGTAATTTTAAAAATGTTACAGTTAAAGTATTAGTTAAAACTAGACGGTTATAATGAGGGTTCAGGCTAGAATGGCTTCAGACCACCAGTTTGAATCCTAGTCCCTAGTTTCCAGAAACCATTTTGGTTTATAGCTTTTCAAATAATATCTTGTAAATGTGGGTGTGAGTGTGTTCTCTATAGGAAATTTTAACTCTCACCTGGATGTGACTTTGTTTCTAATTCTTTTATTAGCATTCTTGTTCCCTTTGATGGCTCTTGACTTTGTGTGCTGCCCAGTGGGAGTTAAAAGAAGAAAAGATTTTGAAATAATTTCCTCTATCAGAACTCAGTCATCTGCAACTGAATTTCAAACCCAAACATGTGACTATCTCTATGTGTAGGTTACTGGTGACCTCCTAATTGTCTACTCTTGTGGATTCTGATTTTATCTTAATTAATCTGGCATTTGCTGTTTGTAACCTTGGCCCTCCCCCACCACTTCTTCATTTCTGATCACCAAGGCCTTCTTTTCTCCTTCTCCTCTAGCTTTGCTGCTGTGCACCTACTACAACACATCACTTGTTCCCACTTCCAAACCTTCAACTTACCACCCACCCCTAAGCTAGGCAGAGGAGCCCAGCTCTGCTCCAAGCAGGGTTCCACTGCCATCCCGTACTGGTCCTTTCTAAATCAGAGCCTGTTGTGCTTGTCTCTGAATTCAGTCTTTGGAACACTTCTATCCAGAAGGCCAAATCAGAACCTTAAGAGTTTTGGCAGGCTCCTCTGCCATCTTGCAGTGATATTTGGTAGCAGTACTAGGTTTCATCTTCCTCCCCATGTTTCTCTTGGAAAAGTGAAGAGTTTGATAGTGTTGAAAGCAGAGAGCTGTATGTGACTTTCTCTTAATAGTTCATCCTTGAAAGGAGTGTCGTGGATTCTAGCAGGGTTCCCTCCCCTCCCTCCCTCCCTCCTCCTCCCTCCCTTCCTTCCTTTCTTTCCTTTTTCTTTTCTTTTTTTCTTTTGAGAAGGGTGGAGTAAGAAGACACTAAGCCAAACCAGAAGAACTAAGAAAGCATTTAGTTTTGCAATTTAATTTCTCCCACAGTGAGAAGGTGTGATTGGGAGGTGTCGCAGAGGCCCTTTCTGGAGAGTTTCTCCAGGAGGATAGACAGCTGCCTTCTACATTGCAAGGCTAAGGCATTCACTTTTTTGCAAATTAGTTCTTTCTTGGACTCTGACTCGAGTTTTCCTTGGTTGGCTCTGGCTTGTCTTCAAGTTCACCTGACTGCTAAATTGAACTACCTTCTCAGGTGAGCAGAGCACCCTGGCAGTGTGTAGTCATCATGAAGGTTGTTCTGAGGACTACAGATGCATTTTCCATTCCCAGGCTTTGGCTGGAGGGCTCTCGTGGCCTTCTCCCCTGACCTTTCTGTACCTGTCCAGTCTTCTGCATTCTCTGAGGCCAGTCAAATCCTATATTGTGTGGGAAGGTGGCTTAAACTCTTGTATTTTAAACCTTGTGTTATGCCTCCTGAGTTTCTCAAGAATCTTTACATTACTTCAAGGACAAGGCCCTGTTTCTTGCATCTTTTTATCTTTCACAGCATTGGTCAGTAAGCATTTGTGATGTGAGTGGGTGCTTCTTGTTGAGGTGGGCTGTGTTCTCAGAGTAGATGAACCAAGACATTCCAGTTGTCCTGATTCTGTCCTGCTTCTTTTTTTCTCCCAGAAACAATTTAAAAAAATTTTAAATTTGTTCTTTCTTAGTTATACATGACAGTAGAATATATTTTGACATATATATATATATATTTGGAGTATAACTTCCCATTTTTGTGGTTGTAAATGATAGGAACATAGGAAAGTAATGTCTAATTCATTGTACTGTTTTTCCTGTTCCCATCCCCCTTTACTTCCTTCACTCTGTCCTGTTTAATCTGGTAAATCACCTCTTCCTCCCTCCACCCTGGCCTATTGTGAGTCAGCATCCACATATCAGAGAGAACATTTGGCCTTTGGTTGTTTTTTGGGGATCGGCTTATTTCGCTTAGCATGACAGTCTCCAGTCCATTTACCGGCAAATGCCATAATTTCATTCTTCTTTATGGCTGAGTAATAGTCCATTGTGTATGTGTACCACAAGCACTTAGGTTGATTCCATAGTTTACCTATTGTGATTTGAGATGCTATAAACATGGATGTGGTTGTGTCACTGTAGTATGCTGATTTTAACTGCTTGTCTTTATTTCCGTGTTGTAAACTGGTTTGACTAAGATTTTATTATTTTAAAAAGCCCTTATAACAATAGCCAAATGTGGAGGTAGCTAAAATGTCCATCATCAGCTGAGTGGATCATCATGGCCTACCCATACAATGAAATGTTACCCAGCCCTAAGAAGGAATAATTTCTAAGTGAAGCAAGCTAGTCATCACAAGGACAAAGGCTGTGGGATTCCACTTACAAGAGGCACCTGACTCATCTAGTGCACAGAGAAAGGAGGATGGTAGTTTCCAGGAGCTGGAGGGAGAAGAGAGGAGTCGTCATTTATGGGTTCAGAGTTTAAGACTTGCCGGTTCTGGCAGTGGATGATGATGAGGTTGTACAAAAATGTAAATACCATTAATACCACTGAACTGTGCATTAACAGTGGTTAAACTGCTAAACCTTGTGTTATGTATCTTTTACTACAATTAAAAACAACAAGATGGGATGACTTACTGATTGCTACATGGTACAGTATGGATGAGCCTTGAAAACATTGTGCTGAATGAAGTAAGCCTGACACAAAAGGCCACACAGGGTATGATTTTGTTTAGATGAAAAGTCCTGCATAGGAGAATTCACGGAGACAGAAAGCACATGCGTGGTTCAAGAAGCAGGTGTTGATGGGTGCAGGGTTTCACTCAGAGTGATGCATGGGTGCTGGGGCTGGGCAGAGGTGGTGGTGGTCCAACATGTGAGTGTGCCCTTGAATTATTTATTTAAAATGGTTAATTCTGTGCTATGTGAATTACACCTCAGTAAATTATTTAGAAGGAAAGAGTGTTATGTAGTAAATACTGGTTTTCTTCACTGTTCCCTGGCCACGCACGACATACATAAATCCCAAGGCCTTAACTACTTCTAACTGTGTAAGTCACTTTCTCTCATTCATCTTCCAGTGCTGCACACAGTGGACAAAGGGAGCAGGCAGGAAGAACACCGCAGGTGGCTTTTGCAGTGCAGGCAGAGTCCTACCCGGAGGGCCTCCTCTGTCCCTTCTCTGTTCCATCTACTCATGGTTAAAAGGCTAGCCCATCCCTGCCACACCCACCCCATACACAGTGAAAGCAAGGCCCTGTGGTCCCCTGCTCCAAATGCTGCAAGGGTTTTTGCCATTCAGACAACACCCAGCCTCCTTAAGGGGCACCTGTGCCCTTTTATACCTAGCCCTGCCTGCATCTCCTGCCATTCCAGAGACATTCTGAGCTGTTTCTAATAAAGGCACGCTCCTCATTGTGTTGGGCGGAAAGTGTGGCTGCTGTGTTTACTCTGCCCTTGAACACACTGCTTCCTCTACCCTGAGTGTTTTTCCCCCGTTGCCAGGTGGGGCCTGCCTTGCCCAGAACCTGACATGGTACTCAAGATGGCTCATCAGCTCAGTGGGCAGTCTCCAGGAGCCTTCCCTCGGTCCTTTCTTCTTATCCCTCTCTGCTCTCAGAACACAGTCAGACCTGCCATGTCACACTGCATCCTGATCTCTCAGTTTCTTCTCCTGACCCAGTAGTCCAGAGGAAAGGAGCCTGCCCCACCCCATCATGCCGTGTGCACAGCGGGGTCCTGTGCTTCCTGCTCACATTCAGATGCGTTGGGAACACTACTGTCCTGAGATCGTCTCTTCCTGAGAAGACAGTTCTAGGAGGGGAATCACTGCCTTACATGCTTACTTTATAACTCCTACAGAATCTGTATAGTGTTAAGAATATGGTAGGAAATTAAAAAAAAAATCATGTCATGTAACTCATGACACAAATACAGAAATATAGTTTCTCATTATCATTTCAAGGGCTGAGCCATATACTGACATATCCATGCAGGATATTGATTATATAGTCTGAAGTTTAATAAATACATTTAAACAGTTTTATTGAGATATCGTTAGCATACGGTTAACCCACATATTTAAAGTACAGTTTGATAAGCTTTGATTGATGTGTGCAGTCAAGATCAACAACATGCCCATCACCTTAAATGTTTTCTTTTGGCCCCATGTATTTTTCCGTCGTACCTACTCCCCAGCACTACTGCCAGGCAACCAAAGACCTGCCTTTTTTTTCCCCCCTAAGAGCAGTTTTAGGTTCACAGTCTAGTTGAGGGGAAGGTACAGAGATTTCCCACATACCCCTTATCACTGTCCCCCACCAGAGAAGTCTGTCTGTTACAGTTGCAGTACTGCGTGGGCCCCTCTATGTCACCCAGAGTCCATAGTTTACACAAGTGTTCACACTTGGTGGTGTGCATCCTGTGGGTTTGGGCAGAGGCACAATGATGTGTATCCACCGTTGCCTGGAAGTCTTCTGTGCACCTCCTGTTCACCCCAGCCCCCAAGCCCCTGGCAACCACCCATCTTTTTATTGTTTCTTTAGTTTTGACTTTTCAAAAATGTCACATAGATGGAATCATAGTGTATATAGTGTTTCAGAGTGGCTGCTTTCAGGTAGCAGTGGCATTTACTGTCCCTCTAGGTCTGTTTTCTTTCTTTAATTTTTTTTTTTTTTTAGTTGTAGATAGACACAATACCTTTATTTATTTGTTTATTTGTATGTGGTACTATGGATTGAACCCAGTGCCTCACGCATGCTAGGCAAGTGCTCTACCACTGAGACACAGCCCCAGCCCCCTCCATGTCTTTTTGTGGCTTGATAGCATATTTCTTTTTGTTGATGACTATATCCTGGGATTGTTGGGATCTATGAAACAAGTTGGAAAGGATTAACATTGTTACAATATTCTTCCAACTTCTGAACACAATACACTTAGTTTCTTTATTTTGCTTTCCCTGATGTTTTGTAGCTTTTGTTGTTCAGATTTTATTTACAAAAATGATATTCTAAAAATATTCTGTTCTCAATACTTCACTGCTAACAATGTAAATACAGATGATTTTAGTGTATTGATCTTTTTTATTTTGTAACCTTGGTAAACTCACTAGTTTTAGTAGCTGTCTTATGAACATCATCAGATTTTTCTTCTTAGATGATTTGACATCTTAGATGAGTCCTTTCCGGTAGAATCTTTTATTTATTTTGTTCCCTTTGTATTTGGTGCCTCTAGGACAGCATGAGTCAAGGAGGGGAGCAGACTTCTTGCCTTGCTCTTCCTCGTTCTAGGAGAAGCATCTGTCCCTCACTATCAACTGTGAGTAGCTGTAGCCTTTGTGGTGGTGTTTCTCATTTATTTATTTTTTGTAGTTACTTATACCAGCCAGGTTGAGGATATTCCTTCTTTTTCCTGCTTTTTTTGGAGTTTGCTTTTTGTTTTTTAAACCAGGGATGAAGTTCTTGTTGTTTTTAATCAAGAATGGATGTTGGATTTTTTAAAAATGTTTTTTTGTGCATCTTTTGAGATAATATGGCTTTGCTTTTTAGTCTACAGATATGCTAAATTATGTTGAGTAGTTCTCAAGTGTTTGTTAAAACCACCCACTTCCTGGGGTAGGATCCTTGAGGTCGTGATGTGTTTTCCTTGTTTATATTGTTGGATTTGCTTCACTGTTTATAGCTATATTGGTCTGTAGTTGTCCTTCTTAGTATCTAATATGGTTTAGATTAGGTGTACTCCAAAAACTCATCTGTGAGACAATCAAGAAAGTTCAGAGGTGAAATCACTGGGTTACAAAAGCATCCACCTAATCAGTGCCTTAATCCCCTGACAGGGATTCAGGTGGTGGTGGCGGTAGATAGGTAGGGTGTGGCTGGAGGAGGGGGGTCACTGGGGTGTGCATTTGAGGTTTATGTTTTATCCGTGGTGAGAGGAGCCTCTCTCTGCTTCCTGATCATCATGTACTGAGCTGCTTTCCTCCACCACATTCTTCTGCCTTGATGCTCTTCCTCACCACTGGCCAGAGCAGTGAAGCTGGCTGTGGACTGAGACCTCTGAAACTGGGAAGCTCCAAATAAACTTTTCCTCCTCTAATTGTTCTTGTCATGTCTTGTGGTCACAGTGGTGAAAAAGCTGACTAAATCACTGTCTTTTACTCTGGTTTTGATGTACATATAAAGAATGCTGTCCTCATTCACAATATTCTGAAATATACCCTCTTCTTCAGTTATCTGGATAAGCTTTTGTAGAATCAGTTTTTTCCCCTTTAGTTCTAATATAGTTCCTCACTGAAACCCTCTAGGTCTGGAATTTATTTTTTTGGAAAGGTTTTAGTAACGAATTCTTTTATAAATATAAGGCTACTGTTTTACCTATTTCTTCTCCAGCAAGCTTTGTTAATGTCTTTTAAGCAATTTGCTTTTTTAATCCAACTTGTTTATTGACAAGAGTGCTCTTACTTTCAGTGGAAGTAGATTTTGCAGTGAAATAATCTTTTGAAGCAGATTGTGATTGATATATTTTTTTTCCTGAATAGTGTGACTGAAAATTTACGAAATTTTATTGATCCTCTCAAAGGACCAGCTTTTGGTTTCATTTATTTTCTCTGTTCTTTTTCTATTGTCTAGCTCACTGATTTGGCCCTTATCTTTATTATTTTTTTTCTTCTACTTACTTTGGAGTTTATTTTCTCTGATTTTCCTGTTGCCTTGAAATAAAAAGATGGGTTCATTGATCTGAGGTCTTTTTCCATTTCTGATATTGACACTTAACATTAAAAATTTCCTTTTAAGTTCTGTTTTGGCTGCCTCCTCCCAGTTTTTATAGTAAGTATTTTGCTTCTCATTCAGTTCAAAATACTTTCTGATTTAACCTCTTTATTTCATCTTTGACCCATGAGTTATTTAGGAATATGTTATTCAGTTTCCACATATTTGGGGGGGATTTTCCAGAGATTTGTTACTGATTTTTAATTTGTTTTTTATTGATTTCATTATGGTGAAGAAGTGTATTTTATATGAATTGGATCATTTTGAATTTATTGAAACTTGCTTTATGACCCAGAATAAGGTCTGTCTTTAGTGTACAGTTGAAAAGATGGTATATTTTGCTATGGGTAGACGGTGTGTCCTATAGTAAAAGGTGAATTGAGTTGGCAGTGTTATTTGTACCCTCTGTACTGTTCTATACTGTTCACTGTTTTATCAGTTATTGAGAGGAGAGTTTTGAAATTCTGACTCTATTGTGGATCTGTTTATTTCTCCTGACAATTCTGTCAGTTCTTACTTCATGAACTTTGAACCTCTGGTATCAGATGCATAAATATTTAGGGTTGTTCTGCCCCCTTGATGAACTCACCCTTTCATAATTATGACAGGGCTAATGATTTTCCTTATCCTTAGTAATATTCTTTGAAATTTTCTTTGTGTTATATTAATGTAGCTATTTCAGCTCTTTAGTTAGTATATATTTTTTTCATTCTTAAACTTTTAACCTGTTTGTGTCTTTATATTTAAATAGTTGGTATTTTATAAACATACAGTTGGATCTTGTTTTCTAGCTGGCCTATCAGTCTTTGTGTCTGAGTTTGGACACTTAAGCCATTCACTCTGAATGTGGCCATGGACATGACTGGGTCTGAATCAGCTCTCATGGTGCTTGTCCCGTCTTTCCTTTGTTCCTCTTTTCCTCTTTATCTGCATTCATCCAAATAAATTGCATTTGAAAGAGATGGTTCTGCTTTACCTCCTTTGTTGACCTATTTGCTGTAACTCTTTGTTGTGTTATTTGACTGGTTACTGCAGGGTTTGTAGTATTAGTAAGAAATTTATATATAGTTTATCACCGTCTATCAAGTAACGTGCCATGTAACATAAGAACCTTCCAACAATTTTCTTTCATTTCTTCTCTGTTAATCTTGTGCTATTATTTATTAAAATCAGATTTATTGTAGTATCATTGACACATTCAAATTTTATATATTTAAGATGCTCAGTTTGACATTGTGATATATATATAAGTGTTCTGAAATGATCATCACGATGAAGCTAATTAGTGTCATTACTTCTGTGTAGTTACCAGTGTGTGTATGGTGAAAGAATTTAAGATTTATCCTTTTAGCAGATTATAAATATACAAAATAGTTTGTTAATTATTGTCACCACAAAGTACATCAGATTGTGAAAACTTAACTCATATTACTGAAACTTTGTACCCTCTACCTAATGTCACCCATCTCCCCCAATCCCTGGCAGCCACCATCCTACTTTCTGTATAAATTTGACGAATTTAGATTCTACTTATAAGTGAGATCATGCAGTTTTTGTCTTTCTATGTCTGGTCTGTTTCACTTAGCATAATTTCTTTATCCATGTGGTTATAACTGGCAAATTTCCTTTACTTTTAGGACTGAATTGTAAATACATATCTGTATAATAATAATGCATCATTCACTCCTTCCTGGCTTGCAGAGCTTCTCTGAAAAATCTAGTTGTCTTGTAGATGTTCCCTTATAGGAGATGAGCTGTTATTCTCTTGCTGCTTTCAAATTTCTGTCTTTGACTTTTAACAGTTAAGTTATAATGTATCTCAGCATAGACCACTCTTTTTCGTTCACCCTACGTGGAGTTTTGTGGGTTTCTTGAATCTGGATATATATTTCCCTACCTGGAATAAGGGGAGCTTTCCTTTATTATTTTTTAAGATGAGTCTTCTGCCCCACTTGCTTCTTCTGGAACATTCTCAAGCACCTGTTGGTTTGCCTGATGATGCATTGTTAAGTTCTGTAGGCTTTTGTCACTTTTTCCTTCTTTCCTTTTTTCTCCTCCAATTGAATAAGTTCACATGACCTATTGTCATAGATTCATAAAACCTCTCATTTGATCAAATCTGCCATTGAAGCTTTGTTGAAATTTTTAGTTCCATTATTGTAGTCCTCAGATCCAGATTTCTATTGGTTCTTTTTGTTTTCTGTCTCTTTGTTGAACTTCTCCTTTTGTTCTTATATTATTTTCTTGATTTCATTAAACTGTTTATGTGTGTTCTTGGGTAGCTCATGAATTTCTTTTAGAGTACTGTTTTGGATTCTTTGTTAGGCAGGCAATGTGTGGATGTGGATTTTTTTATTTTTTATTTATTTTTTTACTGGAAGTTCATTGTATTCCTGATTTCCCATTTTCTTGTATCCTTGTGTTGACATCTGGGCAGTTGAGGCAATAATCAACTTCTAGACTTCATGGATGGTCTTGAGTAAGGAAAGCTCCCAGCTGTGGGGGACACGGGGTCACTACCTAGGCAATGTGTGGGAGTGTGCTGTTGCACGAGGCGCAGGCATAGTGGCATGCATATGTCAAGTGTGGGATTTGCAGGGGCTTTGGCTTTGGGGGATGGGGTCAGTGGTGTGGTGGCTCAGGCAGTTGTGGGGTTTCAGTGGTGAAGTCTGTGTGGATATTGGTTATGGCTGTCAGGGCTGTTGATGTCCTCCAGGTGCCCCTGGTTCCAGCAGCAAGTATGCCTGGGTAGGCAGGGGCTGGGCCAGCTGTCAGTGGGGGCACACACAGCATTCAAGGCCAGTGTTTGGGGCTGTAGCTGGCCTCTAGCAAACAAAACACTGGGCTCTAGGGGTAGAGGTGTGAGGCAGGGCTAGTTTTAGGTGCGTATACCGGCTGTTCTAGGTCTTATGACCAGAGCACCTGGAGCAGCAGTTCTGGACTCAGTATGGTGGTGATGGCTTAGGGCCACTCCATCTACACAGGCAAAAATCTTGAGACCCTCAGTGCCAGAAGCTGCAGGATGTAAGCCGTGGTTGCACCAGCTGTCAGTTTCTTTAGTGGCAGAATCTGTTGGGGGCTTCTGGTGACCATGGTGGCACATGCCACTTGATGGACATCAGTGGCTTCTGCACAGCTGTGTTGGACTGCCAGTGATCTGTGTGTGTGACAGTGCAGCTGGGGAGGCCATTGGCTTGTCCTGTTCTTCTGGTGCTAAGGTGCAATAAAGTGAAACTTCTTCCTGCACTTCTCTGTTTGCTCGGCTCTTTGCCTCACCCTGTGGTTGTTCCTCCATGGCTGCGCCCGGCTCTTCCAGAGCTGGTCTCCTTTGTGGGTCTCTGTCTGGTTGTGTTTTTATAGGTGGGCAAGGTACAGTCTTCCACTATACCATGCTTCTGATGTCATTCTTGTGCTGTTGTCATCAGACATTTTACTTTTACACATGCTATAAACCTCACAATATGTGGTCTTTGCTTTTGCTTTAAATGATGATTTCTTTTTTCCTTTAGTGCTGGTGTTCAAATCTAGGACCTTATGCATGCTAGGCAAGCACTCTGCCACTGAACTACATCTACCCCGTCCTAAAACAATGACCTTTTAAAAAAGTTTAACAGTGTTTAAAGAAGTTTTTTAAAATATATTTATCCACATGGTGATCATTTCTGCTGCTTTTCAGGTCTTTCTGTAGAGTCAGATTTCCTTCTGAGATTGCTTTTCTTCTACCTCAAATACTTTCTTTAACATTCTTTCCAGTGTAAGTCTTTGGGTAATGAATATTCAACTGTTTGTAAGTGAAAGTTCTTTACTTTGCCTTGTGTTTCAAGGTATTTTTGCTGAATATGAAATTTTATGTTACTTTTTTTTCTCTCAGTACTAAAAATAATTACTCCATTGTCTTTGCATTATCTTTAACAACAAATACTTTGCAACCAGAATTTTTGCTCTTTTTTACATGAGTTCTTTTGGCAGCTTTATTTATTTATTTTTATTCTTTTAAACAGACTGGTTGCTATGTGCTTTGGTATAATTTTCCTTGGATTTCTTTTCTTTGAGTTCATCGTGCTTTTTGATCTGTTGGTGTGCAGTATTCATTAAATTTGGAAGATTTTCATTTATTATTTCTTCAAATAATTTTTCTTCTGTTCCCTGTCTTCCAGGGACTCTGATCACAGGCACATCAGTCATCGGGAGTGAAACAACAGTTCCCTGATGCTCTGTTCACTATTTGGTCTTCTTTTGCTCTTGAGTTTCTATTACTTTATCTTTAAATTTGGTAATTTCTTTTTCTGCATTGTCTAATCTGCCATTAATCCCATCTGCTACTATACTTTTCATATTTTCCATTGTAATTTTCCTTTGAAGAAGGTCAATTTCAGACTATTTTATATCTTTCATATCTCTACTTATAGAGTCAATCTTTTTTTCTAGCTTTTGAAATTAAGGACTGTTAAGGTTATCTTATCAACTGTGCCATTTCTAGGCTGGGTGTTCCCTCACATGCCTGCAGTCCTGGGCTCCTGTGTGCAGCTCTCTGGACACAGAGCCATCCACATGCTCCAAGCTATGTCTCTTCATCTCAGGGAGGTGGCTGAGCCTGACTCCTTCTTTATACACTGCAGCCTAAAGCCTGCCTCAGGCTGTGAATGGTGCCACATAGGGGCCCACCTTACGTCTCATCTCCCAGGAGTCTCTGTCCCTCATTGCCTGGTGTCCAGGATCTTGAAGCCATCATTTTGTATATTTTGTCCAGTGGATACTGAAGTCTGTGTGGATATTGGTTATGGCTGCCAAGGGCATATTTAAATAGGATGGAAAATCTAATTGCCTTTACTCCATCTAGGCTGGCATCTGAAGCCAGTAATTATATTTCCAGTTGATGTCATTTAACAAAAATATACTTTCACAGTAAAATGTGTCACAAGTTAAAATCTTTGATCTAGCAGTGTCATCTACCTTTCCAGCCCCACATTGGAACCTCCCTTAGTCTGTGAATACCTTGATTTTTTCTAGCAAATAAAATAGTTGACAGCGAGCCTAAGTACATTATCCTGGAAGTCATGATGTTTAAAGTGATGTAGACTTTATTATTTCATACTCTTGAGTCATGTTTGGTTTTTGATACCATCTTAGCTAAAATTATTTTAAAAGTTTGGTTTAGAGAAGGGAATTTGTAAACCTAGTCAGAATAGTGATTTAACCATTTCCAGAAAGAGAAAATATGTTCATCCTAATATTTCAATAGAATTTAATGTAGGAGTTTGTTTTTTATAATGAGATGACTGTGTGCTTTTGGGCAGCCTTACATCTAAGTCATGGATATTTGCGTCAGCCATTTGTACAACAGGCCACGTGTGTAATTCATTGACAAAGTCCCTTTGCTGTCCTTTGTGTGCCAAGCTTCTGAGTGCTTTCCTACCAGCTCCTGCAGAACACGAGTGTGCTTGCTAAAGGCCAAGTCCACTCAGCTGGGCTAAGAACAGCAGGAGTTGTCTGACTCACCTTGTGGGTGGAGTAGCCATCTCTTTCTTAAAATGAGGTTTTATTCTGTACATTAGTTCTTTTAAAGTATGAGTAGAAAAAGATTGTTATTCAAAGAATTACACCTAAAACATTTTTGATTGAATCCTGGGGGTGGGGGTGGGGAGTTGACATGCAACTTTTTATGAAGAGTATTTTATTCTCAGCAGAGAATATGATGCAGGTGATGTGACCTTCTGCCCAGGTGCGGCTTGACTAAGCTTCTTACTTACCCGTTAACAAAGGGAACTTCTGAATGGGTGTATTTAGGCATGTAGTGTTTTAAAATTTGCTGTCCAAATACCCTTTTGCCTTTCTCCAGAAATACAGGTTTAGAAGCACTGTATGTTCATATGATAAGTGTTAATAAATCAAAGCTTTGTCTGAGTGTGGCTGCATTGTGTTAAGTATTGGCGCTTTTTAATTTGAAAATAATTTTAATTATTGCTGTTATAGAAGCCTTAATGCCAGAATCTTAAGTGATTACTTCAGTTTTTTTTTTTTTTTGCTTCAAGTTTCAGAATTAAAGAGCTATGTGTGTTGTCCACAGTAATCTTTGTCAATATCAGTTCAGTTTTTTAAGAAAAGTTGCAGTGGAAACAGCAGTTATTTTAGACTAGTCCCCAGGAGCTAGTATTCTGTCTGGATTCCCAGTACTCTATGGCAACAGGCTCCTGGGTTTGTCTTTGTGAGGTCAACCTGAATGATCCTGGGAACCACACCTACTGCTAAAGGATGTCCTTTCCCTGGACATCCCTTGTTAGGCCTGGGCCCTGATTCTCTCGGATGCCAGGTCAAGTCCATTGAGGTGGTCTTAGTCAAAGCCCACCCTCCTCTTCTGGCACACCACCCATTCTTACTGTGGGGTTTCCATGACCTCACCTCTCCACTCTCATTCCACGTAGCACTGTCACAATATAGGGCAGGCCAAGTCCAGGGTGGTCAAATGACCACATAGCAGGTTCTGTTGGTTTCCAAGTTTCTTAAGATCAGCCATTGAACCATGGGAAGAAAATGTTAGACCTAGTATTTGTATTAGTAACTTTCAAAGTGTTTTATATTAGTAAATAGTACATATATATATAGTTTATGAATAACTAAAAGCACATGGTAAGTATATGTGCCCAGATTTTGTCTTTACTAAGGGCAGTATATGATCCACACATTGTTGGTCAGGTGAGACTGCTCTGGACCTTTGAGGCAGGGTTTTCATCCTAGGCTGGGACCTGTCAGTTCTTAACAAATAAGCCTCATGGAGTGCAAAATTTGGGGTGTATGTACATATGTGTGTTTTTCTAGTAAGGCAATGCATAACCCTTCCCAGATTCAAAAAGGGATGTTTTGCTCTGCAGGTCAGATAAACTGCCAATCTAGGGTCTTAGTTGAAATTACGGAGACTTGTTTTGGTAGGACCATAGCTCGTTTACAGGTAACTTCCTAGGCTCCCTCAAAGTCTCCTTTATTTGAAAATTGAAATATATAATTAGATACCCATTCCTTTAACAAAGTGAAGCTTTACTGGACTTACAGCTGAGATGCTGCAGCCAAGATGACTGTCACCATCTCATAACAACACATGACAAATTCCACATACACTTCTGAAAGCATTTCATCCCGTTTTCGAAAAATACTTTGATGTTGTCTTTCAAATTTACATGCTTGGTCTCTGGTAGGAGTGACTACAGAGCAGGCTTGGATCCCCTGTTCTTACCCTTTTCTGTGAGAGGGTTTTGTGTTGTGTGTATGCAGTTCTGTGCTGCTCTCTGCAGTTGGCAAGGCTGAGAGTCAAGGTCACAAGTCAGCTGACAATGTGAGACTGAGTCAAAGGTATTCTTGAAATCACCTGTAGAATCCTTAAGGCACCCATAATATATGATGTACATAACTGTACAGTTCTGTAGATGGTTCCTGTTATTTCTTGTAATTCTTTGTAATTCCATTTTTGCATGGCTCCCTAGTAGCTCTTCAGTTTATTCCTTGAAGGCTCTTATAATCCTGTTGTCTTACTTGACTGACCACCTAAATGTTGGGATTTATCTACCTATGAGTGGTCAGAAAAATCTTGCCACTCACATTTTCTTTCCAGTGAGTACTGGACCTGGGGTGCATGCTCACTGAATAGAATGACTATTAATTTTTTTTTTTAAATAAGACTTTTAAAAATATGTGTGTAGGTAAATTTAAGTAACTTAAAAGCATATATGGCATAATCCCATTGCATTTCCAGTTTTGCCCTTTTAGTTTATAAACCTGTAGCATTTAATTCAGATTAATGATGTTTTATGGAAGGAAATTATCCTCTTTATTTATTCTCTTATGTAATCAATATTAAGATGTGTAAAGTGTTGCTCTGGGCACTGGGATTATAGGAGCAGAATAAAATTATTGGGGAAAATAGGCAATAAATAATCCAAAAAGAAAAGAAAAGATTAAGTATTATATACACTGTGAAGACATATACTTGGGTCAAAGGGTGCTGGGGCATCTGGCTGTTCTTGGGGACAGTCTATCTCACCCCAGGAGACGGGCAGTGTGAAGATTTGCTTCTACACCCTCCTCAGTAGGACTCTGGTTCCTGTGGCCAGCTGCAGTCACCACATCCCCCCAGGCAAGCAGCACAGCAGCTTCCCTTTTAAAGGAGGCACAGATTCTGAGCAGGTGCTGGGCCTTTGTGCCATCCTCTTGCTTGTTGCTTGCAAGTGACTGGTGTGTACAAGAAGCAGGGTGGGGCTGGCGTGGGTGGTTCCATTGGATACAGCCAGGCAGGCGTTGTCCGCAGCAGCATTCATTAGAGCATCTCATAACGGAGAGAGACCTAATTAGATCTTATTTGTACTTTATTTGGTAACAAATATATCTTACCTGACTTTATTAAGGGCTCTTTTATTTATTTCCAACAGGAATCACGAGATTTGATCTACTTGGAGACTTTGGAAGGTTTAATTGGCTGGGAAATTTCTATATTGTATTATCCTACAATTTGCTCTTTGCCATTGTGACAACATTGTGTCTGGTCAGAAAATTCACCTCTGCTGTACGAGAAGAACTTTTCAAGGCCCTAGGTAATCCTGAGGTTTATGGGTATTTTTCTTTTTGCTAATTACTAATTTTTGACATTTCAGGTAACTTAAAGTCTTTCTTCAGTCTCTAAATGTGTGTAATGTGAGAAGTTCAGTTCTTGATCCACCACATAGGATTGTGACCTCTGTGGAGTCACAGTGTTGGGCCTCAGAGCTCCTGTCTGTGAAAGGGTGGGTGACTCTTCCTCCTCAGGGGCAGTGAAGACATATACTTGCTGAAGTGCATCCTCCGAGAGCTCTGCACACTGCCTGACACACTTACTCCAAGAGCCCAGTGGGCCTCCGCTCCTTTATTCTCATGGTGATGGTGATGAGGATGACACTGTCGAACTCTAGTTTTCTGATAATGATGCCTTTTAGTATTTCTTAAAACTTTTTTGAGGCTCAGAGTTTAAAAGTATCAGGATGACCCATAATTCTCTTCAATAAGTCAGACTAATTCAGGATGACAGCAGTGGCTGTCTTGGCATTGTCTTGGCATTGCCACACACCACGGGCATCATGTGCACGGTGACCATGGTGAAAACTGTTGTGAGCTATGGGTATACTTTTCATGCTTACATCCACATGAATGCTAAGCATACTTCAAGTTTTATATTTTAGGACAACCAGGACAATATAAGCTATCTTGGGTTTGAAGTATGTAGTTTTAAGACAGAAGAAGGGAAACGGCAATTTATTGTATAGAGAATCCTGGCATTAGCTCATTTTCCCAAGTTGACACTATTTGAATGTTTATACTCCATATTACACTGTGGTTTAGCTCTTTCAAAGGCAAGATATTGATTGATTCATTAAGGTCCAACTCTCAGGTAACTTAACCACATGAGCAGCAGTAAAGCTGCTTACACCACCAACCTGGTGACCTTTGGGAGGAAAAAATGATCTCAGCCTACCAGTCCATGTGCATTTTTCTTTGAATGTGCCCTGTGAGGGGTGACTGACTGAAGTACTGGCAGAAAGGAAATAGCTACATCTACTATCAGCCAGAGCACCAGGTAATTTATGAGTGTTAATGCCTAGGTTTCATAATGCTGGCCAGATGAAAACTGCAAATGAAGTGGGACTCATAGAGCCTCTCAGTCAGCTGCCTGGAGTCGAACTTAAGGTGTACTTCTTTGCTCAGGAGAACCCCACTGGTCACTGGCTGGCTGAGGCCGTGAGCTGGTGCTGAGTGAGGGCTCTGGCTGCTTTTGTGCCGAGGCGGCCTCTAGTAGGCACGCAGAGGTAAGGGCTGTAACGTGTTGGCCACTCTGCGTTGCAAAAGCTAGTCTGTTTCCTTCTTAAGTGTTTTCCATTACTCTTTGGGGTGCTCTCCAGGGGCCATTTGGGCATAGAAGGAGGTCCTCTTTAAGTGCCTACAGTGTTTGAATGAGCCCCGAACTCAAGGGTGACTTTTTTAAAGAGGCAAAATTTGGTTCTAAAAGTTATCTCCTTTTTTCCTTTTATTTTCCTGTAGTCTTCCCCCTCTGCTCCTATGTTCATTGGCAATAACAGTGTCCATCTCAGAGAACTCCTGGGACATATGGTGATGGTGGTAATGGGGGGTTGTTTCTGGAGCTGACCACAGAAAAGGGACGTGCAGGTTTTCAGAATGCATGCCCTGCACTGTGCCCGTGGCCTCCCTGCTCACTCAGTGGTTTGGCCATTACTGGGACCAGAACTGTTTTTTCTTGGATGGAGCCTGTTTTCCTTCCCATTCAAATGCCATACATAAGTTCAACTTTACTTTTTCTTTCCTTAAGATAAACAGGTGACAGAAATTTTTAAAATTGAGATTTGAGTGTTTAAGAGTGATGTAAACTGCCTAAAAGGAGGATTACTATCTGGAATTTTAGGAGTAAAAGAGTCTTTTCTTCATTCATTTTTGAAGTGTCAAAAAGGTCTGAGCTTCATGAAAATTATTTCTTGCTTTCGTGCCACCTGAACTCTTTTGAGTTTTCTTACACCTTTCCTTCCTGTGAGGGCACACTGTTGTTTCACATGTGAGGCACAGTATGGAAGTGAGAGCACAGGATGCTAGAGGGAAGTCAGTGTAACTGAAAAAGATGAAGATTTTTATTTTATAAAATATCTTTGAGTGATGAAGTATTTTTATATTTGTTTTGTTCCTTTGTTACTTCTTTCTGTCCCTTTTGGTAATTTTTTCCTATTAGTTTTCTTCTTAATTACATGCTTAATATTTCTGGTGTTTCCTTCCCTACATTTTCCTGCATGTGCATAAGTGCATGTGTATTTTGGAGGAATACTGGGGGTTGAACTTAGAGACACACATCCCCAGCCCTTTTTTATTTTTCCTTTTGAGACAAGGTCTTGCTTAGTTGTTTAGGGTCTCACTGAGTTGCTGAGGCAGGCCTTGAACTTGCCATCCTCCTGCCTCAGCCTCCTGAGTCATTGGGATTGCAGGTGTGAACCACTGTTCCAGGTGTGCTTGTGTATTCAGGTCTTCTGGGAAGCATGCTCTGTGATGGGAGTGAGCTTGCCAAGAGGAGACTTTACGGGGGAAGGGGAAGGGGAGAATGGAAGGACTGTGAAGAGAAATTGAGCTTTGAAGCCTCTGCTGGCCCTGTGGGGAGTCATGACTCTGGATGACCCTTCAGAGCTCCACTGAGGTAAGAAGAGGCCCCTCACGCCTGCCGGTCACTAGAGGCAGACTATCCTGGAAGGGGGTGTGACTTCCTTCCAGCAGCTGTCTTCAGCTGCGGTCATCCCCAGGGTGAGCTGCCAGTGGGGAGAAGAAATCCTTCATTCCTAGAAAGCATTTGGCCAGCACATACAACTTCCACAATAAAATGGAATATTCTCTCCCCACAACCCCAGCCCCTTGCCCAGCCCCTCAACAATATATCGTTTCTCACCATTTTCTCAATTTTTCTGCAGGGCTTCATAAGCTTCACTTATCAAATACTTCAAGGGATTCAGAATCAACCAAACCTTCTGCAAATGGGCACCAGAAGGCACTGTGAGACCCGCAATGGGTGCCACTCTGCAATCAGGAGCCCCAGGGACTCCAGACTCAGGCCATTCCTGTCAACGCAGAGCACTTCATACCGACTTTGGTCTGTGTGTAGGGACTGGGCCTGTCAGTGTCATTTTCTTCATTATCCAAGAAACTGGCTATAACTGATCTTATTTTTTAAACTTAGCTTTCTGATGTACCCCATAGTTTCTAGTTAAACACAAGTTTTTCGTGATGTTATGGAAAAGCACACTCTTCTGCAGACACCTTTGCCATTGTCCAGATGAAAAGTCCCCACCTGGAGTGAACATGCGAGGAAGGGCAGATGTCCATACTTTCTGAAGAGTCTCTCAAACCCCACTGAATGCTTTATTTAGAAGCCTTCAAAAGGCCCTGTTGGCCCCAAGTGAAGCTTCTTCAGAAAATGAAGTTTCTAAATTCTGGGTGGTTTTGTTTTTGTTTTTCTTTTTGAGATGTATCTCACTGTGTTGTCCAGGCCATCCTCGGCCTCCAGAGAGCTGGGATCACAGGGGTGCATCACCACAGCTGGTTCAAGTTTTGTAGAAACTGCTTGTACCAATCATCATAGCAGTGGGTGCATTGGGCTGTAATAATTGCAAATTGTATTTTTATTTACTAAAAGAAAAACAGTTTCTGATTTATGTTATAGAGAGTTCATTAGACTTTGAGCCAAGAGAAAAATACTAAATTCTTTTAAAGTTTGAGCCTTGGTGGACACCACAGGAATACCTTCTGTTGTACAGTATAGTAAGCTGTTACAGAGGAAGTACTAAGTAATTGTAATTAATGGACAGTTTATGTGCATATAACTCAAGTTACCTCTTGTGACAATTGCCAGTGGTGAATACACTCATAACTTAGATTTTGCCTTTTATGCTACATGTACATTTAAAACTTTTTAAAGCATTTTTTTCAAAGATCACTTAATTTCCTGGCTTCTGTGACATTTATGAAAAATGTAAATGCTAAGTGCGAGAAACCCCTTCTCTCCTCATATTCTTCAGGCTTTTGCTACTTTTGTATATGCCATTTTAAACTTCCAACTTACAAAAGTTACCAGTTCAACACCCAGAACTCCTAAGATTAGTGGTTTCCATGTTAAGCATAGGTTTGCACCGTCACGGGACTTGCCAGTCATTCAGACACTGGCAGGTCAGTAGTTGCTGGGATGGCCTCTTGACTCTTCAGTCCACAACTGAGACCACAAACATGATGCTCTGTGTTGCTGTCACCAGGAGGGATCCAGGGCTGTGCATGCCAAAGCACATGGCTGGCCCACTGGCACCAAGGTCAGTCCTGCACAGCTGTGTGGATATGTGTCACATGCACTCAGTGTGTAGCTTTAGGTTGTGCTCAGACAAAAGTAAAAGGTCATTTTTTTTTTTTCAAATTGTTGAATTTAAAGTTTTCTTTGGGGGTAGGGAGATGTTTTTGAAAAACAGTATTTCCACTTACTACCAAAATAATAAGAAACTTTAAACTGTATATTTATAAGTTCCACTGAGTGTACTTCTCCTTTATTTATATCTCTACATTGCTTTTTGAGTTCATATCAATGAGCTTAGTTTTAAAATAAAAAAAAAAACATTCATTTTCAGTTGTGGTTCTCAGCAACACTCAGTATATACCACCAGTCTAGTAATGGTGGATTTCTCAGCATAAGATCCACATGCCTAGAAGATTATAAATACCAGCTGCTTTCTGATTTCACTGTTAATTGTCCCAATTTTAGTATTAGTTGCAAGCTTTGATTTTACTGAAACTTGGAATTCATATTTTGAGCAGATCAAGTAAGGAGAGTACAGAAAAAAACTCAGGAGTATACCAAAATCATCTTTAACTTAAACCAGTTTCAAGGCACTTCCAAAAAAGAGAGTTCCTGGATATTTGTAAGATGTATAAAACTTTTTGTAGTAAAATATTAAACTTCTTAGTGTCTGTCTCCACTTCTTCTTCATCTGGAAGTCTCTTCCGTCTGAGAACTCAAGTCAGGTCTTGTGTGTACTGGGTTTTCAGTCTCAGATACTCGCTGGGTGTACTTTCATTGCTGTGGAGACAGGCTGAGCTCTAAATGGAAGAGTGGCTCCCCTGGGGTCCCTGTGCCTGTGACTGTGAGATACAGAGTTCTGTTGCACAGCCACAGTCCTGCCAGGCTCTGCTGTGGTCACACACACAGGGCTCTTCCTCTGGAGTGAGGTGTAGTCGAATGCAGGTGCTCTGCTGGACATACGCTGGATGCTGGTTTGTATGAGAACCACGCAAGTGGACGGCAGCTTGCCGAGGCCACGTGTTCTGAGTCCTGGTGAGGATGGTCACGCTCAGGGGCCTTTCTTTTATTGTAGTTGAATGTTGGAGGAATAGAAGGTGAACAGGCTCTGAAGGACAGTTCTCCGAGTGCTCAGAGGTCATCAAGTCTGCAGCTACTTTGCTATTCTAGATGGACAGGGTGCCCGAGTGACTGCCTTAAGTCAAGTGGGGTATTCTTGCTTGCCTTTAGTTTTCATTTTATTTTTTATTATTTTTTAAAGTAATTTTTTAGTTGTCAAAAGACCTTTATTTTATTTATTTATATGTGATACTGAGAATCGAACCCAGTGCCTCACACATGCTAGGCAAGTGCTCCACCACTGAGCTGCAACCCCAGTCCTAGTTCCCATTTTAAAAGGTCATCAGGCGTTATACCTAACAAGGTTTTTAAGGGGACTTAGCTTTTTATCGTCAGTTGGTTCTATAATATTTAAGTGATTCTTACAGTTAAAAATTTTGTAAATTATAACATTTGTATTGGTTTTTAGTGATTTTCTGGGATATTTCTTAGATTTAATATTGAAGAAGCTTTATGTACGTCCTGTTTTAGAGACTTGCTCTAAACCAGACTTCGTGTGAAATTGCGCACACACAACACACACTGGTTCTTACATTGCTGTGCTGAGGGACTAGTCAGTGGGCAGGGAAGAAGTGTGGGTCTTCTGCCTCTCATGTGTATCAGAGGCATGTGTGCCCCTGCTTGCAGCAGCCACACCTGCCTGGCTTTGCCAGGTGCTGCAGACTATCCTTGCAGCTTCAGTAATGACTTCGTGGGCCTGTGGCACAGAGTCCCATTGTTTACAAGCCCCTGTGTGCTTGCCTGTGTTTAGCACAGTATTTAATGCACATAGGAAGAGCATACATGCAATACTAACTTTTTGAACTTTAAAAAACTAGTATAATCTTTAAAAAGCAATGTTAGGAAACACTAGTAAATTGTTTTGTTTCTATAAGATAGTTTGTGTGACTTTTAAAATGTTTTAGAAATTAAAGTTTTGTAAACAGTAATTTAATATTTGGTTTACAAATACTAAAGTTTATGTATTTTATTCCATCATGCCTAAAGCTTATTTACAGGCAAATTCCATTTCAGTTTTACAAAGGGCAATAATTATTCTGGTGAAATGTCTAGTAGAGGAAGAGGTGGATAATGTCACTCTCTTTTTGTTGTAGAGTTCTTAGTAGGTAAATTTGTTTCAACCCAAAAATGAAACACCAGTAGTTGAAAGCATATGTTTTTTCTTTTTGAGTTATTGAAGCTAATTAGATTTGTTTGATTTCTTTAATTTCTTTCCTAGGACTGAGCACTCCTGCTCGTGGTCTAGCCAGCTTCACCCAGAGTCCTGCAGAGGAAACGCTGCCAGCCTCTGTTGGCTCACTGGCAATGCACAGGGGCTCTGTGGGTTCTTGTCCACTATGAGCAGCACACTTCACTCAGTAACTCAGTTCATATGCTCAGTGTGTGCTTTGGCTGTGTGTGCTGCATGCTGGTGTTTTCTGTTTTGTTCTAGTGTTATTTTTTTTTAAATACTAGACATGAACCTCTAAGTTAATTTCTCAATTTAGTACTGGATAGTAAACTTGAGTTTGAAAAACAACTTTAGAGTCTACTTTGAAAGAAGAACTAATGTAAAGACTTTTTTGTTTTTTTGTTTTGGTCTCTGGCTTTCGAATACTGTTTAGGCAAAATTCAATGTTACAAATACCAAAAGTACTGTATATGTAAATTACTTGTCACACTGCAAGAAATGTAATTAAAACCAGAAATGGTGAAGACTCGTGAATATGATGGGTGAGATTTCAGAACTGGATGGTCTGTTCATGTCTTATAGGGGTCACTCAGGCCACATTCCACCAGCCTGTCAAGAGAAGCTTCAACTTCCAATTTAGGTGACTGAATTAGGAAAAAGTCCTTTTTCCAGACAACAGGAAAATCCGATTAGGAAACCAGACAGCAGTCACTGGCTGTTGGGTGTGCCTTGGTGTCGCATCCCTGCTTGTCAGGGTCGTGAGGAAGTCGGGCCTGCAAGGGTCATGTGACAGTCTGGGCATCGGGTGCTGTGAGGGGCTGCAGAGGACTCCTGTGCCAGAGGTGAGGCAGTTCGGGTTCAGACACGCCATGTCTCGGGAAAGCTTCGTCAGTTGTGAGAGGCTTGTAAATGTCATGAAGTCTTGGCTTCTCCTTTGAAATGCTGCTGTGAAGTGACTAACAGTAAAGCTTAGGAGTCCAGGTGTGCGGTGCAGCTGGCCCTAGTGGGCCTGGATACTGGAGGGACAGTGCAGCATTGCCAGCCCCAGTGCTGGCTGCCTCTGCGTGCGCTCCTGTGCGTGGGTCTCGGCAGGCCCTCTCTTGGCTCTGCCTTGGTGCAGGCTGGAGTGGCTCCCTTTGTCTTTTGTTTTAACTCTCACTGTGGAGTCTTATCACAAAGACTTGGAGGCGGGGCTGGTATAACAGGGCTTTGGGGCAGAACCCATGAGCTCACATGCCCTCAGAACCTCCCTGTAAAATAGGAAATACCCCATTTTACAGATAAAGGAACCCAGTGCAGAGAGCTGAAGGTGTGTAAGACCACAGTGAGCTGGAGAACTGGATGGCCATGGTGGCCAGTCCAAGTTTAGCCCCAGCCTTCCCGGTTTCTTGGTAACTCCTGTTGGCTTGTTTGGAATGTTCAGACCAGGCAGTCTCTGGAGGCGCCTCTCCTCCCACTGTCCATGAGCTGAGGGGTTGCCAGTCTCTGGCCTGAGACCCTCAAGTGAATGTCCTTTCACTTAGATGCAGCAGATCAATGTCTGTGGTGTGATTATAAAATGAGACCAATCTCGTGTGTACTTGCAAAAGGAACCCCCTTTAACCCCCAACAGTGATGACAAGGTGTCAGTGGCAGCTGTCACGGTGTCTTCGGTCTAGGTGCAGCTGCTGTGCTGCCCCACGTGTGTACCTGGACTCACACACAGATGTAACTTCCTTCAGCCCCACAACAATGCTGGAAGCAGGCCCTGTCCTTCCACTTTGTAGCCAAGGAAACTTCACCCAGGAGTCCCTCTATGGACAGACAGCAGAGCCCTGTCATCTTGGGTTCCTTCAAGAACCGAAGCAAGGTACTAAAAGGCCCAATTATTTTTCAAGGATCATTACCTCGGTCTTGGGCGGGACCTGTTGAGGATGCTGGAGGCTCTTGTGAGACAGGCCAGCTTTACTAGTGCGGGCGAGTGTGCTTTGAAAGGAGGAAAACTGTTTTGACAGCTAGTAAAGTAAGACCCCACTCAGCTTGTCACCACTGTCTGCCTCCCAGGTTTCCGGGTCTCCTGTCCTGTGCTCTGGGGAGGCTGTGACAGGAACCTCAAGCTGCTGCTGCTTGCTGGTTGAGAACAGCATGGACTTGGCAGACTCCCATGACCGCCATGCTAGAGGGGGCCCTGCAGTGGTGGCTCCTCCCTGGAATCAGCTTTCTCAGCACAGCCTCGTCTGTCCCACGGTTTAGTGAGGATGGCACCTGGGGTTGTGGTCCAGGTTGGAAAACAGTAACCACAGTGATCTGTGTCACACTTGCCAAGGGAGGAAACCCTCGGCTCTCCTGCATGGTGGAGGGTGGGCGGGGCTTGTGTCTGTGTGAAGTTGTGTAACCTCCGCACCAGGACCCTGGCTGCCCTGCTGCAGTGGACTGGTCTGCCATACCCACCAGGTACACCTGGGCACATGGTTTGTGTTAGCTGTTACTTTTGGTCATTTATTTAAATGTTCTGTATTGACTTGACTTTTAAGTTAAATGTCCAGTTTGTTGTAGCAGATCGTCTATAGCATAAATATAAATTTAAAAATTTTTAACAGTGTAGTAATAGCTGAAGCTGGTTGTTTCCTTAGAAGTTATATGGTCTTTGTCTAGTTCATGTGAGACTTCAAAATGCCCTCTGTTATCCTTATGGACACTTTCATTTGTGTAATTTCCAAAAAAAAAATAAAAAAAAATCAGAGTTTCTTCAACTCCAAAGAGGATTTTGGATTGATGTTGGGTAGGTTAAAAGACTGTCATGAGCAGGAAATCAGTTTTGAGTCTCAGTTCTATATCTTCATCACGTCTCACCTGGCCAAGCTTCAAGTCTCACGTGTCAGACATTAATCATAGTTTTCTTGTGTGGCTTTGTCCTGGAAATGTCAACCATGTCCAACTCTGCAGAAGGCACAATACTGGATCACAAACACGTTTCCCCTGATTAATTTCATTCCATCTTAAACTCCAGTGTTTGTGTGGGGCCATGGTGATTCCGCGTGGTTGCCCAGGATTGCGTCACCTGTGACTTCCTGTCTTCCTGGATCCTTCCATTCCAGGAGAGGCGGGCTTGTCCTGTGCTGCGTGGCTGTGTGTGATAACCTCCTGATGACCGACCCACCTTGCTGCACACATCTGGGTTGCTGATACCTCCCCAGAATGACTTTCTGGAAGCAGAAGTCCTGGATCAGAGAGCGTGGCAGTTCTGAACAGCCTCCAGAATGGACCCCCGCACTTGCTGCAGCAGTGTGGAGAGTGTGCTCTGTGACTGGCACAGGCCTCACCAGTCCTTCTACACTAGTGGCCACTCCAGGCAAACATTTCATTGCTTTGCTTTGCATTTTTTAATATCTTGTGAGGGCAGATACTTTGAATACTAGAGAAACTCTTGTTATTTCTGTTCTTGTGAATTATCATTAAACACACTAAACCCATTTTTCTTCTGGTATTTCATAATTTCCTTATTTATGAAAATATATTATGGATACTATTTGTCTTTCTGGTGTATCATAAGTGCTATCCTAATTTTTCAGTTTTTTTTTAACTTGTTCACAATGTTTTTCTGAATGAAGACTTTATAAATCTTGATGTCAAAATTTGCATATCCTATGAATTTCTTGTGTCATACTTAGGCCTTCCCCACTGCAAGATTTAAAAATATGTATTTACCCATGTTTACCCTAACAGTGAGAGAGAATTCTCCTACCATGAAACCCACTCTTTTGAAGCGTATAATTCATGGCATTAAATATGGACACAGGGTTGTACAGCCATCACCGCCATCAGATCCCAGAACACCTTCATCACTCCAGGCTACAGCGCAGTCATAGGCTCATGTCTTTCCATGATGGACCATTGCGTGGCTAGACCCCTCTGGGGAGGAGTGGCAGGGTGTGTCAACTGCCACCTGCACCAGCGACTCTTCTCCCCTCCATGCTGCACAGCAGCAGGGCGGCTCTCAGCTGCAGTGTCATGAGCCGAGCCTGTGGGAAGAGTGTCCCATCCCCTGCTCTGCCCAACTCTTGTCTTCTGTATGGTCCCCCTCCTCCCTCAAAGTCCTCTCTGGTCTTTCCCAAAGATGGCCTTGTACCCAGAGGGCGTTTCATGTCTCTGCCAGGCAATTTCTTGATTGGAACTGGGTCTTCTCCGGGCTCACCCCAGATCAGCTGCGGCCTGAGGCAGGGAGAAGAGTATGCGCCATCTCCAGCATCCCGTGGGTCAGACAGGTCCAGGGCCAAGCCTGGAGTCAAGGTCTGGTGAGTCCATGGGCCCACTGGAGGCCAGGGATGGAGGAGCCCGCGGGCAGCACATTCAAAGGCATGTGATGACAGTCTAACACGGTCTCATCCCTTTTAACCTTTCTCCTTTGAGGGCTTCTTCGTGGTCTAGTATGTGGCCAACTTTCACAGATATTCCCAGCATCCTTAAAAAGACCCTCTAGTTTTTCTTTTTTTATGTATACATGAGTATTCACAGCAATTTTATTCATATTAGTGAAGACACGTAAATGACCCAGATACCCAGTCAACATTTGTGTGGAGATGCATACAATGCACTCTTGTCAGACATTTTGTTTTCTTGATCTGTTTATGGTTTGACAAGTGAGTTAATTCCTTTTTCTGACAGTTTCTCTTGGCAACCCATTTTTGATTCAAGCACTGTACAGTTATGTTTTTTTTTTTGGTTCATAAAGATTCATGACAGTTATATCCTCATTGTGGGTTGTAACCTTAATTGTTATAAATGCCTCCAGCTCCACTAGTCTCTCAAGTATTTTCTCCTGCACTTGATGGTGGTTTTGTAATTGCCTCCAACCCAGAGCATGCCAGGCTCTTAATTATGAGGATTAAAGACAGAAGGGAGGTGTGAGGAGAAGGCAGGAGGAGAATCGGCTTCATCTTACAAGGTGACCCAGGGGGCTAGCGCCTGCTAAGGGACTGCTCTGCCTGGCAAGGAAGCACAGGGAGACCCGGGACACAGCCTCGCGTCCTCTGAACCCTCCCGCTAACTCTTATTTCTTTCTCAACCAGTGCTCCAGTTTCCATCCGGGAGACCTAATGGGACAGTGATGTGGCAGTGTAAAGGTTTGCATGTCCTCGTGTGTGGACCCAAAAGCGTTATGCTCAGATTGTCTGTGGAAGAGCTTCCTCCCCCTGTGCTGCAGTTGTTTCCACGCCTCACAGGCTTGCCATCCCAGAAGGCCATTTTTCCATAATCACCTACTTGGTCTTTACTGTCACAGGGTGCCTGAGACCAATCCCTCAGTACTCATCCCTGATGGGGTCCCATGACCAATGCCAGAACTTCTGTCCCCATTGACTTTCCTGAGGACCTGTTGCCTGCAAGTAGCACCAGGGGGCACTTGGTTGCAAAGAACAGAAACAGACCACCAGCCAAAGCAGGAGTGGGCTCGCTGTCACCGGTGCTCTGTGCAGGTTCCGAGTCAGGGCAGTGCAGTCACTGCCCATGGCCTCGCTGCAGGACAGTGCCCTGCCTGTCAGAGCCGGAGACACATCTGCTGCTTGAGCCTTCTGAGTGAAGGCTCTGCGATGTGGCATCCCCCCTGCTAATTGTACAAAGCATTCTCCAGATCAGTCTCTAGATTTTGTAATGTCATATACCCATCATAATAAAGGGTTTGAGCAAACCCTAACATGCACATTTATTCACATATAAATAAAAAAAACCATGCCAGAGTATGAATGTGCCCCAGTGAAACCCATTATTCCCCATAATTATATGTACCAAAAGTAAAAAATGCTGAGATGAAAATAAATAGAAATATGGATGGTCACTTCTCTGGGTTAGTTTGGAACCTGGCATGTCACGTGCTTGGCAGCCTGCCCCTCTGCCACCCTTGGGCCAGACTGTGCTACTTCTGCACATAGACCCCACCTATCGGCCTGGTCTGTCTTCTTCAAGCAGATAAGCAGATCTACCAGGGGTGCTGTCAAGGAGCCGCAGCGCTGGCAGGCCTGACGGGTGGGCCCTTGGCCTGCCCCACTGCTCTGCTGGCAGGAACTGGGTGGGGTCTCTTCTGTGCAATGCCACTCTAACTGGCCACTGTAAATAACCAGCCCCTATCCACGGGGTCTGCGTCTGTGGATTCAGCCAATCTGGATCAAAAATATTCAGAATAACATCTGTACTGACCACGTGAAGACTTTCCTGGTTATTCTTCCCTGGCGGGATTTACAGTGGTGATCTGAAGCATGCGGGATGCTGTGCAGGGAGCCAGGAGGGCGCTGCAGCCAGTCTCCACCTCAGAGACAACTGTCAGTGGGGCTGCTTGGTCATCTTATGTCGGGGCTACAGTAGTCTGTGCTGTTCTGTCACTAAAGTATGACTTACTCTATCGAGTAACATGGAATGTTTTTATTTTATTGCTTTACACAAAGTTCTCAACTACAACAGCAACCTATTACCCAGAATAAAATGATTATTACAAAGTAAGTTTAGGACCAACAGACTGTAAGGTGTGTGTTGGTGGAAAACATCTTGGTCAGACACTAACTGTACTTTAGAATTCCTCATTTTATTTCAAGAGATTAAACTAAGGAATCTGACATTTTTTAAAATAAATAAAGGCTAAAACTAGATAGGTTGGTTGGCAGGTTTTGCAATATAGTTATTATATTTCTTCTCTATAATTACCAAGAGTTGTCACTGGGTTAGAAATGGCCCTGTAGTATTTAACTCAAAACTCAATACAGTTCTTAAGTTTTCTCCTCAGAACTATACAACTTTTCAACATTCAAGAATTTTCTTTTGGTAGCAGGAGCGGCAGAGAGGACACACGTGGAAGGGGGAATGATCCCCCACGGAGAACTCCTCCAGAGCCTGCAGGCAGGTATGGTGGAACAGGTGCGCACAGGACAGGAGGACTGTGGCCCGGGGACGGGGACACGGGTGGCTGCTCGTCCCCACGGCTGCTTGTGCATCAAGGGAGAGCGGGGTCAGGCAGATGGAGCACTCGCAGATCTCCCGATGAGCAGCCTGCAACACAGGGTGGACAGGTTTGTCCTGGGAGGTAGTTAGTCCCATCAGGCTAGATGCACAGACCCAGAGACCGGGAGTGAATCTTCTAAAGGACCAAGTTCACTCTGTCAGATGACAAATTATAGGCACACGTGTGCGAGCGTGCGCGTGCACACACACACACGTGAAATGGGAGAGATAGTAACCCACTTGTAACGAGCAGTTTTAAAACAAAATTACTTTGTAAAATACTGAGCATTAATGATATAATAACATGGCTCCTTCTAATTAGACAATAAAAATAGAAATGTTCACAATACTTGGGTCTTTGTAACCACTAAATCTCCCTACGCTTAGGATGTGTTGTTTCCCCCCATGGCTTTGAGTCATGGGAGGCCTTTTCTCTCTGTCCCTAGGTTCTGTGGGTGCAGGAGAGGATGGGGGGGGGGAGTCCCAGAAGACCTTTAGGAAGAGTTCTGGTTGCTCAGCAAACACATCAGCCAGACGACATCTAAGCGATTTCACCATGAAGGGACCCTGGCAGCCACTACCTGGCTCATAAAGGCCTACCGTCCCGTATGGGTGCAGGTCCAGCTAGGGCAGGCCTCCCGGGCTCCTGAGTCCTCCAAGGACCCCTGCAGAGCTCCTCTCGCCCTCTTACTCACCCGTGCCTCAGTCCACTCCTTCAGGGGTCACTAGGCAGTCCAAAGCCTACCTGCACTTGGATCTTCTCCCAGTCCTCTTCTGTGAGCTCTTGCCCGCACTTTTCATCCAACTGCTGAAGAATGCTTCGGTTCACAGCCAAGCAGTGATCGATTTCTGAGAAGAGTTCTTCTATGTTGGTGTCGTAGGAGCACAGGATGCGGTGACTGATCTCTATGAACTGGGGACGGGGAGAGGCTGCCTAAGAGACTGCAGGCCGAGGGGAGGAGCTTCCTGGAGTCCTGACCACCTGTTGACTAACTTGCCTCAAGTCTGTGTCTGAGCAATGCTTTTTTGGGCAGTAACTATAAATCCTGGCACTCGTTCTGGACAGATGACTAAAAATGTCGTGATGGGGTCAGGACACACCTCGGAGATGCTGCAGCACCTCGACACGCTCAACAGTTGAAAGAAGGCGCGTTCCTTCGTGAAGGAGAATCAGCAAGTCCAGGAGAACTCTGACCCCTGCCCCTCCCCTGCGGTAGGGTGAGTGCCCTCCTGTGAGGGCTCCGTGTACCTGGAGGACAGGCCTTGCCAAGTTTTTCCATCCTCTGCCCTGCCATTTTCCCTTCTACTTTCCAGTCTCATCTATCCTAGCAAAACCCCCGAGTTTAGCTGTTTGCTCAGGACTTCACGTCCTCAAGAAGGCGCCCATGTCACATGAGATTCATAAAGGGGTATGTGTCTCTTGGTCATCTGTCTTGTTATTCTAATTTACCAGACTTCCAGGTGAAGAATGTAGGAGGGTAGGGGGGAAATATATTTTCTTCCCCTATAGTTTATTTGGTTGTAAACTCTAGCAAAGAAGCAAAGAATGCATTTGAAATTAAAAGTAGGAGACAGGAAATAGGATTTTACAAAATTAGGTCACATTGTCATCGTGCTCTGGCACCATTTACTCTAAGCCACAACTCCTGGCACCAGCAGAGCTGGTTCATACCGCTCTGCTTGCCAGCCATCTCCTCACAGAGGTTGCATTTAGGTGAATTTAGTGTGACATAAGAACACAGAATCCAAGAGAAAGATGGTGGCCTTCGTTTGACTGACTTCACCCTGCTTTTCTCATTGGCTCTGAACTCGAGGTTTCAAAGCACTCCCTACCTGAGGCCCTTAAGCAGCCTCTCGGGCACAGGGGTCGACTCCCACAGCAGCCTGCAGCACTCACTGCCAGCACTGGGACAGAGGCGGCAGTTCTGTCCCCAGACTACAGGAAGCTTGCTCTGAAAGTCCTGTCCTTCCGGCATTCTGGAGTGGCTTCCAAGCCCACTTCTTTGATAAGGTGATACACTTTGATATAAAAAGATCTAGAAAAGCACAGCAGTCTAAGGACAGAAAGGCTCGACTGGAGGACCGCTGGGTGGTTGTGGCAGGGCATGCTGTTACCTCCTCATGGCGATAAACAGGAGTCATAGGATGATGCAAAACGAGTGCAGGTTTTGTGCAGCTAGTTCATAGGATCAGAGCTCAGGATCATGCAGATGTCACACAGATTCACAGGTGACTTCCTCTCTCCCAATTCTGGGCCAGGCAGACAAAGCAGCTCCAAATACACAGCAAGGTGTGGCTGGGTATAACCTTCCAAATTACAAAGGTTCAACCCTTGTGTATATGCCCTTCTCTCGGGGGGATGCCACCTCCAGTCGGTTTGAGGATGGAGGCTGATTCTGTTACTCTTGTGCTTACAGAGTGGTACAGGTTTGCCCTCGTGGCCTGCCCTAGTGGGTCTCCCACAAACCCTCTACGATTTCCTAGGAACACACATTAGAAGAAATGCCTGGGTGGATTAGTGATGCTGTGATCACAAAAGGCTCTGAGTCCAAAACTGGTCCTCAGGTGGGCTGGGGAGCGTGAGCAGTTCCTGGACTTCAATTAAGTTGTGAAGACTGCGATTCCCCGAGTAGGAGGAAAGCAAGGAGCGGAGGCTGCAGAGTCCCCGGGAGTGAGTGGCAGCATTCACGGCTTGGGGCCTGGACTGCACCTGACTTTATTCTCTCTCCTCATCTCAGAGGTATATCGCACACTCGTCTAAAAACCTGTGTGGACTGATTGATAGAAGCAATGATACAATTATTTTGAGGACTTTCTAATGGCATGGCTCAGGAGGTGCCCTTGACCACTGACCAAAGGAGTACAGCCCAGCCACATGCACTCTTAAAAGTTTCGAGTAATCACCTTAAAAAAGCTCCTAAAATCAATTTTAACTTTTGTTCTATCAGCACCACCAAAACATACGTTGACATCTGCTCGGCCATGAGCTGCGTGGGTGTTTCACATTCCTGTCACCCACCGAGGACTGTGCACCAGCACTTCGAGTGGGGTGGCCTGTGGCTACCTGTACCAGACCCTTCATGTCACAGGAAAGTGTACAGTTTCAGGCTGGGTTGTTGAAGGGTGGCCATTGATGTCATTTGTGAGAGCTTGCTGGGGTCACACCAGTGGCTCCTTTGAAAGAAGGTGAAACCTAATGCAAGTGGCAGGAGGACCCTGCCTTAGAGGGCAAGACCGTGGACACCAGCTCTGCTCTCCGTCCACAGCACAGAGTCACTACTGGACGCTGGCCTCTGCTCCGCTGGGCCCCGGATGTTCCTCCTGACGGGATGGCCGGCCGTGCAGCTGAGTCCCTGGCCACACAGGCAGGTCTCTGAGGCTGTGGTGCAGCAGAGTGCCCAGGGCAGCTGCCGCCAGAACCCGCACTGCTGCAGGGAGACAGCCCAGCCGTGGCACGGTTCCGTCTGCAGGTAACAGGGTGCGTACCTGCCGGCAAGCTCACCGCTCTCCACCTGTCCTGTTTTCTTTGTCCTGCCATTGGTTCCTCTCTCCTCTTAAATTAAAATTTTTTTGCGCCCTTTTTTCTCTATCACCTTGAAGATGAAGCCTGTTTCTATTTTTGTTGTGTCACCCTAGAAATGCATACTTACAATCACACAGCGTCTCAGAAACTGCGGCCTCTGAGACAGTGCGGGACCTTGGGGCACTCGAACTCCAGGCCCTCTCCTGCCTTATTCCTCTTCTTCAACGGGTGGGCGCCACTGTTTGCACTGGGCAGAATCAGCATCCACATGAGCTCCTGTTTTCCACCACGAGGGCCTCAGCCTCTCATCCAGGCATTCTCTCTATGGAACGCATCCTTTAGCACTTGCCTTAATGAAGGCATTTGGAGGAAGCCGGGTCGGTCGGTGTAAAACGGTGTTCCTTTTGCCTCTGATCCTGCACGTGGTTCTCGTTTGGTACACACACGATTCTGTGCTCCCTACTTCGTCTTTTCCAAGGTGTGGCTTCTGCTGCTCCCTCCGGGGCCCTGTGGCAGGCTGCCTTCTACTGTAGTGGTGTCCCGGGCTTCAGACTTCTGTCCCACGTTCCCTTCCCTTCTCAGCTCTGGTGACTGGCAGGGCCGACACATCCTCACAGCAAGTGAGGGCATCACAGCCACTTCATGGGAAACGATGCTCTGGAGGAACAGGGGAGCCAGCCTCAGGGTGCCCTTTCCCCAGGCCTCACTCGCCAGGGACCGAGGGCGAGTGTCTGCTTAGCCCTTCAGCTGCTCCGGTCAGAACCAGCTGTATTACAAGGTAGGAATTCAAACTGTGATATTGGTGGTTCCACGTTTGAATTATGCTTATAATTCAGTTTAAAGATAACTGGTAAAGTCCATACTGAGTTAAAACTTTTCCTTGGAACAACATTAAATATTAAGAAAATAAGAAACAGCACAAGAATTTGAGGGGCCCCGGAGAAAGAAAGTTTTACGCGTGCATTTTGTTTTCCCGGCCCTGGACCGTGCTCCTCCTTCCAGCCCCCATGGGGCACCCGCCCACTGCTCTCTCCCCTCCTGGCTCTGGACCTCTCTCCTCCTACACAGGCCGCCAGGCCCTCCCTCCCTGGGCTGCTCCTCCTCACCAGGGAGGTGAGGCTGGGAGCACACAGGCTCCTCACGCGGCACTCCTGGTCATTTCTCTCTTGGGGACCAGGTTCCTCGCCTGGCTTCCAGGATAAGCCACCTATCTGCTCTCCCTAGCACTGCTGGTCTCCTGACTCAAGACATGCCACCTTCTCTGTTCCTCCCCTGCCATCGCCCTGCCCTGCAGCTTCCCACGGCTTGGAATCCTCTTCCCTACATCCAGGTTGTCCATCCACTGCCAATGGACAGTGACTTGCAGCAAGCCCAAGGTAGTCCCGGCCCAGCCCCTCAGCCTCCTCCTCTCCCTGCTCTTCTCCTTCTCTCCGTAGAGTACACTCAGGTTGCTCTGGTCCAGGTCCCAGTTGTCACCCACAGGTGTCTCTTTTTCGTCAAATCCCATGTCCAGCTGATGAACAAATCCGGTCAGTCTGCCCCTGAACACTTCCCCAAACTGGGAGCTACCTAGGTTGCTCCCCCAGCAACTGTGTGATCACATCGCAGTTGTCACCGTGGGTTCCCACTGGTCAGCTTCCAGAGTCACCAGTGAAGCACCAGACCTCCCGCCCCGGTCCTGGGAGGTGGGCTGGGTGGCCTCCTGGCTGTGGTCCGGTCATGGACATCCACTGGGAGCTGGGGCGGGGCCCGGTGTCTGTTTCATCTCCATTCCTCTCATTTAAAACACCACACTCCCCACTTTACCCTTGATTTCCGGTTGGCCTGTCCTCATGGCATTTACTATTTCCTGCAGTTTCCAGTGTTTTTACCGACACGTTCTTGCCTCTCCTGACTCAGCCAAGGCAGGCACCTGGCAGCAGAGCCAGTTCTCCCTGAGCCGTCTGTGTACGGGTGACTGTGGCTGCGCTGAGCAGCCAATCCTGGTCAGCTCCTCACTGAGAATGCGGCTTGCGTCAGCCCAGGAGGGCACTTCAGGTGGACTTTCCACTGTGGGGTAAATTTATACTCTAGTACCACTGAGTCCGCCTCACCAAAGAACACCTTCACACTTAACACCTACACCCCCTTATGAAATTAAAGGCGTTTTTTTAAATGAGAAAAAGAACCTCCCTTTATATGCAGTAGTGGTCAAAAGCTGCTCTTTGGCTCCGTCACAGGTATTGCGTGGTGAACGACACGAGGCTAAGCCGGTCTTCAGAAGAGCTGGGGGGCTGCGGAGCTGCTGCCCCGAGGCCTGTGACCACAGTCACTCCTCGAGGGAGCACTTCCGTGTGGCAGGACAGGCAGCCCCGCCACCTGAAGTGGTGCCTTCTGAAAGGGGGCTGGCAGGTGGAAGCAGGGCACAGGGCCAGGGCTAGGTGGCCCCAGCGCTGCCCTGGCCATCCGCCGTGCTTCCCAGGGCTGCCTCTTTGCAGGCTGCCATCACTTCTCTGCGTGAGCGTGATGCTCTACTCCAGACCTCCCGCCCCGGTCCTGGGAGGTGGGCTCGTGAGCCAGCTCTTGAACGCCCGTCTGGTCTCCGTCTCCCTCACGCCACTCCTGGGACCGCCGTGGGAGTCCCCCACAGGCACCCTGGTGCTCGGCTGGAGGTGCATTTTCTCTTCTTGGCTCTCAGTACCCTCTGGTCCCTTCGCCTGCTGGAGGGTGTCCTCCTCTGCGTGTGTCCTTCTCAAATGTGCCCTTCAGATGCAGGGAAGCACCTGGGTCCTCTGTGTAAGGCCCTTAGCATTCAATGAAATATTCTGACTTCAGATTTGCGATGGATTCAAAATAGGGACAAATATATGCCCCAGAGGGACGTATGTATCTGCAAGGACTGCAATAGAATTCCTTCTTGGGGGGAGAGAAAGGAGTGATGCGAGCCTTTGGTGATTTTGAAGTTACTTCTGGTGTCAGAATTTTTTTAAAAATTTAGGTTATTAACAGAAACATTGGTGCTAGCTTGTTATTAAATATACTCAAAGTCCTTTGGCATGTGTTTATGATGTGCTCCTGAAAGTGGTCTGATACGACTCTTGTTGTAGCCCCAAGTATTTGAGAGCTAGCAAGCGTGATGTTTTGGGGTCTAGGGTGCATCTCAGTGGCAGGGCATGCTTATCAGTATGTGCAAGGCTCTGGGTTCCAGAAAGTATTTTTAAACATCAAGGTATATTGGCTGGCCACTATTGTAGTCACTCAAGGCAATTTTGCAAGGATGGCTACTGTGAAACATTTCTGAAATATAGATCCTTAGGTGTTCAACGTTCTCTCTTCCTTTATTTTCTCACTTTTCTTGTGGTGAGATGACCTTAGTAATTGAAATGGAAATAAGTGTCCAAAGGGGGGGAAAAAAAAAGAAACCGACAAGTGGGTTTTAAACTATGGTCAACATCACGAATTCCACACAAACAGATAAGAACACAAAATGTTCAATTTTAAAAAGAATATGTTTTTCTTTTTCAGTCTTCTATTTCAGACATTTGATAAATTAAGTAACCAAGAGTTGGGGGGCCATTGATATGTAAAGCAATTACTGGTCATTTACAAATAACATACTGGCTAAACATTAAAAAAAAAAATTACTAGCAGAATTCCAGGTGAACTCTGTCTGCTCAGGAGGCTGTCCTGAGTGATCCATCTTGATGTCAGCAAATTGCTTACTAATGTGTTGACTTATGGCTGCCCTCAAAAGCAAAATGAAAAGCCTGGAATTTACAGCATATCAATGAATCAGGTGATAAGCTTTTACTGGTTTAATATCCTTCCAGTCTTGCTGGTTGGAGCCACTTGAAGTTAGCAACAGAATGTTTGCCATCTCTATGTGATAAAGGAAGTCAAAGGACTGAACAAACTTCAAGACCATTATGGTGTTTGGTAAGATGGAAATGAAAAGCCAGCGGAGTCCCAGGCTGGAGGGTGGGAGCCGTGGCCCCTGTAGCCGGTGCAGCACCTGACAGATCGCTGACCTGCCTTTCAAACAATGGCCCTGGCTTTAGCTGGGGTGGAGATAACATAATGCATGAGAAGTTTTAATTGCAGCAATAAAAGACCATGCCTCAATTACATGACATATGCTAGCAGAATTCCCAGATAAGGATCAGAGGCATTCAAGGACCAGCCACCGGCTCTGGGCAACCTGGGCTTTCTGTACACACTGCTGGTAGGACTTAGTGTGACAGCTCCAGTGGCCTCTCCAGCCCTCTTTGATCTGAGTTCCCAAGATTTGCCTAAGTGTGAGGGACTAGCCTGTCCTCCCCAGACAGCTCCGGCGCCCTCTCTGACACTTGACTGTGGGTGTACCTGTGTGGTAGCACCACATCATCTTGTGGTGGCTGATTTGTTAGGAATGTGTGAATGGTACTTTAAAGCCTATTTATGGGAAGAGAAAGTCCCAGGGTATGTATTCTTACTTGTACAGAGATGAACCCTGTGTTTATTAGTTGACACAAAAGACACATGGAAAAACAAAGAAAAGACCATTGACTCTCCTGGGAACAGAGGAGTAGAGATGCAAAAACCATAGTTCTTTTACAAGTAAAGTAAATTAATCATTAAACCAGAATGGCCCAAGCTGATCTAATATGGAGCGTCATACATCCCTCCTAGCAGGGAAACAAGGAAACCAACTCTTCCTAATTTATTGCGTTAAAACTATCACACAGATTATGATCCTCTTTCCCGTTTTCTATTGGCTGTACTTCCTTTTCCCTGAAGGTGATTTATCTTTGACCCAAACCAGTAATTCCTAAGTGAAGCAAAGAGAAGCGTTGACTCTCATGCAGCAGAGGAAAGTTAAAGTCAAGGCTGGAACATGGGTGAAGGTAAGTGTGTGCAGGGCCGGGCATGGCCTTGCCACCTGCCAGGCTAAAGGCTCTTTTACTAAATGATCCTGAGAGTATATGGTGTTTGGGTTTTATACAACTCCTGTTTGGTAAAATAAAAAGTTGGTAGGACTTGTTGAAGCCCCAGATTTCTGTCACACTTCTAAGATCTCAAAGTCTGGAAGCCCCTGAGATGCAGGAGTGAGAGGGGCTGTTTAGAGACAGGAAGCTCAGCTGCCATTTCTCCAACATTTATCTACCTACTTTTCAAATGTGCCACATGGTTTATTTCTCCTAGTAATTGGCAATTTCATTTTTTAAAAATTAAAAATAAAATGAATTTGCCTCAGTTTAACTTTCACCAGCGGTGAGAATGGAGATTAGCTTAGAAATGTGGCTGGTGGTTTCACATGCCACTCCGACTCAAGAACTGTGGTCACCGACACATAACTAACAACTAGTCACATCCCATTTTGTAAAATGTCCAGTTTCTAAAATTCAGACCTTTGATCTTCAGTACTTCTCTGACTGCAGAGAACTGTGGGTTGCTCCCGCACACACTGCAGCTGTGCAAGGGCAGCAGTGAGCAGGCCTGGACCGTGGTGAGCTCCCCCACTCACAGACACACACCTGGCTTCCTGGAGCAGCTTGGTGGCAGAGCGGTCTGCTGCCCAAAGGAGCCTCGACAGAGCCCTGTCCCTGCTGGCCTTGGACTTTTTCCTTTTAGTGGAAGCAATTACTAGGAAGCCTACAGATAGCATCCCTGGCTCAGCTAAAGCTGGACTCCTTACTTTATTGCATATTTTGGTTCTGAAAAGAACTTTCAGAAGTAAAAGAATGAATAAAAGAACCTAAGACCGGCAATAATGTTCTCAGTCTAAATATCTTAATTCGTGACATCTAGATCTTAAATCCTCACTTCATTTACAACCTCATATTAAGCAAAGTATTTTATAGGTTTTTAAAGGAAAATAAACTGTAAAGAAAAAAAAGTTTCAAACTCTTTTTACTGAAGCACAAGTTTGTTCCTTGATGAAAATAATAAAATCCCGTCTCTATCATTAGCAGACATGTCTAACGATTCCCTAAGGTGGCGTACCCTGGGCCAGCGGTACTGTGGTGCTGCCCGGTGATGAGAGTGGACCCTGCCAGCACAGGGCGCTGGTCAAGTTGCGTTTATAGCATTTGTTACTGGGTTGCTTGTAATGTTCAGACAGCTGTGAAATACTTCACTGTATGATGCAATTTTAAAACTCATTAAGTCCCAAGTGTTCAGTTAATTCAATAAAAGTAATAACTTACTTCAAAGTTACCGTATATTTGGTAATATGTGTTGCTCAATTTAAGTTCTGATGGGTGTCCCATATCATCTGGGATGATGGGACAGAAGGAAGTAAAAAAGCACAAGAAAACAGTTGCAACCCCAAACATTGGTACATAAAGAAATATTCCACTTTTACTAAAACTTACTTTTATTATCTTGCTAAAAATAAAGATGACCACTTTGCCTTGCCAAGGACCAGTTGCACCCCTTCCTTGGTACCAGCCTACTGGAGCAGGGGCACCACCACGCAGGGCCCCTGAACACAGGCTCTTCCATCCTCTGCCGTGAGGATGCTGGCTGGTGACGCCACTGCCTAACAAAGCACAGCACCCAGGAAGCTGTCCTTGGCTCCGGACATTTCATTTATTCAAGTGCTAATGCACGTGACGCTCTTCTGGGGAGGTGGTGTGAAGGGATGCTCCCTTTCCCCCCTACATGGACTGCCTTTCTCAACTCACCTGAAATGTCCCTGAATGCAGACTAAGAATTCCTCTAGGCTGATACATGCAACTTTCTACAGCTTATCAATTTTCTATTATTTCATAAGAATCTTAGTTGCCAAACATATAGATAGATAGATAGATAGATGCATAGATAGATATCTAGCAAGGATCATTAATCTTCTAAAAAATGTTTAGCTCTTTGTACTTGATGAGATAATCTTTAGAATTCACCTGTAAAATTCCAAGTGCATGGTCAAGCCTACTCTTTGGTGAGTTAAAAAGGATACGGAGTTCATATAATCTGGAGAAAACAGACACTTTTGTTTGCATTCACCATTTTATGCAAGTCTTTTATTTCATTAGAAGAAAATCTGTCTTAAGCCATGCACTTCCTCTTTCAGTTTGGTCTTGGTGTCAACTACGAGGAAAGTGATCATTTCTCATTGAGTTTTATTTCTGATTATTGCTATTTTTCATAAATGTGCTACGTGTTGACCCATAAACATGGGCACTGTCTTGTCTCCCGTGCTGCTTTCCAGCAAAGCCTGGCCAGGTGCGCTGACAGGGGGCTCGTTTTGTATCTCTAGGGCTTCACCATGGGAAACAGGTGCCTTTAGTCTCCTACACAGACTTTGTCACAAGGAAATCTCACCTGGCTCTGGTGCTGACTGCCAGGATTAGGAACGGCTGTTAAATTTTGATGTCTTATCAATAAAAATTGGGATGCTTACAATTTTTCTGTCATTTTAAATTTATTTCTATGTTTGTTATTTTTATAGGAAATGATTTCAATTACATTTTCAGCTTTAATGACATAAAGTTATAAAAAATAGCCTTCTAATTTTAAAATGATTACTGGGTACCCTCCTTTTCTGTATGTCTGCATTCCGTTTCATGAAATGGTTTTTTAAAAAATTTATTAAATTGATTTTATTTTTTAAAATACATGACTGTGGAATGCATTACAGTTCTTATTACACATACAGAGCACAATTTTTCATATCTTTGTATATAAAGTATGTTTCACGCCAATTCATGTCTTTATTCATGTACTTTGTTTTTTTTTTTTTTGCATTACAATTCTTATTACACATATATACTACAATTTTTCATATCTGTTTGTACCTAAAGTAGATTGACACCCAATTCGAGTCTTCATACATGTACTCTGGATAATGATGTCCATCACATTCCACCAACCTTGCTAATCCCCTGCCTCCTCCCTTTCCCTCCCACCCCTCTGCCCTATCTAGAATTCTTCTATTCCTCCCATGTTCCCCTCTCTACCCCATTATAAATCATCCTCCTTATATCAGGGAAAACATTCAGCATTTGTTTTTTTGGGATTGGCTAACTTCACTTAGCATTATCTTCTCCAACTCCATCCATTTACCTGCAAATGCCATGATTTTGTTCTCTTTTAATGCTGAGTAAAATTCCATTGTGTGTATATTCCACATTTTTTTTATCCATTCATCTACTGAAGGGCATCTAGGTTGGCTCCACAGTTTAGCTATTATGAATTTTGCTGCTCTAAACATTGATGTGGCTGTGTCCCTGTAGTACGCTGTTTTTAAGTCTTTTGGGTATAGACCGAGGAGAGGGATAGCTGGGTCAAATGGTGGCTCCATTCCCAGATTCCCAAGAAATCTCCATACTGCTTTCCATATTGGCTGCACTAATTTGCAGTCCCACCAGCAGTGTCTGAGTGTGCCTTTTCCCCACATCCTCACCAGCACTTGTTGTTGTTTGTCTTCATCATGGCTGCCATTCTGACTGGAGTGAGATGCTATCTTAGAGTGGTTTTGATTTGCATTTCTCTGATTGCTAGAGATGGTGAGCATTTTTTCATGTATTTGTTGACTGATTGTATGTCCTCCTCTGAGAAGTGTCTGTTCAGGTCCTTGGCCCATTTGTTGATTGGGTTATTTGTTTTTTCAGTGCTTAGCTTTTTGAGTTCTTTATATACCCTAGAGATTAGTGCTCTATCTGATGTGCGAGGGGTAAAAATTTGTTCCCAGGATGTAGGCTCTCTGTTCACCTTTTTCTTTTGCTGAGAAAAAGCTTTTTAGTTTGATTCCATCCCATTTATTGATTCTTGGTTTTAATTCTTGCGCTATGGGAGTCTTATTAAGGAAGTTGGGGCCTAATCCCACATGATGAAGATTAGGGCCTACTTTTTCTTTTAATAGACGCAGAGTCTCTGGTTTAATTCCGAGGTCCTTGATCCATTTGAGTTTTGTGCATGGTGAGAGATAGGGGTTTAATTTCATTTTGTTGCATATGGATTTCCAGTTTTCCCAGCATCATTTGTTGAAGATGTTATCCTTTCTCCAATGCATGTTTTTGACACCTTTGTCTAATATAATTGTAGTTTTGTGGGTTAGTCTCTGTGTCCTCTATTATGTACCATTGGTCTATGAGTCTGTTTTGGTGCCAATACCATGCTATTTTGTTAGTATTGCTCTGTAGTATAGTTTAAGGTCTGGTAGAGCTTCACTCTTCTTTCTAAGGATTGCTATTCTGGGTCTCTTATTTTTCCAGATGAATTTCATGATTACTTTTTCTATTTCTATGAGGAATGCCATTGGAATTTTGATCGGAATTGCATTAAATTGTATAGTGCTTTAGGTAGTATGGTCATTTTGATAATATTAATTCTGCCTATCCAAGAGCAAGGTATATGTTTCCATCTTCTAAGGTCTTCTTTGATTTCTCTCTTTAGGGTTCTGTAGTTTTCACTGTAGAGGTCTTTCACCTCTTTCGTTGATTCCCAAGTATCTTTTTTTTTTTTTTTGAGGATATTGTTAATGGGGCAGTCTTCCTCATTTCCTTCTCAGAGAATTTGTCACTGATATACAGAAATTCCTTTGATTTATGGGTGTTGATTTTATATCCTGCTACTTTACTGAATTCATTTACTAGTTCTAGAAGTTTTCTGGTGGAATTTTTTGGGTCTTCTAGGTATAGAATCATATCATCAGCAAATAGTGCTAAGTTAAGTTCTTCTTTTCCTATACATATCCCTTTAATTTCTTTCATCTGTCTAATTGCTCTGGCCAGTGTTTCAAGAACTATGTTGAATAGAAGTGGTGAAAGAGGGCATCCCTGTCTTGTTCCAGTTTTTAGAGGGAATGCCTTCAAATTTTCTCCATATAGAATGATGTTGGCCTCAGGCTTAGCATAGATAGCCTTTATGATGTTGAGATATGTTCCTGTTATCCCTAGTTTTTCTAGTATTTTGAACATAAAGGAGTGCTATATTTTGTCAAATGCTTTTTCTGTGTCTACCGAGATAAACATATGATTCTTCTCTTTGAGTCTATTATTGTGATGAATTACATTTATTGATTTCCATATGTTGAACCAGCCTTGCATCCCTGGGATGAATCCCATTTGATCATGGTGCACAATCTTTTTGATATGTTTTTGTATTCAATTCGCCAGAATTTTATTGAGAATTTTTGCATCTATGGTCATTAGAGAGATTGGTCTGAAGTTTTCTTTTCTTTGATGTGTCTTTACCTGGTTTTGGGATCAGGGTGATATTGGCCTCATAGAATGAGTTTGGAATTACTGCCTCTTTTTTCTATTTCCTGAAATAAATTGAAGAGTATTGGTATTAGTTCTTCTTTAAAGGTCTTGGAGAACTCTGCTGTGTGTCCATCCGGTCCTGGGCTTTTCCTGGTTGGTAAGTTTCTGATGGCATCTTCTATTTCCTCACTTGATATTGATCTGTTTAAATTGTGTATATCTTCCTGACTCAAATCTGGGCAAATTATATGACTTAAGAAATTTGTCGGTGCCTTCAGTGTCTTCTATTTTATTGAAGTATAAATTTTCAAAATAATTTCTAATTATCTTCTGTATGTCTGTAGTGTCTGTTGTGATATTACCTTTTTCATCGCATATGTTGGTGATTTGAGTTTTCTCTCTCCCTCTCTTTATTAGTGTAGCTAAGGGTCTGTCAATCTTATTTAGTTTTTCAAAGAACCAACTTTTAGTTTTGTCAATTTTTTCAATTGTTTCTTTTGTTTCGATTTCATCTCTATTTTTAATTATTTCTTGCCTTCTGAGTCTGCTTTTGCTGCTGGCTTGTTCTTTTTCTAGGGCTTTGAGATGTAGTGTGAGGTCATTTATTTGTTGACTTTTTCTTCTTTTAAGGAATGAATTCCATGTAATGAATTTTCCTCTTATTACTGCTTTCATAGTGTCCCAGAGATTGCAATATGTTGTGTCTATGTTCTCATTTACTTCTAAGAATTTTTTAATCTCCTCTTTGATGTCTTCTTTAACCCATTGTTCATTCAGTAGCATATTGTTTAGTCTCCAGGTGATGGAGAAATTTTTGTTTTTTATTTTGTCATTGATTTCTAATTTCATTCCATTATGATCTGATAAAATGCATGGTAGTATCTCTACTTTTTGTATTTGCTAAGAGTTGCTTTGTGGCATAATATATGGTCTATTTTAGAGAAGGATCCATGTGCTGCTGAGAAGTGTATCTTGATGCAGGTTGAAATATTCTATATATGTCAGTTAAGTCTAAATTTTTGATTGTGTTATTAAGTTCTATAGTTTCTTTATTCAACTTTTGTTTAGAAGATCCATCCAGTGGTGAGAGAGGTGTGTTAAAGTCACCCAAGATTACTGTGTTGAGGTCAGTTTGACTCTTTGAACTTGAGAAGAGTTTGTTTGATAAACACAGCTGCTCCATTGTTTGGGGCATATATATTTATAATTGATATGTCTTGTTGGTATATGGTTCCCTTGAGCAGTATGTAATGTCTATCTTTATCCTTTTTGATCAACTTTGGCTTGAGGTCTACTTTGATACAAGGATGGAAACCCCTGTTGGCTTCTGCAGTCCATGTGAGTGGTATGATTTTTCCAAACATTTCACCTTCAGTCTGTGGATGTTTTTTCCTATCAGATGAGTCTCCTGAAGGCAGCATATTGTTGAGTCTTTTTTTAATCTAATCAGCTAGCTTATGTCTTTTGATTGGTGAGTTTAAGCCATTAACATTCAGGGTTATTATTGAGACATGATTTGTATTCCCAGCCATATTTGTTTACTTGACTTGGTTTTCCTCTTTGATAGTTTTTCCTTTAGTGTATACCTCCCTCTGCTGATTTTCATTGTTATTTTTCATTTCCTCTTCATGAAATATTTTGCCAAGGAAATTTTGTAATGCTGGTTTTTCTAGCTATAAATTCTTTTAACTTTTGTTTATTGTGGAAGGTTTTTATTTTATCTTCAAATCTAAAGCTTAGTTTTGCTGGATACAAGTTCTTGGTTGGCACCCATTATCTTTCAGCGCTTGATATATGTTGTTCCAGGATCTTCTAGCTTTCAGGGTCTGTGTTGAAAAATCTGCCATTATCCTAATTGGTTTTCCCTTTATATGTAATCTGATTCCTTTCTCTTGTGGCTTTTAAAATTCTCTCCTTATTCTGTATGTTGGGCATTTTCATTATTATGTGCCTTGGTGTGGATCTGTTGTGATTCTGCACATTTGGCGTCCTGTAGACTTCTTGAATTTGGATTTCCAATTCATTCTTCATGTTTGGAAAGTTTTCTCATATTATTTCATTGAATAGATTGTTCATCCATTTGGTTTGGACCTCTATGCCTTCCTCTATCCCAATGACTCTTAAAATTTGGTATTTTTAGGCTATCCCGTATTTTTTGAATGTTCTGCTCGTGGTTTCTTATCATTTTTGCCGTGTGGTCTATGTTCTTTTCAAGACGATTTATTTGATCTTCACTGTCTGATGTCCTATCTTCTAAGTGGTCTACTCTGTTGGTGATGCTTTCATTTGAGTTTTTAATTTGGTTTATTATTTCTTTAATTTCAAGTATTTCTGTTTGGTGTTTTTATAGAACCTCTACTGCCCTGTTGAGGTGATATTTTGCTTTTTGGATTTGTTTATGTAGCTCATTGTCGAAGTGATCTTTCACTGCCTGTATTTGTTCTCTTATGTTTCTTTGAGTTCACAGAACATTTTAACCATGTATATCCTGAAATCTTTTTCTGTCATTTTTTTTCTGCTGTAGCTGCCAATGATTCTAATGATGTGTTGTTTAATTTGTTTGTGGCACTTTCTTCCCTTATCTTTTCATATTGTTCATGTGTCTTCCTTTCCACCTCTGTGGGTCTGGTGTGTGATTGTTTTCACCCTATAGATTTGTAGTGCTCGTGTAGGGTTCCAAGATCCCTCCTTTGTGGGGAAGGACGATGTTAACAGATCCCAATATCAACAATGCATCACTTATGAACAAACTGTTGTTATTAAGACATGTACAGTTTGGTCTCAATGTCCAGAAATGTTGGATCAATTATTATTTAAAATATAATCAGTAATCTCATAAAAAGGTTTATAGTCTCTGGCGGTGGACGATGAACTGAGGGTCGGGCATAGGACGATATGCTGCTCAGATGGAGACCTGATCTGATAGCCACACCCACCAAATATGGCGAGAAAGGTTTTTCCAAGATGGATTTGGTCTGCTTGCAGCACTGGGGTGTCTAGTGAGGTGGGGGGAGCTGGGTGATGACCTTGTGCTGTGAGTAGGCAGCAGCCGAGTGACCTGCGTGGGAGTGGGGCACAGTCTGGAGTTCTGCAGAGGTGCTGATAGGTGATTCTGCTAAGCCGCTTGAGAGCCGTGTGTGTGTGCCAGAACCACGGGCTTTGGGTCCCATGAAATGGTTTTATAGTATTTTTAAACTCTGGTGACATATTTGTCTCAAAGTATTCCCCCCAAATACAGCTCATCCACCAGCTTTGCTTTTTTCCTAATATCTATTTTATCTTTATATTGTCTACTTCCTTCATCTAAGAGAAAGTTCAGTGTTGTTTTCCAGATTTCTGACTTGGACGAGTGGTTCATTATTGTTAATATTTTGTGCTTAGTAATAATTCTATCTGACACTACTAATTTGCCTCTAAGAATAGCTTTAGCTATTCACCAAATAAGACTGGTATTCTGGTCATGAACATCAGAATTTAGAGTTTAAATTTCAAAATACATTATTTAACATTCAATTATGCTATTTTGATTTTCATGGGATCTCGTCTTGGTCGCTGGCATGGTTGTGGTGAGCATGCCTTTATACGGAGCATTTTTGTTTCATTTTGTTCTCCAAGAGTTTGCTATGAGACAGGGAAGTCTGTCCCGGTCATGTCTGTTACTGCTGTTTTACTCTGTCATCTTACCTTCTATTGATCACCCTTCCTTGCTGCCTTTTTCCCTTTTCCTGACTTTTGCTGGAATAGTTTTTAACATTAGATAATTTTTTTATTTAATATAGAAATATACCAAGCAGAAAAAGCAGAGAACACAAATTTTCTCTACAGATAATTTTTGATGAAGGAAGCAAAATTCACACTGTGTGTATAAGGTCAGAAAGTCCACAAAGGCTTAAACAAAAGGTAATTCTCTTCCTGACCTCGTCTTCCCATTTTTCTGTACAGAAAACTACTGTTAAGATCGCTACTATATTGTCCTAAAGATTATTCAGATTCACTTTTTTCTCATTTATGTTTTAAAAAATTCTATCAAATATTCCACACGTTGCTTTTCCACTTATCTTGAAAATCTTCCTTTCTGCACGTCTACCTGGGGCTCTGTGGCTGCTGTGCAGTGGTCACCCAGGTATCCTCAGTGGGAGCCTCTCTGGTAGCTCGTGCTCTTCCTCTTTGGAAATGTGGCTGTATCGGGCATGTATGAGCAACCTCTGAGCACTCCAGGGACGGTCATCAGGACGTCCCTTCCCCCTCTGCCTCTGGGCTGGAACATCATCACCTTGCTTTCCAGTTCTTGCCTCTCTGGTGAGGTGGGTTCTTACCTTTCGTTTTAACCACAGGAAGGCTGGACACCCCCCACCGTAGCTTGTACCGCAGTCCCTCTTCTGCAGACTGCTTGTCACAGTGTATTACGGAAATGTTTAAGGACATGTATGCTCACAGACATTTCCCTGACGTGGTCATCTTTTAATTTTTATCCCCCTATAAAGAAGTTTTGAAATTTTATCTTGTTATCATTTCCTTAATGGCTTATGCAAAAACACATTCAGAAAAGTCCTTTCTCTCTCAGATCATGAATTCATTTTGTAATGCTTTCCTCCAAACACATTGTCTCCATTTGTTTGTTTTGGTAGCAGGGATTAAACACAGAGGTATTTGACCACTGAGCCACATCCCCAGCCCTTTTTATTTTGAGACAGGGTCTTTCTAAGTTGCTTATGGCTTTGCTAAGTTTCTGAGGCTGGCCTCAAAACTGTGGTCCTCTGGCCTCAGCCTCCTGAGCTGCCGAGTCCATTTTTTTGTTTTAACTATTTGTTCCAGGTGATTGTCCTTCTTCCGCCATTTTGTTCTGCTCTGGCTACTGCCCACCCTCGCTGGGAAGGGTGACTTATTTCTCTAATTCTACAGACTCAGATGCTAATCTTGCTTGTGTCCTCATGGACACACCCAGAGATGACATCAAACAGATAGTCTGAGCCACCCTCAGCCCAGTCACAGGACGCCTTGGTCATGGTGAATTCAGTAAGGCCCTCAGAGCCCTCAGATTCCTGAACAGGCTGACCTTTAAACTATAGGCTAACGGTCCCTTGTGTTTCTGTAGCTCAGGGAAGGACTCTGATGGAGCCTTAAAGTCTTAAAGGTAGGAAGAATGCCCCACTGCAGGAGTCCTGTGACTGGGACAGCGGCTGAGGAGCTGGGAGGACCCTGTGGAACACGGAGCCTGACCTCGCCCCAGGAACACCTCCCTGACTTAAGTCCTCATGTGTTAAGGCCAGGGGAGGGGACAGTGCTCAGAAAGGAGGTGTGAGAACTGCAGCACCAAGGGCTGGCTGCTCGCGGGTTTCTGAACTGGTCAGGAGTCTAAAGCAGATCTCCCAGGACACTCGTGACACTCCTGTGTGTGCACGAGCTCTGGCAGGACCTCAGAGTGCTCCAAATTCACACAGCCCTACCCTGCCCTCCCTTCCACATGACAAGGGGCCAGGCCTCCCTCAGAACCTGCTCCAGCAAGCCCCTCTGCCAGGGACCGGCCCAGGTGAGTAGCACAGTGCCACGGCAGACGGGGCTGTGGAGAGGAAGCAGGACAGAGGTGTGAGCGCGGGGTGCAGGGAGCACGGGGGTCTCCTGTGCGGCGGGCACATGCCATCACTGTGAGGGGGCATTTCCTGCTGTCCCTAACCCTCTGCCCCCAGCCCAGTGCAGGGGCACACACCCGGCAGGGACTGTGCCTCTCGGGTTCTTGTCAGCTGGCAAACTTTACAGGGTCATCTCAGCCCCAAGTGCAGACCAGGCCGGTCACACCAGTTCGTGCAACGTACGTGTGCTCCTTCCTGCCTCTGGGACAGTAGTCACCTGGAACCTACGCACTGCAACAGTGAGGTCCATCGCAGATAAACGAACAGAAACCTAGCGCTGAGAGTGGCCCAGGGGGAGCCCGACCGTGGGGAGTGGCCCAGGGGGAGCCTGACCGTGGGGAGTGGACCAGGGGGGAGCCTGACCGTGGGGAGTGGCCCAGGGGGAGCCTGACCGTGGCGAGTGGCCCAGGGAGAGCCTGACCGTGCGGAGTGGCCCAGGGGGAGCGTGACCGTGGGGGAGTGGCCCAGGGGAAGCCTGACCGTGGACTGCTGCTGCAAAACGCACAAGAAGGTGGGCTCAAGAAGACGGAAGCCACAGGGGAGACCACATCCACTGACGGGAGAACACCCGCTACAGCACCCCTCCATGTGGGCAGAGAGCCACCGCCTGGACCCACGGCGCCCCGACCTGTTCCCGCCTGCAAAGCTGCAAACGTGGCTGCCACTGCAACCTGGGCCCGGGGCGGGCACCAGAGCAGAGACCTAGAAAGAGGTGGCTGCTGCTTTCTCTGCACAAGAAAGGACGGGCTGCCGAGAGAAGCAGAGGCCACACACAGTCTTTATCCAGTACCTGTCAGAACTTTTGCCCATTTGCTGTGTTTTCTGTGAATGGGGATGTCTGAAAAAGAACCAGGCAGTGTGGGCAGGTGGAAAGCTTCTCTCCACCAGTGGCACACAGCAGGGGAGGGTCTGGCACCAGACGGTGGCCCTTCCTCAGACATCCCTGCCTCCCCGTTCAGTGGGACCTCAATCTTCCTTACTCCCCTCTGCAGGGCCCCACCTCCCACAGCCTGGGACCCAGGCCAAGAGGGACAGCACAGTCCACCACAGTAAGCAATGGGACGCTCTGTTACCCTCACTCACATCTGTGTTGTGAAACAGACACTTAGGTGACGAGGCACAGTATTAGAACAAGATCATCCTGTGTTAGCGTCCCCGAGGCCAGGGCTTGCAGGACTCATGTGTGGTTCTGGGATGACTCAGGTAACAAAGGGGTCTCTGAAGCCGCACTTGAGGTACAAGGACACTGAGCTTTCGTCCAAGGTCACACCAAGTCACATGAAACCTGGCAGCAGGCCGTGATGAGCCCAGACCTTATCCCTAAAGCAAAAGATCTACTATGCCATGCCCCAGGCCCAGGGCACATGGGGAAGGGGACTGCCCCAGACAGGGAGGCGTGCTCCCACCTCGCGTTAGTCCAAGTGGGAGTCCAAGGAGCTCAGCAGAGAGCCGATCACAGGGCGCTGTGGTGGTGTTAGCTTAGCGGATGAAGCTGACTAAGGCACAGAGTGTCAGTAGCTCCAAAGCCCTTCCCATGCACATCAGCTGGGACAGCACGCCATGTGCACAGTGGGAACTCCCAGTGCTGCTGTGAGCGAGGCCTCCGTGAACACCTGTCCAGGGCTCAGACTGACACTGCAAGCTGAAATCCCTCTCCTGTCACACACAGGAGACAGGCCTGGGAGCACCTGTGACCTGCCTGTGCCCACCAGGCCGAACAAAGAAGGCAGGATCGGGTGGGCTCCGGGTCTGGGGGCACCCTCCCCTCTGCCATGCCTGGCCTTTGTTACAAGGCACAAATCATTGAAATTGTTAAATAAGCGCCCCCCCCAGCCCAGTAAAAAATAGAAGTAAAGAGCAGTACGAAGCTCTGCGTGCTGCAATCCGGGGGCCCACAGCCCAGGGGCGTCCAGCCAGAGAGCTGCCGTCTTCCTTCCCAGCTCTGGCTTCTGCTTCCCTTAGAATTACCAGGACGTGAAAACTCAAGCCAGTTTCCAAATGGGGAAGCGAAAGTTGCTTGCAGTCTAACCTGTTGTTGTTTTATGATCAAGGTTGGAGAGCCACTGAGGAGAGTAGGTTTTCTCAGGCCTTCACTCGTCTAAACACCCTAAAAAATGAACTAAGCCTCGAAGTTCTCTTGCCCCTGTTGGCTCTACGGACCGGGTGTGAGCACCTGCACACAGAGACCATTGGAGAGGAACGACCCATGCCTACCTTTTCTTCGAAGAACTTCTTCCTTAACTTGGCATCTGTGGGAGGCACTGCTTTCCTCAGGCTTCTGTACCACTTTCTAACCACGTAGCCTCTCCAGCAGGCTTGGATCCTACAACACACAGGTTTGCTCGCTGTTGCCTTAAAGTGACTTCCACAAACATTTCAGTGCTTCTGTGAGCCCTGTGCTGAGCCAGGCCCAAGGGAGACCAAGGTGACCAGGACCCAGCAGAGACATGAAGCCCTCTGCTTTTAGGCTTAGCAGGTGGGGCCCCAGACACCCGCCTCACCTGGCAGGACGCTGGCCACAGCTGGGCAGAGCTCTTACCTGGTAGCACACTTGGCTTTGAACAGACGGGCCCCATCATGGATCACTCGGGTTTGATACTGGTTCTTTCTACAGAGAGGACATGTTTTTTTATTTGTGAACCTTTCAAAAGCTTGAAGGCATGCCTGCAAAAAAGATTTCATTTAACATTTTATGAGTAATTACTTATGAACAACATTTTTACTTCTAATATAATTATAGTGTTCTATTCTCTCATAATTATGAGACTTAGTCCAATTTAGACTATGAAGTGAAGGAGTTTCATCAGATGTCAACACCTTCCTCATGAAACCTGTTCCAAAAATGACTTTTTACAAGAATACACATGCAGAGACATCAAAACCTCCTGAAAACCTATGGGTGGTAAGGCCAGCAGCCATGTACAAGACGGCCTGGCCTCGGAGACCACGGCAGGAATCACGCTGTCCGTCACTCACCCTGATGTGCCTCACTGCGACAATCTGTTGCACAAATGTCTGTGGTTCTTTTGTCACATAAAATTCATGGCTTTCAAAACAGGATGGACTGCAGTGTGGCCTACAGTCACAGTGCTAACTCCAAGTGGTGATCATGGGTAAAACAGAGGGCTAACTCTGGGGACGCTCTAAGATGATGAGCAAGCTGCTGGGGGCAGTGTGGCGGGGCGGGGGTGACTCACCCTGTGGAACACGTGGGAGCAGGAGAGCAGCACCTGTCCGCGGGAGACAGAGGGGCCAGTCAGCACAGCATCCTTACAAGGGCGACTGTCAGGGCCTACAGGGCAGCCGCATTACACTTGGGACACTGAAAGGCAGACTGTCACTGACACCGTTCTGTTTCAGGGCCACAGGAGAACACGGCTAGTGACCCCGCGGCAGCCAGGCCTCATGCCTGCCCTGCTGATGAGTGGGTTTAGGGGTGGGGCCGCCGGGTACAGGGCTATTTCCAGGCAGATGGGGGCTGAGAGGGACAGACGTCCACAGGGCGAGGTCTTGTGGGAAGGAGCAGAGGAATGCTTTGTCCAACTTAACTTTTAATCACAGCTTTATTGAAATATAATCTGAGAGACTTAAATACCAAGAAATCACAGAGATAAAGGAATCAGTTTTTCCCTTTTTTGAGGTGCTCGGGGTTGAACCCAGGGCCTTGTGCGTGTGAGGCAAGCACTCTACTAACTGAGTATATCCCCAGCCCCAGTTTTTCTTTTGTAAATGTGGGGGAAAGTGCTTACAAGAAAACCTTACCTTTCTGTGACCCATATTCCCCACCAAAAGTGATGTGCTGGGACAAAGGACATGAGCTTAGCCCCAGTAAAGAAAAGCAGAGAGACCAGCAGGAGTGGTCTCTGAGTGCCCACGGCCCTGGGAGGCCCAGTCTCAGATGCAGGCCCTGGGAGGCGGGGAGGCTCTGTTTCAAGAGCCCCGTCCTCCTTGCCCTCACTCATGCCATGATTCTTAAATAGGAACAAAGGAAGAAATAGAGAATTCAGAAAGTTTTAAAACCTTTCCTTGATGCTTCCTGTCAACAATAAGTCTAAATTGGATAAATTTGTGCTTAAAATCATCCGAGAACTTAATTACTCACTCTTGGTAGAAAAATCAGGTGTTTTATTAACAGATGATTGACCAACAATAAATAACACTATACTTCTCTAGACTTAAAATATTATACTTCTAGATGTAAACGTCCACAAATATGCGTTACTGGCAAACATCTGGTGATATAAAAAATTAATGATTGATAGTAAACAGACTAAAGTGGCCTAGAAGTCAGGACTGAATTCTAGCTGGGCTCTCCCATGTTTCCCAGTTGGCCTGTGGAGCACTTAGATTACTGCCTCATCTGCTAAGTGGGCATGTGCCCACCTCAGAACTGTGAGCCTGACCAGAAGGCCCTCTGAAATGGTAAAGTGTTGGGAAAATGCTAACATGGAAATAATGATTAGATATGCAAAATAAACAAAAATAATAGAATTTAGTGAGAAACGAAGAGCAGAATGGAAGAAATATTGGGCAGGATGTACCCTGACACCCTTTAAGATACTTAATTTTGAGTTTTCCATCTTCATATGAACAATCAGGCTAAATGTTCACAGGGTAATTAAGAAAGAGGTTGCTGAGGCCAGGAAGATCCCCGTGGGTTTATTAACTCTCTTGCTACACTCAGCACTGAGTTATAAATCATCCTACCTGGCAATCTGTTGTTCTAAACTCTCTTCTAAAATGCTCAACTCACGTATGTGAGATTAGGTCCTGATAGAGAACTGGAATATAATAAGCATGTTTCAAATAACCTGCAAATTAAATTAGTGAAGAACAAAAGTCTAATGATTGTGAACTTACTTGTTGATAATTAAACTTTTTGAAGCAAATTAACCCTAGAGACTATGTGCCAGGGTGTCAGGGAAGCCTGGAGCTCCTCAGGCCAGGGTCCACGCTGGCTCTGAGAGCAGCTGCTGGTCTGTCCTGGGGGAGCAGGGTGCTGCGGCCAGCAGACAGTCCCTGAAGGGCAGTCGTCAGTACCAAGGACGCTCTGGGAGCCTGAGTCTGGCTCCCCAGAGGCGACAGAGCAGCAGGCAGAGTGGGCCACTGGTCACGAGCCATTTACAAACCCAGGTGGGATCCTTGCTCACGCACCACAGGTTCAAGAGTCGAGATGAAAGGATACGGCCTTCTTAGGGTTCTCCCCCAAGTTCTTTGAAGGCATTCAAACACAGTCTCTCTCCTCTCTTATGACTCAGTTCACAAAATAACTTAAAGTCCCTTTGTGCCCATTCCCCTGCCCTGGGACTCGCGGGCCTCCCTGCACCCTCCACCTGCCATCTCTGCTCACGCAACGGAATACTTCCTGTTTCGCATGCTCCTGCTCTGAGACTTGGCATCATTCAGTAAATCACAACCTGCCTCACAAGGCTGTCTGCTCCTTCACACACACCTCTGACTGGCCACATGGGGAACGTCTCTAAGGGTCAGGGGAGGACGGGGCTGGAAAGAGCAGGCCTGGCCTGGCATCCCACGCGCGTCCAGCTCGGCTCACTGTGACGAGAAGGCAGCCCCTAGCCTGACCTGCTCCTCTGCATGCCACGCACCTGGGGGTGCAGCTCAAACTCCTCCTTGCATATGGGGCATGGCTGCATGGAGTCCCCGTGCAGGACGGACCTCTGTTTCACACTCTCCCATTCTTCTGAGGACAGTGGCAACGGGGGAGGCGCAATGAGGCCCAGCTTCTGGGCTGCAGGGAAGACAACGAAAAACGAGGGTGATGATTAGAGTATGGACCCCCCCCCCGCCCCCCCATGATGGTAGTAAGGACAGGCAGTGCATTCGTGGCTCACACTCCATGAACAGTACACGATGCTGTTTCCACAGAGGCGGAGAACTCAGTGGTTAAACATTCCCTAGACTTGCGCTGGTGATCATTTTTACTGGTGCACTGTGATCATTCACAGTGGTGGGGCTGTTCCTGGTCCTACATGCACACAGCACTGCAACACAATTTGGCCAATATCCTTCCCCACTATTTCCCTTCCTCCCCTCCTCCTCCCCCATCCCTTCCTTTCCTACTGCTCTTCCTTCAGTTTTTAATGAGCCCCCCCGCAGCCCCACCTTTATTTTCCCTTTTCCTCTCTATCTTTCATATGAGAGAAAACATACAACCCTTGACCTTCTGAGGTTGGCTTATTTCACTTAACATAATGGTCTCCCGTTCCATCCAACTTCCTGCAAATGGTGTAATTTCATTCTTATTTATGGAAGGAAAAAACCTCCATTGTGGACATACACCCCGTTTTCTTTACCTTCATCCGTGGACGGACCCCTGGGCTGGTTCCGTGGTTTGGCTGTTGTGAACTGTGCTGCTACGAACACAGGCGTGCATGTGTCACTGTGGTACCTTACATTATCAATAGTGATTTATATTTTTTACAAAGAACCTCCCATATCTTACTTAGCATTCACAATAATTCTACAAGGCAAGCAGGATATTTAATTTTATAGAAGAGAAATTGAAGGGTACTAATTTTTTCAAAAATTTCCTCACTGTGTCCTGCCTGATTTACCCACGGCCATCAGCACCTCCTCCTCCACCTTGACTTGCTTCTGCCCCCAGTGACCGTGACAAGGGTGCAGCAACCACACATCTGCCCTGCCAACTCATCCCCGCCTGGGACTCCCTGTCCAGCACTGCCTGAGCACCCACCAGGCATCCGCTCCGTCAGACCTGGGCGCATGCACCACGGGAAGCGCGTGGCGTGGAGAAGCAGCACACCTGGGCAGGACGCTGGCGTCCCTCCACGCCCTGTGCAGAAGAGTGATGGACATCAGCCCACGAGGGCTCTGCAGAGAAGGAGGCCAGAGAGACGTCCACAGACCCCGAGCGGGAGGCCTGACAGAGGACTCCTCCCAGTGCAGAGGGAGCTCTGGGCCATGGAAACCTCGCAGTGGAAATGCCCTCCACCGAGGGCTGGGAGTGGGTAAGGCGAGCTCACCCTGCGGGGACAGGAGGGCGAAGGGACATCCCAAACACGTTCCAGAGGAAGGCAGACAGAAGGGAGAGTAAGGTTCTGTAGAACACAACCAAAGACTGCTCCACCAAGGTGACGCCGAGTGGGGGCGGCAGGGTGAGGGGCACAGGAGGAGCCACAGCACGGCGGGAGCTTTCTCCTGTCTTGCTTACAGAGCCAGCTGTGATGAGTCAAGGCTCTGAGCATGCCACGGCAGCCTGGCCCTCCCTTGTCCATCTGTAGACGCCAAAGTACAGTGACTCATGTCAGGTGAAGTGTCCCCGGCCTTTCCAGCCTGCCCCCTGCCATCTAGGACCTGGCTCTGAAACAAACCTCTGGGTCCACTCAGGTCACTGCCATCACCCCAAGGTGGCAGGGCAGGGAAAAGGCTGTCCTGGCGAACTTGACCCCACCTTCTCAAGACTCGCCCCTCTAGTGGGTCCTTCCACACCTGCAGTGGCCCACATCTGAACTGACGACTGCTCCCTACCCACCACAGAAAGGAGCCACGGAGGCTCAGGCCTGATGGCTTCGCAGGTGAGGCACCCAGGGCTTTCAGGAACGTATCCTATTTCATGTTATTTTGGGGTACTGAAGAGAGGGACGCTAGTGTGACCTCCACCATCCCATGAGACAAGGATGGCACACAGACATGCCTGGTCCAGCGAGGGCCATGGCCGCAGGCGTGAGCTCCTGGGCAAGTGTTAGGTGCAGCATCCACCATGGCCGGACAGCACCACAACTGGGCGCCACTCGACTCTCACAAGGTTTGCCAGTCTATCAGGGTGACTCACAAAGGAGGAAACTCAGCAAGAGCATCTCAGTAGCTTCAAGCCCAAAGCAGTTAATAAAGGACATCTATTTATGACTTTAAAAAACTCCAGAAACTTGTGTAAAGGGAAGCTCCATTTTTAAAGGCTGACCAGAAAAACAACATAGAATCAACCTCATATAATCTGAGAAGTTGTGTTAGACACAAGAGGAAATGCCAAGAATCACTACTTACATCTAACGCAGTTCAGAAAATCCTGGCCAGAGCAAAAAGAGACGAAAGCGGAAAAAGAGGGCAGAAAAGTGGAGGGGAAGAGACAGTGATCACCCCTGCAGACCTGGCAGCTTACTCAGCAAACCCCGGGGTCGAGGACCGATGGCTGACACTGACAACAGAGTCCCCACATTTGTGGAGCAGATCCCATCTCTACCAATGTGTTACTCCCCCTCCACCAACCAAGGCGTCAAGATCTCCAGCAGAACTGTGTACGACCCTCAGGGGAAGCAGGAGAAGGGCCTTTTCTTACCTCTATTAAAACACGTTACAAAAGTACATCGATTAAAACAGAAAGTGACTTGGAAACAAAAGCCACAAGAGGACTCAGCAAAGCCTCATTCCAACCAGTTTCCCAATGAACAGGATCAGCTGAGGCGGGAGGGAGATGGGAATGTGCAAGACAAAGCTTTAAAGGCAGATAAAGAAAACCCCCGCGAGCTCCGAGTGGGAGGGATTCTTCAGTCTCCCAAAACCCAACAAGTGGGCTGGGCTGGGGCTCAGGGGCAGAGCGCTGGCCTAGCACGTGTGAGGCACGGGGTTCCATCCTTGGCACCAGATTAAAAACATATAAAATAAAAGTATTATGTTCATCTACAACTAAAACATTTTACAAAACACAGTAAGGTGAAAAACCAATGGACAGGGCATCAGCTGAAATGAAATGGATTTATTATACAATAGCAGATAAGGCAGAAGGAGGGTCAGACGGAAGACATCACAGTGGTCGGATCCCAGGAGGTCTGTAGGTAGAATCACAGAGAACTGCAGAGAGTCAGAGTGAAGAGACAGGAGCCCAAGGCCATGTGAGGTGGGTGTGGGTGAGTTTGTACCTGATGTGAAGTACAGTGTTCTGCTCATTCACTCTCTTTCACACTTTTATTTTCCATATTGGGAAGTTCTTCCTGATGTCCAATATAAATCTTTCCTGATGAAATTTTTAAGACTGACCATGCTGAATCTAGCTGACCATCTAAATAAGCTCTACATGCACCGGCGCTGTCCACTGATACACTGTGTGATGTCATTCCAAGCCTCAGCAGGCTGCCGGACCAACCATGTTCTCCAAGCAGACATGCAAAGAGCCCCGTGGCACGGCTCTGCCTGGTGACATGCCAACCCACAGGCCTGCACAACCCTGTGTCCATCCACCTGCATCAGGACACAACACTCCAACCAAATCTATTCTCCATGCTCATCATTTTTAAAAAAATCTTTGTTTCAGTTTAAAATCATTTCAGATTTATGAAAGGCTGAAAGAATTCTCATATGTCCTTAACCACAAAATAACATAGCATATAACCCTAGCACAACAATCAAAACCAGGACATCAATGTTGACATGATCTGTCAATTACAGCAGTCCCCCTTATCTGCAATTTCACTTTCTGAGGTTTCAGTTAGTCATAGTCAACCACCCCTGAAAATACTGAGTGGAAAATTATGGAAATAATGTTTCAAAATTGCATGGCATTTAGAGTAGCATGATAAAACCTCACTGTCTCAATCCACATCCACCTGGGAAATGAACCATCCCTGTGTCCACAGTATCCACACAGTATACACTACCCACCCTTAGTCACTATCTTGGTATTCAGGATCAACTCTTGCAGTATTGCAATGCTTATGTTAGTAATGGTTCCAAAATGTAAGAATTGTGATGCTGGCAATTCAAATACATGAAGGAAAAGCTGTAAAGTGTTTCCTTTAAGTGAAAGGGTGAAAATTCTTGACAACATGAAAACAAAACTGTACAATGAGGTTGCTAATATCTATGGTAAGAACAAAATCTTCTATCCATGAAATTGTGCAGAAGGAAAAATAAAATTCATGCAAGTTTTGCCACTGAAGCCAAGCCTCTGTCCCAGAGCAGTGGAACAATCCAGCAGGGTGGACTGGATAGTGTGTGGTGATCATGGGCCACGGCTGCACAGAGCCCGCCATACCAGCTGCGGTGCAATGAGCCTGAGCCGTGGCAAGCCAGGGTGTGCCGACCTGCCGTGCCTTAGCAGCCCAACCCAGGCCTGGTGCAGACACCTGCTCTGCACAGCACTGCACCCTGAACCCCAAGCATCCACCATCCTGCAGCCTCAGCCTCCCACCTCCCAACTCCGAGGAGCATCAAGGAAGTACAAGTGGGGCAGACCCGAATGGCAGTTCAGACTTCAGCTTCACCAACAGCAGTAGCACTTTTCCAAAACCTGTCAGCATGAATTTGGACCAATATTTTTCCCAAATCCTGATAAGCATAAATTTGGAACAATAGCATTAGCACTTTTCCAAACCCTACAAATCCCTATACTAGCATACTAGGTGGCAACCTATTGGGGTCCCCTCTTGTCCTGCAAGAGTTCTGTTTTTATCATTCTCACTTAAATAAACCCTACTCCTTTAACCCGTGCCTTCCACTGTCCTGAGAGACAATAAGTCAGAAAGAAGTTGTAGTGAGCTTTGGGGTCTATTGCAACACTGGAGGGCACAGCCCACACTTACTACTACAGCACAGAACTTCAACACGCGTAGTAGAGAAGAATCTGGCTTTGCTGGGCATGCCCCTCGGAGTGGGTGCCGGCAGACACCCCCTGCCATGATTAGCTGCCAACACAAAACAGGCTTTCTCAGCAGCAGAGGTCACAGGCCTCCCCCACCATCAGAAGCAGAGAATCACATTTTGTCTCTCAGTCCAGTTTCACCATCACACCTCTGCAGAAGTCACAGCCACAGTGCATCCCAGGGGCCTAGTTAAGATGGAAAAGGTTTAAAATACTTGTGGGTGGAAGACAGGAACATGTTCCAAGGACAGCAGCAAGCTGCAGCAGAAGCCTGAAGCCCGTGAAGCCTTCAGCAAGGGGTCCCCTGCAACAAGGGGCACCAACTCACTCGCTGCACCTGAGGGATGATTCAGGGACAGGTTTGGACTGAAAGCATGGAAACTGCGGGCGAGACTGCCTGCCAAGGAAGACGCTGCTGCCCTTTTACACGGACAGGAAGGGTTGGAATTTAAAGCCTTATCAATGACAGGCAGTGCACCTGGTCATCCTGAATCTGTTTGCTGTGAAAATGACAAGGTCAAGGCTCTATTTCATCTCAGACACCACCTGTTCCATGTTTCTATTAAAACATGTTACGAAAGTACATTAATTAAAACAGAAAGTGACTTGGAAACAAAAGCCACAAGAGGACTCAGCAAAGCCTCATTCCAACAAGTTTCCCAATGAACAGGATCAGGACGTCACCGGTCCCGGTGCCTGCTGTGGGACCACCTCTGACTGGCAAGTGATGCAGACCCTACTCTGGACGTGGGGCAGAGCTGGAAGACTCCGCTGGAAGAACTTAGGGAGTGAAGTGGAGGATGTTTTAAAAGGCTTCCTGGGAACGGCTGCGAAGTCAGGAGAATTGTTCATGCAGCAAGACAAGGAGATGGAGAAGCATTTGCCACCGTGCAGTGACGTGGAAGGACAGAGGAAGAGGAGGAAGAAACGGAGCAGAACCAGCAGCATGGACATCACCCAAACTCACTAAAGTGCTTTACACGGCAGGACACTCAAGGACGAGAGTGTGAACTATGTCCTCCCACGCAACGCAGCACTCAAGTGGTCACCAACCCCCACAGCAATGGCTCAGTGAGTTAAAAGGAAAGAGGCCACCACTTCCCACTACAGCACTCTCCAAAGGGTTCAGCAAAAAGAACTGTCAACCGTGGAGCTCCCCAGCCATCGGTATCATCAGGGCTCAAGGATCTGCCGTCACCCAAAGCAGACGACGCTCCTGACACCAATGTGGCCCAGGGCTGTGTCAAGGAACGTCACTCACTTCAGCTAATCATGAGATTAGGGTGAGTACAGGACAGTATTTTGAGAGACATGTCCACTTAACTTCTATCACGGGGTATGGTAACGGTTGTTCTGTTACTGTTCATGCTGCTAACCGCTTACTGTGCCTAATGTGCAAACCAAACTTCATCATCGGTCTGTGTGTATAGGAGGAAAGCACTACATATGGGGTTCCATACTATCTGTGACTTCAGGCACCCATGGGGGTCTGGGAACACACTCCTCAGATGGGTTGGACTGCATAGTCGACAGACCTCATTTAAATTTCACTGTCTCACTGATGTCCTTTTCCTGATCTCGGAGTGGATGTCACATTGTGTTCAGTTATCATGTCCCTGTAGTCTCCTGTCATCTGGGAGTTTCTAGGTCTCTGCTTCTCTGGAGGCTTTTGAAGAGTGCTGGCAGGAAATCCGGGTCTGAGGTTTCCTCATGGTCACATTCAGATGTGCATTTTGGGCAAGAGCGCCCAGAGTGAAGTCACCTCTTCTCAGGAGGCACACGAAGTCGAGTCTCTACTGGTACAATTTGCTGGGTGAAGGTGCTGTGTGCCGAGGTCACTGTGTTACTGCCTTTCCATCTGAGTGTCCACCGTCCGCACATGGTTCTCCCTGAATTCCTTTCTGCTGCTGACCATTCCTGTGGTGGTCACCAAGTGGAGGTTTTTCTATCACCCTGGCAGCTGCAATTAGTTGTCATTCCACTCTCAGGAATTTTTTTTACAAAATTTATTTATTCAATTATTTATTGGTATGGATTAATGGGTATTTCTTCCAATCTGCTGTTTTTTATTCTCATTCTACCAAGTATTACTGTCTTTATGTTCTTGTTCAAATTGTCCCTCATTGTTTGTAAGCTTCAATACATACACACCTTTCTGGGTAAGCACAGGATCTCTGTATCAAAAACCCTCCATTACTAAACTCAGCAGGTTCATCAGCGCTAACCAGCCAGTGTGGGGACGGTCGGATCAGCTTACCTAAAGTCAGCGGCGGTGGTGTGGGATCAAGAACGTACTCTCTTTCCGGATCTTCTACCCTGGGGCTGTGCGTGGGTTTTTTAAGTCCAGTATCTACTACTGCTTTTGCATCTCTCTTCAGAGATTTTGCCTTGTTCTCTTTCTTTCGTACTTCTGTCTTAGAATTATCTGCTATTGAAAGATTTCCAAGTTGAAGGTCATGTAAAATGTGATCTTGTAAAGCAACCGCAGTGATTGCTAAGTTATCTTTTTTAGATGAGTGATCCTAAAAAATAGGAAAAAGGTCTCATTTACAACAGCACTGTGTAATGTATCATTGGGAAGAAACATGAGGCCTGGCCCTTGATGGCACGGGAGATGGAATCACCTGGCAAAGGAACTCGAGCCATCGCTTCTATACCAGAGCCAACCCCAGGCTCATCAGCAAGGTTAACAACAGGAATATCTGCTTATTTGATTATTAAAGCCTTAATTATAGTGTAAATAAATTCATTATGACCTATAAACCTATGCATGTCTAAACAAACCTACTGTTTCATACTAATTAAATTAGACTCCAGGCAAATCCTAAAGAGCATCTTGCACTTCAGTGCATTTTTTAAAAAATATTTTTTTTAGTTGTAGGTACATGATAACTTTATTTCTATTTACTTATTTTTATGTGGTGCTGAGGATCAAACCCAGTGCCTTACATATGCTAGGCCAGCGCTATATCACTGAGCCACAACCCCAGCCCCCCATATATATATATATATATATTTTTTTTTTTGGTCAAAATACATTTCTCCTATGGACGAGTTCCCCATACAGGATGCCTGGGCAGCTGTCAGAAACACTTGTCTCTACCTTCCAGTGCCCCACACCATGTGCTTCTCCTCTCTGCTCACGATTCCTCACTGAAACACCAAATACTATTTGTACATTCTCAAAAGGCGGAGTTAAAATATATCCCATGAGTAAAAGCGTGTGTATGTTTTAAGAAGGATGGTGTACCTTATGTTTTAGCATGCTGAATCAGGAAAAGTTGTGACTTGGCTTCAACAAATCCTATCATCAAACCATATCACCTTGCTTTCATTATTCTGCTGCAAAAAACACAGCGAACAGAAAATCAGAGTGTACATAAAGAGCTCTTATGGATTTTGTGGGAACATACATATTAAGAGTCTAACTGATGTTGGGCGGGTGGTGCATGCTTATAATCCCAGTGGCTCAGGAGGCTGAGGGAGGAGGATGCTGAGTTCAAAGCCAGCCTCAGCAAAAGGGAGGTGCCAAGCAACTCAGTGAGACCCTGTCTCTAAATTAAACACAAAATAGGGCTGGGGATGTGGCTCAGTGGTCGAGTATCCCTGGGTTCAATCCCCAGTACCAAAAAAAAAAAAAAGTCTTTGATAATGAACTGATAAGAGCAAGGGGAGGAATTAAACCAGTCAATACCTCAGTCCTATCCCCAAGCAGTTCCCCATTGATTTTGAGAGAACATTTTAAAATAAACAAGAACAAGCTACTGGTAAATAAGACATAAATGCCACAAAACTTCAGACCAAATCAGAGAACTAGGACTAGTAAAGGAAACCCTCCTACAGCTGAGGTCTGAAGAACAGAAGGGAACAAGTCGCACCAGGGGCGGGACGAGTGGGCATGTTCCTTCCTCGGGAGACAGAGGCAGCTAGACTCTGGAGGGAAGAGGAACCCTGCCAGGCCTGGTGGCCCCGCACACCGCCGCCTTCCCCGCCACGCTGGGCTGCTCGCTCATCTAGGAGGCAGCCGGGTGCCCGGCACCGGCCCGTGGTCCCGGCTCCTCCCCAGGGGCCTCTGGGCAGCGCGCCTTTCCGAGGCCCAGCGCCGAGCCAGGGGCACGTTCCCGCGCGTCCGGGGGCGGCGGCTGCCGGCACGTGCCGGGGCTGGGCCGGTCACCGGCACTGGGCAGCCTCTCGAAGGACCGGCACCCAGGAGAGCGGCAGCGCAGGCGGACCCTCCTGTTGTGCTGTCACCTTTCCTTGTCCCTTCGGTCACTGCATCGAGAGACCAGGAAGGAGGTTCTCATCCAGTCCCCAGGCGTCGAGGGCGGGCCCAGAGCCGGGCCGTGGAGGACCCCGCGCCTTAACGCTGTACGGCAGCGGCGGTCGCCGCCAGCTCCGCGCAATGCACGACCTGGACGCCGCCAGGCGCTGGTCGCTAGTGAACCGCGCGGGCCCCGGCCACACGGCCGCGCCGTACGTCGGCCGCGCTTGCCGTTGCCGTAGCAACCGCCGCCTGGGCACAGGCCGCGGTGCGCATGCCCCCCCCCCACCACCGGTCCGCTCTCCTCTCAGCGCGCACGCGCGCCGGACACCGCCGCTGCGCACGCGCATCGACCTCTCCCCGCGCGTCGCGCCAACGACCCCACGCCAGCGCGTCGCGGGGCCGCGCCGTTGGCCAGTGTGGCGGGGAGCGCGCGGGGACCCGTGAGGCGGTACGCTGCGGTCGGCTGCGAGCGTCCCCAGCGCCGCGGGCCCCTCGGGGTCCAGGCTGTGCCTGCGCGCTCGCGCGCCCCGCCGACCTACCCTCCAGGGTCCGCGCGCCCTCCGCCCACCGCTGGGTCGCCTGCCCGCCGCCGTGTCATCAGCCACAGGGCCTGGTCACAGGTGTCTACAGGTGCACCAGCCGTCGCCTGGCCACAGGCCTGGTCCACTAGTGCCGCAGTTAGGCTGGGTCACAGGGCCTGGTCACCCTTGTGGTTACGCTGGGTCACAGGGCCTGGTCAGCCAGGTCCGTGGGTGTGCAGGGTTGCAAGGCCTGCTACCCGCCTGCCGTGATGGTACTGTCAGACCTGGCCACCTGTGTCCGAAGCTGTCCTGTCACTCACCTGGCATGGTCACACATGTCTTTGTTACACATGTCCACGGCTGCACTGTCGGTCACTGGGTCTGGTCACCCGTGCCTTCCGCTGTGCTGTCGGTCACTCTGGGCTGTCCCGGGCCTCTGATGACTTGTCTGCATCGGCACCTGCCTCTGTGTGACTGCTGGGCCTGTTTCTGTGGGTCTTCTGTCCCCTGTGGGTGCCTGGGAGTTTCGGTTGTGCCAGGCCTTGTGGGCGCTGGTGTGAGCTGTTGAAAGAGGCTTGCGCCCAGGGCTGCTTTCCCACCGGCCACAGCCCTCAGATGCCCCAGGAAGTGCCCGGGCTGTCCGGGCTTCGGGTCGATCCCCACAGGCCTGAGCTGGTGCGTGCTCAGGTGAAGACCTAGAGGAGCTCCAGGAGACCTCGGAGCAGTCTCCACAGGTCTTCCCTCCTGGCCCCTGGAATCCGAGCTGTGTGCTCAACTCCACTACAAGGGCCTGTTTGCATTGTGGCCCGGAAACTCCACAGGCTGCTGAAACAGCCTTTCCTTAGGACCACAGTCCTGTGCTGCCTGCTGTCGAGGTCTGCAAACCACCAGTTTACGCTTTTCATCTGATTTTTGAGTTGTTTAAATCTACTAACTCATATTTCATCATGGTCAGTAGAAGTTTTTTCTTCTGCTTTCAAACAACAGTGACTTTATTTTGTTAATTTAACTTTCTTGTACTTTAATTGGAATAAAATATGACAGTACAAAAAATGTAAATGTAAATTTTTTTTTTAAATTTCCTGGAAAGCAAAATCTGAAAAAGTTACCAAGGTAGATTGGAAAGTAGTCATTGATCACCAAGGACTTAAAAATTAACATAAATTTTGGATATATCTATGAAAGAAGACAATAAAACTCCACTTAGGGTTCTAATTTTTTCTTAGTGGAAATGAATTTTCTAAACTGGAAACTCCTTTTTGAAATTTTCAAAAGCATATTTAAAATAGGTTACGATTTTTTTTTGTTAGCCAAATTAAATTCATAATGAAGCAGTGTTGTTATGTTTCAACTTGGTGTTATATCTAGAAGTTAAGTAAGGGTCTTTTTGCATTGTTAAATTCTAGTGCTAAACAGGTACATATGGGTGTGGCAAGTAGACCTAAGGTCAACCTAGACTTATTTCTACGTGTCTGATTTTCAGCAAGTCACTTTATCTTCCTAGACCATGGGCTCCTGAGCTGTAAAGGGGATCTTGTTGCTTCTCCCTCAGCATCCTCCAGGAGTAGCCTGGGGACCCGTCTTGGGAGGGACAGGTGGCCAGCTTCAGCTAGTCAGAAAACCTTGTGACTTGCCCCTGGGGGCGGCCAGGGGTGGGCATGTGACCTCCATGGGCCAATTAGAGGCACTCAGCTACTTTCCCAGTGGTACTGGGAAATTCCTCCACATTCCCCCCAATGTGGAGGAGCTCTCAGCATGCAGGTGAGAGCCTGGAGCTGTGGGCGCTACCGCCTGGGCCTCAGAAGGAGGCTTATGCAGGAAAAGACAGTGAGATTTGCACAGAGGTCAAGCTCTGGAGCCTGGTGGGAGCCCTGGAGCTCGCCCCACTCCTCTTGCCACTGCAGCCCACGTGGGCCTGGTTTCCTGTTGTTACTTGAATGACAAATGGTGATGCTATTGCCACCCTGGAACTGCGATGAGATTAAAACAGGGTACTGCAGCAGACTGCTTGGTACAGGGCCTGCTAATTTTGTATGTTTTAGGGGATTTCTCTTGAACTTTCCAAAATTCAAAAACATTCCCTTTTTTAAACATTCCTGCCACTATCCAGTTGCTTAAATTTTCATGAAAGTTCCTCTGTCTGCAAGTTTTTTTTTTACTTTTTTTTAAATTGTTCTTTTTAGATATACATGCCAGTAGAGTGTATTTTGACATATTGTACATCCATGGAGTATAATTTATTCTAATTAGGATCCCATTCTTGTGGTTGTACATGACGTGGAGTTACACTGGTTGTATATTCATATATAAACGTAGGAAAGTTACATCTGATCCATTTTACTGTCTTCTCCATCCCCATCCCTCCCTTCATTCCTCTTTGTCTAATACAATGAACTTCTATTCTTCCTTCCCCTACTTTATTATGTGTTAGCATCCACATATCAGAGAAAGCATTCCACCTTTTGGTTTTGGGGGATTGACTTATTTTACTTGGCATAATAGCCTCCAGTTCCATTCATTTGCCAGCAAATGCCATAATTTAATTTTTCTTTATTGATAAATAATATTCCATTGTGTATATGAACCACATTTTCTTTATACATTCATCTGTTGAAGGGCCCTAAGTTGGTTCCATAGGTTAATTATTGTGAATTGATCTGCTATAAACATTGATGTTGACACTTCACTGTAGTTTGCTGCTTTTCAGTCTTTTGGGAATAAATTGAGGAGTGGGATGACTGGGTCAAATGGTGGTTCCATTCCCAGTTTTCTAAGGAATCTCCATATTGCTTTCCAGAGTGGTTGTACCAATTTGCAGTCCCATCGGCAAATTGGTATGAGTGAACCTTTTCTCCACATCCTTGCCAACATTTTATTGTTACTTATATTTTTGATTGTTGCCATTCTGACTGTAGTGAGATGGAATCTCAGTGTAATTTTAATTTGCATTTCTCTTAATTGCTAGAGATTTTAAACACTTTTTCATATAGTTTTTGACCATTTATATTTCTTCTTCTGGGAAATGCCTGTTCAGTTCCTTTGACCATTTATTGATTGGATTATTTAAGTTTTCTATCCAAAATAGATTGGTCATTCTTGTTAGTCACACACAGTATTTTCTGCAGGATTTTGCTTGAAATTTTAACCTGTAATTACTACTTTGTGATTCTCAACAAAAGCAGACCTGACATGGTTGATATTTGGAGAATAAGGAACAATTATTCATCCTTTCTCAAGATAGTATGTTTTGTTGGGTTAAGTTAGATAATCAGAATGCAGCATTCTCAGACAGGGTTTATTACCATCTCTAACCCACCAGGCATTTATCTTCCATGGTCTGCCTTCAGGGCATTTGTTGGTGAGCTGCAGACCCGTGTTCGGGAGGCCGGTCCTGAGCCCACTCTCCAGGGCCTCTGGCCTTTGTGTTGGACTCATTCAACTAACTGGTTTTAGAATTTCAGAATCTTTATTGGCTGTCCTAGGAATGGTGGAGATGGATGAAAGAGAAGACCAGAGGGCCAAGTAGGTGCTGGGAGGCATGGTGACGCAGAGCCTTTGACTTCTCAATGGGCTTATCAGGCTATTGAGTGCTTTTGGCTGTTGATATTTTTGACTCAGGTGGATTTGTTGGGAAGCAGCCTTCTTGCAAGTCCAGGGCCTCTGTTCCCAGGCTGTCAGAACAACTCCTGCTCCCACCTCTCTATCGAGCCCTGGACGTCCAGCTTAACCTAAGCAGAAGCCCTGGGCATGCGTGTTCTTTGAGCCCTTAACCTTCACCGCCACCACCTTCCTTCAAGTACTTCTCTTGATCTGGTACTGCCCTTGACTTCCCACGGCCACTTCACAGTCACCAGCTTCTATCCCAAGCTTGTTCGCATCTACTTACTTTCTTCAAATGACCCTTAGTCATTTCTGTGTTTTGCAATACGTGAGGTCCAGAAATTTGTTAGGAATTGCCAATCTCTGAGTGTTCTGCAGCAGCCATTGCTTTGAAGATTCAGGTACACCAGTGGGACTTTCTGAAATTTTTTGTTCCTTTAGATTGTACTATGGTTTTGTTTTATATTAATAAAATAGTGAAAAGGGACTTAGGAAAAGCTGTTTCAGCTCTTCTTTAAAATGTTTATAAATGCCTCCCCCCACAGTTTAGAGTGCCCTGACAGATGTCACATGATCATGAGGAACAATAGAAACGCCTCCTGTGCTGGGAAGGCAGAAGGAATTGTATTTCAGTCCTTCAACTGTAACCTAAAGTAGTGGGTGATACAAATGATCTCACTTTAAAAATTGTTTTCTGAATAGAGAAGGGAGCAAATCCATCCTTTGCTGTTGACTCCAATATATTATAACTAATTTTCACTCTGTGTCTAATGTGTGACATGATAAAGGTATTCAGGCTAAGCATACTGCAATTTCTAGGTCCCAGGTACGTGTGTGTGTGTGTGTGTGTATTCACATATATAAATAAATACACATAAATTTATATTCTATATTTATTATATTTGTTTGTGTGTGTATATATACACACATATATTGGAGATGAGGTCTCATTATGTTACAGTTGGTCTCAAACTCAGGATCAAGCAATCCTCTTATTCAGCCTCCCAAGTAGCTTGGACTAAAGGCATATGCCACCATGCCTGGCTCCTCATGACCTTTATTAACATGTTTATTGTACATTCCGATTACATCAGAATTCACTCTTTTTTTTTTTTAGCTCTAAGAGTTTTGAAAAATGCATAATGTCATGTACCCGTCACTGCGCAGCATTCACAACTGTTCTGCTTCCTTATCCCCCCAGCTGCCCACTAGAACCCTGGCAGCCCTGCCCTATAACTGTCCCGCAGTTGGCCTTTCAGGCGTGTCATCGAGCGGGAACCGGGCAGCATGTCTGACTGGTTCCTCTTGGCAGCAGGCCTTGAGGTTCCTCAGAGTCTTCTCATGGTGGATCCCATTTCTCTTTATTGAAGGGCCTTTGGTTGCTTCCAGTTTTGTGATCATGAATAAAGTGGCCTAACATTCTGTCCGGGTTTTTTATTAGGCCCAGGTTTTCAGCTTCTTTGGATGGATAATAAGAGCTCGATGGTTGGTCATGTGGTGAGAATGGGCTTACTCTTGCAGGGAACCACCAACTGTCTTTCCTAGTGGCTGTGCCCTCACGAACCCCTGCTAGTGTGCCTGAGATTCCTGCCGCTCCACATCCTCACAGCCATTGATGGGGCAGGTCATTTAGACTTCAGCCATTGCTAATAGTTATGTAGGGATATTTTATTTTTGTTTCAGTTTACAACTTCCTAATGACATGTGAGATTGAACATCTTTCATATGCTCATTTTCCGTTTTCAAAACTACCTCAGTGAGGTGTCCACTCAGATCTTTTGACCATTAAAAAAAATAGTTTCTTTTTTGTTGTTGAGTGACAAGAATTCTTTGTATATTTTATTTACTTATTTATTTATTTATTTTTTAGTTGTAGATGGACACAATATCTTTATTCATTTATTTTTATGCGGTGCTGAGGATCGAACCCAGGGCCTCACAGCTGCAAGGCAAGTGCTCTACCATGAGTTACAGCCCCAGCCCCCTTTCTTTGTATATTTTATATGCAAGTCCATGATCAGATATGTGTGTATCAAAGATTTTCTTTGTGACTTTTCTTTTTATTCTCTTCAAAGTGCCTTTCACAGCATAGAAGTTTTGGTTTTTAACATAGTCCTATTTGTCATTTTATTTCTTTCATGGATTATTCTTTTGGTAGTGTCATTCCCAAAACCAAGGTTAACTAGGTTTTCTTACATATTATCTTCTGGAAGTTTTACGGTTGTTCATCTCACAATGAGATCTTTGATTTGTTGAATTACGCATTTTATGAAATGTGCTCAGATCTGTTTATACCTGGGTGTAGTAGTGCATGCCTGTGATCCCAGCAGCTCGGGAGGCTGATTCAGGAGGATGGTGAGTTCAAAGCCAGCCTCAGCAACAGCAAGGAGCTAAGCAACTCAGTGAGACGCTGTCTCTAGATAAAATACAAAAGTGGGCTGGGGGTGCTGGGGTTGTGGCTCAGTGGTGGAGCGCTTGCCTAGCATGTGTGGGACCCTGGGTTCGATCCTCAGCACCACATAAAAATAAATAAATTAAATAAAGGTATGCTGTCCAACTACTACTAAAAATAGCCACCCCCTCAAAGGATCTGTATGTAGATTTTTTCCCTCTATGCAGAAGTCCTGCATTTCCAGCAGCATCTATGGGAAAGATTGTCCTTTCTCGATTGAATTGCCTTTATTTATTTATTTTTGTCAAAAATCAGTTGATTATATTTGTGTGAGACTACTTCTGGGTCCCCTGTTCTGTCTCATTGCCTTAATCACTACAGCTGCACAGTGGATCTTGAAGTTGGTGGTGCTGTCCTCCGACTTGGCTCTCCTCAGCATCGTGCGGCTCTTGGGGTCTTTGCCTCTCCATGTAAACTACAGAGTAACTGGACTGCAGTACAACTTGTTGGGATTCTGTGTTGACTTATAAATCAAGTTGGGAAGAACTGACATCTTAAAAACATGGAGTCTTCCTATCTACGGACGTGGGATATTTTTCAATTTGTTTAGATATTCTTTTATTTCTTTCATCAGAATGTTATAATTTTCCTTATATAGATCTTGTACATATTTTGTTAGACTTATACCTAAATATTTCATTTTGGGGGGTTACTAATATAAATGGTATTCTGATTTTAGTTTAAAAATCCACTTATTTATTGATGATATATAGGAAAACAATTGACTTTTGTTTACTTACCTGTATCCAGCAACCTTGCTCTAATTGCTTGTTAGTTCTAGGATTTTATTTCTGCTAAATAATCAGAATTTCTGCATAGGCAGTTAGTTGTGTCATCTGCAGACTAAGATGGCTGTCTTTCTTCCTTCCTGTCTACTTTTCTTCTCTTGTCTTACAGCTTTACCTAGGGCTTTCAGGATGAGCTGAACAGAAGTGGGGAGAGGGAACACTCTTGCTGTTCCTGATCTTACAGACAAAGCCTCTAGCTTTACACCATTAAATACAAGGCTAGCTGTAGGCTTTTTTTTGTTTTTGTTTTTTGGTGTTATTTGTCAATTTTAGAGGATTCCCAATTATTTCTAGTTTGCTGAGTTTTTAAAAATCAAGAATGTGTGTTAAATTTCAAATTTTTCTTCATCTGTTGCTATGATCATATGTCTCTTTTGCTTTAGCTTATTTATATAGTAGATTAAATTAATTAGATTTTGAATATTGAATATGCCTTGTATATGCAGGATAAACTCTACCTGGTTGTGGTGAATAATTCTTCTTATACATTATTGGATTCTATTTGCTATTGTTTTGTTGAGGAATTTATATCTATGTTCATGAGAGAGGTTAGTCTGAATTTTCTTTTCTTTATATTTTGTCTGATCTATGAGGTCAGGTGTTTTAGTCAGCTGTTACATCACTGTGACCAAAATATCTGAAAAGAACAACCTAGAGGAGGAGAAGTTTAGGTGGGACTCAGGGTCTCAGAGGTCTCAGTCCACCGAAGGCTGACTCCATTGCCGGGACCCAGGAGAGGCAGCTCATCATGGGGGAGGGCCCAGCAGAAGAAAGCTGCTCAGCCCACTGGGGGTCAGGGAGCAGAGAGAAGGGGCTGCAGGAAAGAGCCCCCCTTCCAGGGCAGCCCCCTGGGACCCACCTCCTCCAGCCACACCCCACCTGTCTATAGTTACCACCAATTCAGTCCATTCCAACTAAGATGGACTGATTAGGTTACAGTTCCCACAGTCCGATCATTGCGCCTCTGAATATTCCTGCACTAAAGAAGTTTGGGGGCACCTCAGATCCAAGCCATGATATTAGGTAATGTTGTCCTCATAGAATGAGTCAGGAAATTTCAGATTCTGTATTTTCTGGAAGAGATTGTAAACAATTGATATCGTTTCTTCTTTTAAGTGTTTGGTACAATTCACCAATGAAACCTTCTGGGCCTAGTACTTTATCTTTTGGAACTTATTAAAACTATTGGCTGAATATCTTTGATAACTATAGGTCTATTCCCATCGTCTTTCCCTATCGGCCCCTCCCATCGAAGTCGTCAAGTTTGGGGGCATACAGTTGCTCATATATTCCTTTTCCATTTCATTTCTGATTAGTAACTTGTTCTTCTGTCTTCTTTTCATGTGGTGTAGATCTGTCAATTTTAGTTTTTCTGGAGCTTCTCTATGTATTTCTGGTTTCGATTTATATTTTTGCTCAATGTGTAGAATGTCTCTTCTTCTGCTTGTTTTAGGTCTGTCTGCTTTTCCTCTGGTGTCTGGGTGGAAGCTGGCAGTGGCTCTGGTTGTGACTTTCTAGGACCTGCATTCAGTGCTGCACATTTTTCTTCAAGCACTGCCTTTGCTGCATCCTCAAATTTTATGTTTTCATTGCATTCAAAATATTTTTTTAAAAATTCTTTTGTGGCTTCTTGTTTGACTCATGTCTTATTTCATTATGTTCTTTGATCTCCAAATATTTGAGAATTTTCCATCTGTTTCTATCAATGATTTATAGTTAATTCCTTTGTAGTCTGAGAGGGTGCTTTGTATGGCTTCCACTCTTTCCAGGTGTGCAGGCATCCGTGAGGCCCAGAGTGTGGTGTGTCTTGGTGAGTGTTTCATCTGAGTCGAGGAAGTGTTCTGCAGTTCTCAGTCGATTCAGCTGATCCTTGGTGCTTCCCACTTGATGGACGGCATCCTTGCTGCCTTTCCACCTGCTGTCTGGAGCTCTCCAACGCAACAGTGCATTCATCTGTCTGTCCTTGCAGTGTGTCAGCTTTTGCTTTGTGTATTTGAGTGCTCTGCTGTTGGACGGATACACAGTGAAGATTGCTCTAACTCCCTGGGCAGTTGACCCACATCATTATGCAGTTGCCCCTCTTTATCCCTGTCAGTCTTCCTTGTTCTAGAGTCTGCTGTGTCTGGAATTAATATAGCTACTGCAGCCTTCTTTGTTTGGTGTTAGCCCTTTACTTTTAACCTATCATCATCTTGATATTAAAAGTGGGTTTCTTGTAGACGCACACAGCTGGGGCTGTCCATCCTTTTGTTTTATCTTTGTGGCACTAGGGATTGAACCCAGGACCCCATATGTGGTAGGCAAGTGCTTTCCCATTGAACTACAACTGCAGCCCAAGCTTTGTTTTAATTGGTATATTTTAATTGGTATATCTAAATATACCAATTAAAACACAAAGATATTCACATTTAATATATTCATTATTTTGACAGATTGATATCTAGCATATTTGTAACCTTTTTCTATTTTTTGAACTTATTATTTTTTAAAAATTTCCCATTTTCTGCCTTCTGTGGTTTTAATTGAGCATTTTTTATGATTCTTTTTTGTTTCCTTTCCTAGTTTATCAATTCTACTTCTTTTAAAATGTATTTTAGTGGTTGCCCTACTGTTTGCTGTAGACATTTAGAACTAATCTAAGTCCAGTTTCAACTGACACTACACCGTGCCATGGCCAGGGTGGGTGCCTTATGAGACTGCTCCCAATCCTTCCCTCTTGTCCTTCCCCAAACCACTCCACCCCTTCCACTTACTTCTAAGTTGCAATCATCCAATGCTTTGCTTCTTTTAATTATATTGAACTGTGATATTAGTAAAATGAGAAGCAAAAGCTTGTTTGGCCTTCATTCTTTCTTCCTAACACTCTTCATCAAGGGGGTCTGAGTGTCTGACTTATGTCACTTTCTTTCTCTCTGCACAGCCTTTTGAACTCTCCTTGCAAGACACGTCTTCTGATGGCATTCCCTCAGTTTTCATTTGTCCAAAAAAAAAAAAAAATCTTCATTTCTCCTTAATTTTTAAGAGAATTTTTGAGGTAAATTCACACATAATAATGTTGACCATTACAAAGTGAGTGGTTCATTAGCATTTGGTTCAGCCCGAGCTGTGAAACCCCCCCTATCTAGTTCTAAAACGTCTCTGATTCTGCAGTGGAGCCAGACCCCACCCCAGTCTCCCCCCACTCTGCCCCAGCCCCTGGCTACCTCCAGTCTGAATTCTGTGTCTGTGGATTTGCCTGTTCTGGGCCTTTTATACATGATTTGGTGTCTGCGGACCCACTGGTTCCTGCCTTGGGCATGCTCCATCAGTTTTCACTTCTGTGACTGTGTTCTCAGATTCTGGTGTTGCCTTCTGAGTCTTTCTGAAGTGTCCCTCTCTCTGCTTACATTACCCATCTCTTCTTGCCTGCTGCTCATCTTTTCCACCAGAGTCAGGTGATGGTTTGACTTGTTCCCAAGGCAGCCTACTTTACAAAGAAAAGAGGTCCATTCAGGCTGCAGTTCTGGCCTTGGCTTGGCTCTGGTGAGGGACTCCTGGTAGAAGGCTCCCAGGGCAGGAGTGTCTGAGTAGGAGAAGGTCGCTGGCCAGGCGGGAGGCCAGAGAGTGAACAGGGCCGGGCTCAGGCTTCGTAACAACTTGCTCTTGCAGGACCTAACTGGGGAACCACGGAGCTACCTTGACCCCAGTGCCCTGAGGATCTCCCACTTCTTAAGGTCCTATCTCATCACCATGGCAGTTGGGACCAGCCTCCAGCACAGGAGGCTTTGGAGGACAGACCCCATCCAAGCCATAGCAGCCTTAATCTTATCAATCATCGTTTTCAAGCCCCATTTGTGGATTGCACGTTCTCTGCCATGGCTGCGTCTGTGGCTGTTTTCCGTCCCCTGTGGGTTGCTGTTTCCTGGCTGGAAGCTGGATGTGTGCAGTAGAAGTCAGAGCTGAGGTCTGGGCCCGCGTGGGGTGTGGCACCCCTGCTGGGAGTCGTACTGCTGGCTGCAGCTGAGGGTGAGGCCTCTGCGTCCCTCCAGGGCCTTTTTTTCTCTCGGGATTGTCTCTGATTCCCTTTAAACTTCTTAGGTGGATCCTGTCTTTCAGCTCTGTGGCTGTCACCAGCCTGTGTCGGGCTTCCTCTGCCTGGTCCTGATTGGAGGGCGGGGCGAAGCCGACTGGAGCTGGCCACTGTCCTGACGTCCTGGCCCTGACGGTCCAGATGGGTTCAGGGCTGGTGGCTGTAGGTTGTGGGTCAGCGTTCTGCAGCCGGGTGTGGCCTGGCGTGGTGCGCCTGAGTCCCGAGCCTCAGTGTCTCCAGGCTGTGTCAGTATGTCGCTGCCATCTTGTTGAACTACGACCCCTCATCTGCAGCACAGGGTTTCAGACATCGGCAAGTTTGCAGGCTGGAGATTCTATCCAGGCTCCGCTGGAGATTGTTTTGGTCTCGGATGAACAGGCAGTTTGCTGAAAAAGAGACCAAAGCAAGCTAACCTTCAGCCAGTGGCCAGTGCGCCAAGCCGGGCTGGCGCTGACTGGGGTCGGGGCCAACTCAGCCCTGCTCCGCAGCCTCTCACTGTTGTGCTGGCTAGCCCAGGCATGCCCTTCCTGCTGCAGGGAGGCCACACCCGGAGTGCAGGCCTGCTCTGAGCCTGTGCCTGCACACCTGTGGGTATGCCGCCAGGCAAAACAAGTCACGTGGCCGAGCCCAGAACCAGAGGGGAGGTGCTGTGGGGATGCCTGGCACAGAGGTGCACGCAGGCGGGAGGGCAGGGAGCTGCTCTTGCAATCTCCTGCCACCCCTCAGCCCTGGGTGAGGCCACATGATTTGCTTTGTCTGTGCAGGTGAAAATGGTTGGATAGAGAGAAAACAGCTTCCCCCGTGGCTTCACAGTTCAGAAACTGTCACACATGAAACACATCAACACTACCTTTTAAATGAGACCTCAGTCCATGAGTCCAGAATTTATGAATTCATAAAGAGTTTAAAATGAGACCACTAACTACCTTCTTCAGTTCATTCTTTTATATATATATTATATCTTATTACATAAAGAGTTTGGCAGTGCATAGTCTATGAAAGTTTCAAGTGTCTTAGGTGGCTCTTTTGTTCATATAGTAGTTCTCTCCACCGTTTCTTAAATCCTCCAGGAGTTTCCCCAGTAAACAGCCTTTCATTTCATTTTGATTGGACTTAACTTCTTGGTTAGGGCCTTGAGGTAGCAGTGATCTTGTCACTGGGCTTTATTTCCATTCACCTTAAATCCTGCTACAATAACTGTCACTACCCCTTGTTACGCTTAAAAGGACTCATGGAGAAATTTAGTTGAGACCATATTTAATACAGCAGGTGTGTGGATTTTAAAGGTTCCATTGTGTTTCACGTGTGTATTACTGTGAACCGTTCCATACCAGGAGAGGCGAGAGCCTCTTGTGGTTGCCCTGAAATGCTTTTGTATTCTGAAGACACAAATAGGTAATAAACATGACCTCTGAGTAAACATCATGTAAGAACTTCTACTGAGTTGAACCTTCGTTAATAAGTTGCTTCTTGCCTGTAGAAATACGAATACTGAAGTGAAGGCATAATACATAAGGTGCTGCTTCTGTTTCCAAAATCGCTCTCTAATTCTCCGTGGCTTGGTATTGCAATATTTTTATGCATATGCATATTTTCATGTCCATCCTGGGTTATTTGCGGCATAACCGTGGGGGAAGTTGGTGGCATGTTTTCACATTTTTATGTCCCTTGTTTTATTCATTACACTGGTATGTTTTCTACAAGTGCTCTGCCAGGAACTCCAGCCACGACCAGGTCCAATCAGTAAAGAGCTCAAGGAAGCTGTGGTTTAGGTGGGAAAGAAAAACGAGTCCGTGAAGAACTGAAACAGGTTGGGAAGAAGGATGGGCTGTTGAGGGGTGGAAGGCAGAGAGGAGAGCGTTTTTGGAGGTGACGCTCAGAATCAGAAGAATTGGAGGAAAACAGTGGTAGTGAGAGGAGGAAGAGGTCAAGACATGGCAAAATAAGGAGCGAGAGTGTCCTAAAGGAGCGGCCAAGGTGGAGCGGCCATGGTGGAGCGGCCATGGTGGAGCGGCCATGGTGGAGCGGCCAAGGTGGAGTGGCCAAGGTGGGGTAGCCATGGTGGAGCGGCCATGGTGGAGCGGCCAAGGTGGAGCGGCCAAGGTGGGGTAGCCATGGTGGAGCGGCCATGGTGGAGCGGCCAAGGTGGAGTGGTCAAGGTGGAGTGGCCATGGTGGAGCTGCAAAGGTGGGGTGGCCATGGTGGAGCGGCCATGGTGGAGCAGTCAAGGTGGAGCTGCGAAGGTGGAGTGGCCAAGGGAGCAGTGAAGGTGGAGTGGCCAAGGTGGAGTGGCCAAAGTGTGCGGGATGAGGAGCCCGGCTCCAGGGCCTCATGACAGGCATAGCCACAGGACAGGTGGGGTGGGGTGTTTACCAAGAATAGTTGGGGGCCATCAGGAAGGTGAGAGATGTTCTGCTGGTGGGAGATGGGAACTAACAGAGTTGAGGGAGTGTAGGGAGGACACTTTGTCAGTGCTGGGCTGTAGGAGGCTGGCCCTGCCCGGAACACCACCTGTGGGAGGGAAGGGGTGTGAATGGGCTCTGGGTGAGCTCTGGAAACTGGATTCATGAAGTTAGAAGGAAATATGTTCTGCTGTGGAGGGCCGGTGCTCCCGGGATTGCCTTGGATGATCCAGACTGCTCCCAAAGATATTCCAGGGGGGAAAAGAAGAGTTTCAGATTCCTAATATGACTCTCAGTACCAACCATGAAAGCATATATATAGCTATAAAACAACTATTACCAAGCATACCCAGGTTGGCATGTGCAGCTCAAGAGCCCGCCATCTTGGCTGTTGGCCCAGGGCTGCTCGTACTTGGGCACTTGTATGTCAAATGGCCCATGGCTTTGATGCCTGTTTGCTGTCTCTCCATTATGGCTCTGTGACCACAAATTGTTGCCCACATTGTACATACTGTGGTTCTCAGCTGTTCTGAGTCATGGAAGTCACCACAATACAGGGCATGGAGTTTGGGGAATTGACCATTTGCTTCTGTTTTGAATTCTAGCAGGTTCTGAATCCTGAATTGAAAGAAAACATCATTCTCACAGAATCCCAAGTCATTTCTGCCTGTTTTCTTAATTCTGGTAACCCCAGTAAGCAGCACAGAGCAGGCACCCAGCATGGAGTTTGTTGAACTCCTCTTCTTTCCTATGGAGGAGATAAAACAGGAGCCTCTTTTGCCTCTTTGATTAAGGAAAGATTCTGAAACAAAAAGTCACTCTATCCATTTTTGAACCACTATGGTATTGCCTGTATTTTTAGAAAACAATGTTGTCACCATAGTGTGAGGAAGTTTGGCTTCAGAAGTAAAGAGACAGGTTCGTGTCAGGCTCCGTTGCTTATTAGATGCATATGATCTTGGGCAAGGTAGTAAACCTTTTCTGTGCCTCAGTGTCCTCATCTGGAAAATGGGAGTAATGGCATCTGCCTGCAGGACTTTGTAGGGATTGAGGTGGATAACACATGGAAGCATCATCCAGGGAGGGTGAGTGCTCAGTGAGTGCAATCCATGTTTGCTGGTGGTGGTGGCCAGACAATGTTACAGATGATCCAGGTGAAGCTGTGTTTCTGTCCCAGCTTTGCTTAGTGTTGTTCCTTAGGGAAGGGCACCCAAGGTCAAGTTCCAAGCAAAAATGCCAGTGGTGGTGTCTCCTTGAATAACGGAAGGCCAGGTGTGATAGGGTGGGCAGGTTCAGACACCTGACAGCGTGTCTCATTTGAAGGGAAACTTGACTTGGATCACAACCAGAGTCTGAGCAACACGGACCTCAGCATGAATGGTCTCCAACTTGTTTTCATGGTCTTCCTCGTTGGAGACGTGGTGAAGTCCACCATTTCAGACATCAGAATTAGCACTGAAAACATAGTGCTGTTCGTCGGATAGATGACAGTGACGCATTGTTTGCATGTCAAACACGTGTGTTGTTTGTCACATTGCCTTCTATGCGTCTTTCTAGAAGGTTTCCAGTTTCACCTGGGTCAGAAGACAATCTGTCGTGCAGATGGCAATACTAAAAAACAAAACCCCAGTGATGTGCCTGCCAACAGCCGCCGAGTCAGTGGGCTGGGGCTGGAGAAGAAGCCCTGCCCGGCAGACCCAGGTGTGGAGCAGGGTGCCAGCTAAGGGGCCTTGCAGTGCCGTCAAGCGCAGGTTCAGGTCCTCGCTGCCCTGCAGGCAGACCCTCGTGTTCAAGGCCTCGCAGAGCCACCCTCTGGGCATGAGAGGGCTTTCCTCACCTGTCAGCAGAGTGGCTCTGGGGACGTGCTTTTGCTACCTGGCAAGCCCGTGTTTGCCTTGGAAGGTGCATTTGAGGTGGCTCCCTGTTTGACCTTCGCCTCAGGACCTCTTACCTGCTCCACGCAGCGTTGAGGAAACGCCTGGTCGTGAGGCGGGCAGAGCGAAGGAGGACACCGCCTGGGTGACTTCCAGAAGTCATGGCTCTCGCAGCCGTCTGCACACTACAGATGCCGATGAGAAGCAGAGCGTGTGATCCCAACCTGCACCTGGGGGCCCCAACTCTGTTGCTGATCCGGGACTGATGGCCCCCGAGACATTGGTTCTCAGGATCACACTTGTGCTTCTACAAACCACGCTCAGGTGGATGGAGAAGCAAGGAGGCCTGAGAGGCTGAGCTCTGGTGTGTGCTTAGCTTCACATCTTCAGACTGGGCCTCTCCAACCTGTATTCCTGGTGTTGACCTAGTGTTTAAGCACGTGTCCTCAGCTGCCCTCCTTTATTTCCTGGGCTGCAGTAATTGCTTTCCTGTCATATTTTTAAAGTTGAATGTATTGAGGTAAAAAATACAAGCACCTTAATCTCTCAGTTCTGTGTTTTTTGACAGAGGCAGTGATGTGACCATCACCCAAAGCAAGCCTTACAACATATCCAGAGTCAGGAAAATCTCCCTTGAGTGCATTTCTGCCGGTCCCTCCCTCATGCAGCGCCCCACAGCACCGGTCTTTGGGGCCTGTGGCTCTGCCTGTCCGGTATGCTGTGTGCCGGGAACCTGACAGCGAGCAGCCGCTCTGACTGGCTCTTCCCCTGAGTGCCGCGCAAGACGTGCTCCTGTTGCTACTTGTGCCCGCAGCTCCCTGTTATAGCCAATATGTGTTCCACTCGGTGAAGGCACCTCCCTCTGTTTATCTCTTTGCTGTTGGAGGGGCAGTGAGTGGTTCCAGCTTTTTTGCAGCTAGGAATGAGCCACTGTAAATGTTCATGGGTTGGTTTCTGTGTGAGCACACATTTGTGTTTTTCTTGGATAAATATTTAAGAGTGGGGTTGCTGGGTCTTGTGGTGAGTGTGCTCAAGTTTACCAGGTATGGAAGACTCTGCCAGAGTCTTTCCCAGAGACCCCATGTGAGGGCCACAGCACAGAGGCTAGTGCCTTAACTGTGGATGTCCAGCCTTCTGTCAGAGAATGAGCATTTCTTCTTTACAAATCACCCTGACTCAGATGTTCTGTTATAGTAGCACAACAGATGAAGACATCTGCAGATGGTCATACCGGAGTCCGAGGAGTAGATCAGATTTTTAAAATCAGAGGTTAAAGGCGCTAGGGCTCAATGACAAGAAAAGGGTTGTCAGTAGAATCCTCACACATCTGACTTGGATCTATTAAGAAGACCTTCAGACTCCCCTGGGCACGTCCTCCCGAGCTCTGGTGGTCCATTCCTGGGTGTTGTCAGCAGATCGTGCCCCCTCCCCTTTTTCCCTTTCTTTCCTCTTCACGGAGACCCGGATGCTGCCCAACCAATCTGGGCAGGATGGCTGCTGGGCCTGCATCTGTTCTCCATGCCCCACAGAAGCAATAGCTGTTCCTTCGGCCTGTGGAGATCCTGGAGGTAGAAGCTGCTTGAGCAGAACTGGGCCCGAGTTCCTGCTCTGTCGCACCCTCTACGGCGCCTGGGCAGCGAGGGGCATGCAGAGCTCAGGCTTGGCGCACAATCCGCTGGCACCACCCAGGAATGGGCCACCAGAGCTCGGGAGGACAAGGCCCAAGGGCCAGAACGGCTGGCATAGCACCTCGTTGTCTGTTCTCCCCAGAGGGTCAGGGACAGTGGTCATGCAGGGCACAGACATGCAGGGACTTGGAAGGCACAGTTGGAATCTGACTAGAGGAAGTTCTGGCAGGAAATATGTATTTAGGTCTTAGCCCAAAGCAGGATTTTCCAGGTCCAGTGTGTGTAACTGGTGGGAAAAGCTGACTGACTCCAGCTGCATTCCCTGTGGGTCCTCGGAGCAGGCAGCGAGGTCACGCAGGTCGAGCAGGGGGTTAGGGCCTCTGCCCCGAGCTCAGTTCCAAAGGAGGCAGCACCTGCCGAGTAGGGGGCGCCGCATGGCCTTTGCTTGCCTGGGGGACTTGGCTCTGGAGTTACAGGAGTGTGAGGCGGGCTGGGAGCACACCGAGCAGGGATTATATGGGCTGGTGTCTTCTGGCCTTAGAGGTGAGATGGGAAGAGAGGAGAGTCAGGAAGTGGGGCCTGTCAAAGTCGCTCTGCTGTGGACTGACCTGAGGGGCCTCAGAGGACAGATGCCCTGCAGCACAGCCTGAGGAAGAGGAATGGAGGAGAGGTGAGTGAGCTGCACAGGTCCTCCGATCACTACGTCAAAACCCAGGGACACATCTGACCTGAGATGGTTCCAGACACCTGTGAGGGGCCAGGCGTAGCATTACCAAGACGCAGCATCTACAGCAGTAAGAAGCAACCGGGTCTGCAGCACGAGAAGCCCCTCATAGGAGGGCCGGCAGGGCCAGAGGCGTCCCCATAGACAGGTTTGTCAGATCGTCCTGAGGGTGGAACTCTCCAGGTGGGGACAGGGCAGGAATGTCCCCACTGCAGGAAGGTGGGGAGACCAAGACTTGTGCGGAAGAAAGGGATGAGGTGGGTGATGATGGGGACAGCACTGAGCACTGACAGAGCATGCCTGGGAAGGGCCTGGCGAGGGGCTTGCTCTTGGTCTTGAATTCCTACGCAGAGGTGACAGGGATACGCGTGAAGTGTTGCTTCTCTCCCAATCTGTACTTCTGCAGTCGGTGGACTATTTCTTCTATGGTGCAATAGCCTTTCAATGATTTCCCCCATTTTAAATGTACTTTTCTTTCTAATAAGATTGGAGCTTCTTGGGGATGGGTTGTCCCTTTGTTTGCGGGTCCAGTGCCTGGCACAAACTACTATTCCAACGGCTCTCCAGGGTGAGTAGGCCTGAAGCCGGGAGTGTGCGTCACAGAGCCGTGGATGGCTGCAGGCCTTCATGGGATGAGTGTGGTGGGGACCGGAAGGTGGGAGAAGGAGCCGCCAGGACCCCAGAAGAGGCAGATGTGGGTGTCAGACCAGGCGTGGCTTGCCACGGGGTGGGGGGTCCTTGCCTCAAACAGACGCCCACCTCCCGGGTCTCCTGGGCCGTACTGGCCACACACTTGCTTGGCCCCGGTCTCCAGGGTCTCCTTCCCTTTGCTCTCTCTACAGCAAGCCTGGCCTTGTGCTTCCAGAACATGTGAGCGTCCTCCCCCTCTGCCTCCCTCTTCCCATGGGCATCCACCACTCTGTGTGGCCCCCTCCCAGGGAGCTGCAAGCCCGAGTTCTTGTGACCAGCAGCTGCCCCGGACAGTCCAGAGGTCTTGTTTCCTCTGTGTTTTCAAAACTCTTCCATCTGACATGCTAGCGTGTTTTGTTTTGTTTCTCTGGTTTTTTCCTCTCTCTCTAGAGTGCACATCCATGAAGGCAGAGCCGTTTCGCATCCATCCTGTTTACCTTCAGCATTTGGGACAGTGCCTGCGCAGTGTGGGAGCTGGTGACCTTTGGCTGGAGGGAGGGATGCTTGGAAGGGTGTTCTGCCTCTCTGGTCTCCCTGGCCCTCTCCAGGCCTAGAGGATGGGGTGGCCAGGCCACAGCCCCAAGTGGGTCCCCTCCTTGCCCCAGGGGTGGGAGGAGGAGGCTCCGGCACAGCCCAGCTGCAGGTGTGTGGGGTCAGTCATGGGCTCTCAGGCCTTGAGGTCGTTGCAGATGTTGACTTTTTGTTCAAGGAGATAGAAGCACACACCAAGTGGTAGGAAGAATGGCCAAGGGTCCACTCAGGTGACGAGGAGGGCGGGGGACACCATGCTCAGAGGCCTGAGGACAGGAGCTGAGATCCAGAGATGGGAAGGAGTGAGGAGGGCGCAGGGTGGCCCTGTTGCTGCTGGTGTGGGAGGGCTGAGGGGCCTAGCACTGTTGAGAGGGATCGGGGTGGATCGAGGGCGCATGGTGCAGTCTGCCAGGCTGCTTGTGGGTGTGGGGAAGGGTCTCGGGAACCAGAGCCCTGCAGTGCTCAGTTCAGGGCCAGGTGGGCAGGGCAGGACACCCAGAGCCGGCGGCTCCCTGTTCACCGACCTCTGCCCTCAGTGCATTGCTGCTCACACTTCTCTGGGACCCAGTGGAAGAGGAGGTGCTTTCTTTCCTGTGCACCCACCAGTCCCTCTAGAGGGAAGACAGCCCGCTGCAGTTGGCACCCACTGAGAAGCGCGAACAGTGAACATCAGGTACACCTTGTTCATGGGCGGAGCCAAGCGATTGCTCAGTCCTTAGCAGTAAAGCTGGCGGGATCCTGAGCACCTTCCCTCCTGGTTCTCACCTGTGGCCCCTGACTGAGTGGCACGCAGGGTGAGATCTCCTGCTGCTGGGCATGTGGTACTGGTGTGCTCCATCTCAGACCAGCACAAGCTGATTTGCCCTCTCACCTTTCGCCTTGGGGTCTAGACTGACGGTGAGGCAGCCGTGGGGCACATGGAAGAAGGGTGGAGATGGAAGAGGCATCTGGATTCCCAGATAGATGGTAGCAGCAAGCCTGGCTGTGGCCCGTGGTATTCCAGGCCAGCTAGGGCTTCCGGTCCCCCACCTTCCTGTCTTGGGTAAGTACATGAGAAGGACACCAGTTCCCGTCTCCCCGTGGCTCCTGCATCTGCACTGTCACCTTAACTGGACTTGGTGGATTCTCTGAAGGAGCTTCAGACAGTACAGCGGCTGGCCACACTGGGAAGGCGGTTCTCAGCAGGTGTGACGCCCAGCCAGGTACCAGGCACTGGAGTCTTCTCAGAGCTTCCTCTTCTAACTGCAGAAATGTCGAGGAAATAGCCACTCAGGTAGCAAAGACTGGCTTGGCAGCCGCTGTTTTATAGAGCTATTAACTCAGAGACACCATTACTTAAATGTAATTTTTATTATTACAATTAAAGACTGATTTGATTTTATGAGATCATGTATTTTTATTTTATGGAAGTTTTATAGATAAATTCAATTGAAAATATCACTCCATATTTAAAGTGAAATATAAACAAGCAGAGTATTAAAATTTTACTGTACTTCTCTTGAATGTCAGTGCAACCCATACTTTGTTAGAAACAAACGTTTCTTGCTCTAATGGTGTAATAACCAAAGATAAGCCAACTTGCCCGTTTTGCTCATGAAGTCACAACTAGTTGTTGGCTTCCTAAGTCTATCACATCTATGTGCTGGTGCTAGGTGCAGCTCCGTAGCAGAGTACCCTGCCCAAACTCCAGGCCCTGGGTTCAATTCCCAGCACCCACCCACCAACCCTAAAAAGATAGATCTAACTTTATTGTTGATTTTTTACAGAACATCAAGTTGACTTCCTTTCAGCTGATTCTCAGAGGAAGGGATTTCTCTGGGTCAAAGAGAGCTTTCATTGTTGTTTCACTGTTTGTGCAGAGTTGTAAAAATTGAGCCTAGACACTCCAAATGCCAGCTGTGGTCCTAAGGCCTGGGGAGGGGGGAGGCGAGGGCCTGCTGGGCCAACCCTGGCAGGCCACCCCTGCCTGCCTGGCACGCAGACTTGCCACTTCTATGTACCTGTGTGGTTTTTTTTTTTTTTTTTTTTTTTGCAATCTTTTTCTTTCTTTTTGGTTTGTTTTTTTGAAGGGCAAAAGAATGTGCAGGAGTATTTGCACTAAATAGATTAAGCTGTTAGTAAACATGACCCCTTTAAATCAGCTTCTGAGGACAAAGGAAGCCCTCCCACTCCCCAGGGGAAGACTGGATTAGCTTCTTCCTGGGCTCTGCTGCTAAAGCTGCTCTTCTTTCTCTCCCTGGCTTTTCTTGGGAAGGAAACCTGTTTTCTTCCACAGTCAGATTAGCATAAGAACAAATAACTGCTTCTCAGGAATTCGGCTCTTTCCAGGGGTCTCAGAGCTGTGGTGCTGAGTCCCTGCTGGAGTGGCTGCAGATGCCCTGGGCCCCCCTCTGGGCCTGGCTGGAGGATAATTAATCTCACTGTCAGCTCTGGGAACAGAGGGAGCTTGTTCTGTGTCTGTGGTCTGGGCTGAGGCTGTCCGTGAGTGGACACTGGCTTCCTGTGAGGGTGTCGCTTTAGTGTGTGGGGGGCCAAAACGGCCAGTGGATTTTCAGCAGATTTTGTTGGAAGTCTTTGGTCCTGGGAGGGGAATGCAGAGCCTGAGGGATTCTGAAGGAGGAGGAGTGGCACAGACAGGGAGTGACCCTGGGGAGTTGCTCAGGTCTTCTCTTCAGGGCCGGCTTTCCAAATACAGGAGCCCGGGTGTAGACTGGGTGCTGGAGGAGGCCATCCCGGGTGTGGACTGGTGCTGGAGGAGGCCATCCCGGGTGTAGACTGGGAGCTGGAGGAGGCCATCCCGGGTGTAGACTGGGTGCTGGAGGAGGCCATCCCGGGTGTGGACTGGTGCTGGAGGAGGCCAGCCCGGGTGTAGACTGGGAGCTGGAGGAGGCCATCCCGGATGTAGACTGGGTGCTGGAGGAGGCCATCCCGGGTGTGGACTGGTGCTGGAGGAGGCCAGCGGCCAGAGCTGGTTCTCCTCCAGCAGGTCTACTTACTTAGGTTTTTAAAGACTGCTTACTTCCAGTCTTAAAGTGAAGCTGGGTTGTATTTGCTATTGAGAATTGGGGGTTTATCCACCCAAGTGATGGAAGAGTGGTCCGCATCTGTTCTCAAACGTGGTGTTGACATTTCTTTCGTGAGTCCTTCAGAGGAGGCGGCTCTGTCTGGCAGTCCTTGGGTAAGGAGTTCTGCTCAGAGAATCGCCAGTCCTTAAGTCCTTTACTAAGGAATTGACCAGCCAAGATGGGGCTGCAGTGGTCCCCGGAGCCTCCACTCAAGTTCCCAGAGTTCTATGGGGCATCTGGGGTGGGGAGCTCCTGCTGGCCCCTCAGGCAGCGGGTTGGGGCTGGGCAGGGTGGGCTTCCGGGCACTCACTCAGTTCACTTGGCCAGCTGTCATCCCCAGCTGGAGGGTAGGAGCTGGGAAAACAGGGCTGTTTTCTTTCAGCTCTTCTCTGGGTCCCTGGATTTTCTACACCCAGATTTCTCAGTCCTAAGGTTGGTGTGCTGGACTTCAGGGTGGCCCACGGCCTTGGGAGAGTGGTTGCAGGAAGTAGTAGGTGGAACCCACAGCAGGAGGCCCAGGTGCCAGAGGGGTCCATTGCCTCCCTGTGACAGGTGGGCAGGAGGCCTCTGGCCCACCCACCTCCCATGCTCACAGTGGCAGAGCTACATTTTGCTAATCATGACTCCATGTGCCTTGACCTTGACCCCGGTGATGAAGATGACCCTTCCAGAGGTCCCTCCTGCTAAGGGTTCTGGTGACATCACAGCAGCTTGTGACCAGGGCACTGCCGGGGTCCGATGGAGACAGAGCGCGCCCTTCCCATGGCTTGCCTGAAGGGCACTGCTGTAATGAGACAGCAGCAGGGGCTGCCAGCCACCTGGGTCTTGATGGCATTGAGAGCTCTGCCTGGCTTCCTGAGTGCCCGGGGAGCTTCAGCCAGGGGACTTTAACAGAAGTGAGGTGGACTGCCCTGTTCCCTGGTGACACTGGCTCTCAGTGCTCTTGAGTCCCTGCATCCACCCTCTAGAGGTTGGAGGCCAAGGAGTGCCATGGAGGGACTCCTGGCCCCATCTCTAGATGCCCATGTGGGGCAGAGCTCCTGGGACCAGCCCTCAGCCGCCAGCCGGGACCAGAACATCACACTGCAGTGGTACCGGAGGAGAAATGAACATTTATTGTGTAAAACCACTGAAACGCTGTCAATCGTTTCTAAGCTAGAGGGTTCCTTGACAGACACTGTGGCACCTCCAGCCCCTGACCCTGTGCCAGAAAAGGGAAGATTTCCACGTCTGCTTCACCCTGAGCCCAAGCCAACTCAAAGCCTGTCTTTAAATTGTGCTTTTCCTCCGGGACAACTTCAGATTTAAAGAAGAGTTGGAGAACATTGCTGGGTGCCACGTGCCTTCGCCTGCCTTGCCCCCGTGTTAACATCCCAGTGACTGCTCTGTAGTCACTGAATCAGAAGGCTCATCTAAGAGCTAGTGCCCTGACTGGACTTCAGGCTCCGTGGGTGTGTCTAGTTCCAGAGGTGATGAACTGTGAGGGCAGATGGCTGGCTCCTGTCACTGAGATCAGAGAAGCAAAGGATGGTTTTTGTAAAATTGGAGGACAGTCAGCAGTCCTTGGTGTTGTCACCAGAAAAACACGTGAAAATAGCAGTAAGGGGTTCTGAGCCTGATTGGATCCCAGGGCAGGAGCCATGAGATCCCCCGAGGGAGGTGCCAGGTGGGAGCAGGGTGAAGGCGGAGAAAAGGCCAAGGAGTGTGAATTGGGGGCATGATTTTAAGTATCTGTAAAAATCTAAGGTTTGCACAGAGAGATGCAGGCGTGATGTGTGCCAACTGGCTGATGTGACAGGTCAGTGCTCCTCCAGAGATGGGTCAAGGAAAGCAGAGTCCTCGCCCTGAGAGGTGATCCTGCGCCTTGCTTGTCCACTGCAGCCACCGCGGCACAGGCCGGACCTCACGCTCCCGGAGCCTGCAGGGCGCTGCCCGGTGTTGGAGGAGGCCGGGCTTGCGGTGAACTCCTCTCTCCCCTTCCCGTGGCCCACCCTGGGCGCTGTGTCTCTGGGTGTGGCTGCCCCTTCAGCTCCCCCCACCCCCGACGCTGCACACACAGGAGGGCATGTTTGGGGGCTGAGCTGGGGAGCTCTGCTGTGGGTGCTGCTAGAGAGGACAGCATGCGGGGGAGAGCCCTGGAGCTTCCTGGTGCCTGGACGTGAGGGAGGGAGCACGTGGGGGAGGAGGAGGCCAAACCAGGTGGTGCAGACACACGGCGAGACCCTGCAGGCAGTCTCCCCAGTGCCCTTGGTCAGCTCTGGCTGGGCAGCAGTACCACAGACCTGTGGCCTAAGCAACAGGAAGGTGTCCTTCCACAGCTCCCGAGTCCCGGGTCCAGCACCCAGGGTCACAGGTGGCTCCTCCTTGGCCTCACCTGGGCTGGCAGACACCATCTTCTCTGAATCTTTCCATGGCTGATGGCTGTCCCTCTGCATGTGTCTGTGTCCTAATCTCTTCTTGTAAGGACACTGTTTGGACTGAACTCGGGCCCACCCCAGTGAATTCATTTTAACTCACCACTCCTTAAAGGCTCTAACTCCAAGTAAATCCCACTGGGGTTAGGACTTCAGTACATCGATGTTTTAGGGCTTCTTGTAGTCCATAACAGCCTATCTTGAACAAAATTATCTGTAGACTGGAGTCACATATCCTGGTGAGGTCAGTTTAAGAGGGCCAGGTCAGAGCACTGCGGCCCTTTGGTTCCTAAAGCTGTGGACGCCAGGATAGCCCAACTGAGCTGCAACCAGGGCAGTTCTTCCCACGGGCACAGCCTGCAGCAGCCTGACCCAGAGGCCCCCCTGCGTGGGGCCCTGGCCTGCCCCAGATCAGGGTTCCCAGGCTGGGAACTGTGGGCACAGTTTCCACTGACTTGATCCTGTGATCCAGGGTTTCCTAGCTGTTGGTCATGCCTGCCCTTCTGTCCCACAGGCTCCCATGAAAGTCGCCACTCAGTGTGCAGAGAAAGCCTGGCGACTCTGGGCTCAGGGCCAGGATGAGAATCTTCACTGCCGTGGATACTTGCTTAGAGTTTGCTGGACCTTACCTTCAAGGCGGAGAAAAGCCCACCTGACCTCATGCACAGACACTCCTGGGCGGCCCTGGGAAGGTGTCAGTGAGCCTGGGCAGGGGTGCCGTGTCTCTGGAAGCACAGCCCCTCTGTGCTCCTTTGGGGTCCGGGTGCAGCTGAGGGAGGCAGGCAGCAGGCAGAAGTTCGTTCAGATGTTGGAGTTAGCGTGTTTGGTGTGGGGTGGAATAGCATGCATAAAGATCCCCAAGAATCCATGGGCAAGCTACTAGAACTCACAGGTCAAGTTTTCAAGGTCGCAGGATACAAAGTTCTTAATAATTGCTTCTCTATACACTGTCATTAGGAATTTGAAATACAATTTTAATAAATTACCACTAGCATCACAGACACAAAATGAATGACGATAAACTCTCTGCATGAAAATCACAGAAGCTCTTGGAGATAAGTGAAAAATAGCTTGATGGATTTGCAGTGTCCACAAACTGGAAGCCACGTTGTCGGACAGTGTCATCCTCTCCAAAGCCATCTGTAGACCATGCAATTCCAACGAAAAATTCCCAGGGATATTGTGTGCAAATTGATGCACATTCTAAAGCCCAAGAAAACAAAAATGGCCAAGAGTTGTGAAGGCGGTTTTGAAGAAAACAATTTGGAGAATGACTCCTCTTGTAACCCCCCGAAGCTGTTGGAGATCAAATGGGCAGACAGGTGTAAAGGGCTGCAGCTGCAACACGCCCCCAGCTGCTCTTCCCCGCACGACGCTGCGTTGGTCAGCTGCTGCCCTTTACACCTGCTGCACACTGGGTGCCTGGACTATGGAGATCCATTTCCTCACAGTTCTGGTGGCTGAAGCCTGGGGTCGGGGTGCAGCATGGTCAGCTCTGCTCAGGCCCCCTCTGGGTTGCAGGCCACGGTGTTCCCATGTGCCTCACATGGCTTCAGGGCTGAGCAGAGGGTGAACAAGGCTCCCGACGTGGATCCTGTCGGATCAGCCTCCACCGTGACCTCATCTGACTTTAATCCTGTCCTCAGAGGCTCCCTCTCCACACGCAGCCTCCCTGGGTTAGGGTTCTAAGACTACAGGGGTCCTTCCTCCTTCCCTTCTTGGAATCTGCAAGCTTAAGTTGGACTTGTGGCTCACTAGTGTGAAATGTTTTTCTCATACATGCCCCTACGGCTGCATGTTTCCGTTTGGTACTAGGAAAGCTATTTCACATCTGTGTCTACGTAGAGAGAACTTTTATCATCATTCCAGTCTAACTTTGCAATGTCTCTGCATGGTGACACCCGTGGGCAGGGCCCTGTCTCACAGCTGCGTGGAATGGCAACGCAGCCCAGTAGGCGCTGGGTTCAAGCTTTCTGTTTTATGGACATGAAACGCAGCGTCTGGATCACGGCTATCCCACCTGGGCCACAGCCTGCCCTCGCCCTTGCTGGCACTGTGGCAATGGTTAGATAGGTGAGTCTCTTCTTCACCTCCAAACAGGGAACATGAGGTGGGAGCTCCCCTGCTCTGGCCCTGGGGCGCTCGGTTCACAGCGATCCTGTGTTTGCTTGGTGTGGCTTGTGCATTCTGTTTGGTCCTCGGCTGAGTTCCAGGACATTTTGCTTGGAGTTCTGCTCCCTGCAGGCAGCACACTGTGGACTCGGCCCTACTGCAGAAGTCTGTACTCGGAGGGCTACCTCTCGAGCCTTGCTCTACTCAGGATAGTGGTCTGCACCTCATCTTCAGGGCTGACCTGGCTCCCTGCTGTGGCACAGCCACGCCCCCAGGGGCCAATCCCCGACCCCTGGACACCAAGGGATTGATTGCCGTCTTACTCCGGCTTCTCTACCCTCTTGGCCTCTGGAGGTTTCTTTCTGTTGAGCTCAGCTATGTATTTGCTCTTCGGGGGGTGCTAGGGATTGAGCCCAGGGCACTCAGCCACTGAGCCACACCCCCAGCCCTATTTTGTATTTTATTTAGAGACAGTTGCTCAGTGCCTTGCTTTCGCTAAGGCTGGCTTTGAACTTGTGATCCTCCTGCCTCAGCCTCCTGAGCTGCTTACAGGTGTGTGCCATCATGCCTGGCTTCAGCTATGTGTTTTTAAAACACTGTATTTGAACTGTTTGGTCTTATTTTTTTCTAGCAACTCCCCTTTAACTGGCCTGCGGCGAGTCTAGACTTGAAGCAGAGCTGTAGCTCATTCAGTCTGCTCTCCTTCCAGTGAGCTGGGGGCTGCAGCAGAATCCTGGCACATGGCCTTCTCCCTGCTGTCTGAAGCTTAGAGCTGTTCCCAGCAGAGCACGCTGCTGTCCCTGAGGACGAGGCGGGAGGGCCAGGCAGTGGACGTCCTCTTCACTTGGACCTTCAGGGTCACGATGTTTATGAGCTCCGTGCATTCTAACTTTCTATATTTGCCTAATAGTCTAGTCATTCAGCTCTCCATTTCCAAGGACCCTCTCTTAGGTGATCTCTCATGCTGTCCCTCTGCTTGCCTTAATACATCGGTTAAACTGAAAATCCATCAAGGACCAATTTCTTTCCCAGCGTAACTGAATTTTGAAGGCATTTCGGGAATTCCTTGGGAAGAAACTGCGAAAGAGTATGTCAGTGGGTATATTGAACAATCCCAAGAAAAGCATTATTGGGGGACCTTAAATTATTTGCATTCTCTTCTTTGTTTTGTTGAATTTCTTTAAAAGCTTAAATTATAGAAAAGAAGCAAGTATCTTGCACTTTGGCCCACTGCCTGGATCTGCGTTAAATTGTACCTTATAAATATTCCATGAAGTCCGATGTAATGGGCCTGCTTTTTCCTGGCAGTCAGCCTGTGTGGATGGCATCTTAAATATTTATGCCATTTTTGCAAAATTTGATGAAAACATTTCAGGCATTAATAGTTTTGTTAATAAATTACTCAGCACCCAAACAATACATTAAGAGAATTCTTGAAACCAGTCACTCTGCTCTCCTGCCCCTGACACTTGGCCAGCCACGGCTGCCTGCGGAACCTCAGTCCAGCTCAGCACCCCAGTTGGGACTCTTGGAGGGGTGGTGCCGCTGCTGGTTGGGCCCCAGTGAGGAGGGACAGCAGGGAGAGGCTCCTGCTGGGCCCTGGGGGTCAGGCAGTCCTCCTCTACCTGCCCGGCCAGGACTGCTCATCATGGTGACATCAACAGCGTGTCCTGTCTTGTCATGCACTGAGCAATGCCAAGTCATGGAGGCTTTGCTGTGTGCATCCAGGCTAATGTCTTTGGGGGACTGAGGTTTCAAAATGCGGGAGCAGGAGGGCGGGAACAGCTGGGCGGTTCGCCAGGCCATGAGCTGTGACCTGCCCTCTTGCGCGGTTATCTGAGTTCACGCTGCGAGCCCTCAACTGCAGAGAGCTGCAGGTTTTGAAAGTGTAAAAGAAAAACACGACATTTTTCTTGATTGTATTTCTAATTTTCAAAATCCTGCTTCAACTCATGACAACGGACCTCAGCCCTGTGCACCGGGGCCCTAACCTCTCCAGTCCCTCGCACGGGGACAGTCTTGCGACGGCTTCCCTGCGGGGGAGGCGAACCTTTGCTTTTCAACCTGGAGAACTGGTTTGGAGAACCTTTCCAGCCCTGGACTTGAGAGTGGACAGCCTCAGCACTGCGGTTCATGGACACCATGTGGACGCTCTCATTTAATTTTGCTTCTGACAGTTCTGGGGGGGTGACAGCTGACCACTTCTGTGGAGCAGGTAGGCAGACCTATTCTCCGCAGACGGGACCCGTGCATCAGAAGGCCACGCAGAAGTCTCCCAGGAGCACGTGTGGGCAGAGCTTGAGTCCAGGTGGGGCCAGTGTGGGGGCTTTGTGGGCACGAGTGGCGTGGTGGTGTGGTGTGTGTATCTTGTGAATTGTGTTGTGTGTGTCATCTGTGTTGTGTGTATCATGTATGTTGTCATGTGTGTTGTGTGTATTATGCAGCATGTGTCTTGTCATGTGTGTTGTGTGTATCATGTATGTTGGGCGTATCATGTGTGTTGTGTATTGTGCGTGTTGTCGTGTGTGTTGTTTATCATGTGTGCTGTGTACCATGTGTATTGGGGTATCATTGTGTTGTGTATCAAGTGTGTTGTCACATGTGTTGTTTATCATGTGTGTTGGGCGTATTGTGTATTTCCTGTGTGTTGTGCGTCTGTGTGGAGTGTGTATGTGTTGTGTGTAGGTCGTGGCCAGAGCAATTAAGCAAGAGGAAGGAATAAAAGTCGTCACAACTTTTCTGTCGTGAGACTTTTCTGACCATGTGAGACCTTTCTGTTCACGGAGGCGACCCTGCATGTCGATATTCCTGAGGAATCCAGGAAAACACCGTCAGAAACAATGACAATGGAAGAAACACCAATGTTCAGAACACAAGCAGACAAGCCCCGGGTGCGCTGAGGCCTCGTCCTCCCTCCCTCCTGCCCTCCTCCTCAGGCAGGGCTGCTGGCCTGCCACCCACCTGCCCGCCTGCCTCACGGCCACCTGACGCGCCTGTGGCAGCCCCAGGTGGCTGACAGCACCGCCTGCCGTGGGGTCTTGAAGCCTCTCTGAAGCCCAACGGGTCCTCGCACTGCCTAGAGCCAGCTCTCGGCTTGCCAAGCCACTACCCACCGAGGCCTTAGACCCTCCCTGTCTGCGGCTCGATGTCAGCGGCCCAGGTCACCGCTCCGGTTCCCACCGTGGCCCTGCTTCAGTCCCTGGGCTCCAAGGCCAGGTGGCCTGCTCCCCTCGGCCGCCCAGGAGCCTCCTCTGGTTTGTCTTCTGTCCCACCGTGTCAAGGGCATCTTCCCCATTTGTGCTGAGTGGCTGGGCCTCCGTCCTCTTTTGGTCCCTGGTCCCTCCAGGTGCAGCGTGATCTCATGGCTTCCTTCCTGTCTCCCACTCTGCTCAGGCACCGTGCCCAGCTGCTTGTCCACCAAGAGGGTCCACCTGTGTGCACAGCTCAGGTGTGGCCACTCCAGAATGTCCTTGCAGGTCTAGCAGCCTCTCAGAGTCCGTTGTGACCTGAGCCATTTGCTTTAATACCTTCCTTCTGGTGGAGCCTCTGTCCCTCCACAGATGCCCATGACCTGGAGTGGCCCTGCCACCGGCCAGCCACAGGGAGCCGTGGTTGATGTTTCGGGGCCCAGATCCCCGTCTGTACAATGCCGGTTAGAAACTGCGCCCTCTTCCCAGGGCATGTGTCAATCACACGTGTGGCTGTGGGGCGCCCACTGAGGGAGGCTCGGCATGCAGAAGGCGCTCGGCAAAGCTTCGACTCTGGGTTTACAAAAGTGGATCATTTTGTGCAATATTTTGTGGGCCTCTTTTCAGTAGTGCCCCCGTTTATCAAAACATTGCTTGGCCCTGTAGCACCGTGGCTCTTGCTGAGCTCGCCCTTCTCTCCTGCTTCCCTTTGGTGGCCGTCTGTCGCTGGCTTCCCTGGGGTCTTCCGAGCCAGACCCTGGGAGGTGGCTGGTGGCTGGTGGCTGTTGTCCTAAGCCTCTTCCTTGTCACTGTGTGGACTTCTTGCTGGGCCTCACTCCACAGCCATGGTGAGGCCTGTCTCTGGCCAGCCAGACCCCTTGGCTCAGCCCCAGGACCGCCGGCCTTCAGGGTTCTCCAGCCCAGGAATGGAGCCTGTCCACCTGGTGTTCCATGCCAGAAATACGGATGTGACGTCACACCGGGCACCCTTCTCTTCCTCCTTCCCACTTCCAAACAGTCCCAGCCCAGAGACTCGACCCTGACCTTGTCACTAGCCCCTCTGACCTCAGTGCCCATTACCTTGTACCCGATGCCTTGCTTGTCCCTCAAGGTCCATCCCGCCCTGCATACACTGTGACTTATAAGGAAAACCCGGCTGTCTGTCCCTAAGAACCTTTCAGTGTGACCCGTGCACTTCCTCTTGCCCTGGCTCCTTGCTGTGAGCCTGGCTGACTGGAGCCCTGGGTTTCCCCCCTTTGAACTTTCTGTCGATCCGTCCTCTGCCCTCTCCTGCCTCTGGGTGGTCAGACAGCTTAGCTTGCTCTCTGGGACCAGCACCCTCTCCCCTGCTCATTCCCTCGCATGCTGAGGCGGGCCCCCTCCAGAGCCCCCTGCGCCTCCCGAGCAGGTGAGTCCTTCTGGGCTTCCCCAGCCTGGGCTTCCCCTGGCCTCTGGGATGTGCAGGAAAATCTGTCCTCCACCATCGCTCCCTCTGGGCTCTGCACGGCATCTGGCCCCTGCAGGACTCAGGACCCTTGGCGAGAACACAGGGGGTGTGTCCATCTTCAGACCCACCTCGCAGGTGGGGACACTGAGACACAGGAGGGTTGGGTGGGGACAGGATCTCAGAGTTGGCCAGTGGGTGTGCCAGGATGGGAGCCAGGGCCTGCCCTCTCCACAATACCACAGGGTGCCAGGAGTCTCGAGACAGCACGTGTTGGAGAGGAGATGAGTCGGGGTGAAGCCAGCAGCAGTCCAGACTGCCTGGGTCTGGCTTCTTTGGCTCAGCATGGTGTACTGAGTTGACCTGCATGGCATGGACAGGTGGCTCCTTTTCATTGGTGGACTAGCCCTGCCTGGCATGGATACACCACAATTTAAGGCAGAATGGAGAGCCTCTGACTTTGACCCCAGGCCGAGTGGTCTCCCACTGCGGGACGAGGCTGTGGGAAGTGCAGGCTTCGTGGCTGTGAGCTTGGTTCAGTGTTGCTTTGAACCTCTGAGTCCTCTTGCCATTCTTTCATTCACTTACTTCTTCTGGGTGCTGGGTTTGAACTTGGGGCACTGCATATGCTGAGCACATGCTCTGCTGTTGAGCTTCACCCCAGGACCACATTCATCTGATAGCTAATCACTCAGCCTGGTTGCGCACTCGCCCAGCAGAGGAGCACCAAGCATTCCTCCTGTGCAGGAGCTGCCCTGCACTGGGAGACGTGGGGGGAGCCCGGTGCCCCAGGAGCTGCCCTGCAGAGCTCGCAGTCAGCGAGCACGTCGGCAGGATGTGTGGTGTCTGTGGCTACTCAATACAAGAAGATACTAAACTTTGGAAGGGAAGGAGGAGGTCTCGGGGCAGACTGCAGCTCAGGGGAGTGACTCTGGATAACCCTGTGAAGACGACAAGGGGCCCGTCATGCAGGTGTTTTGGGGACTGGTTCCACATGGAGGTCAGGACTGCCTTGCAGCCATGACCAGGTGGAGTCGGCCACCATGGCTGAACCCTCATCTTAGGCACTTTGGGGTGCTGCAGTGGCAGAGCTCAGTGACCGCTGTCACGCCCATGGGGGACAGGCCTGCTACTTGCCTGGGTGTGGACTGACTTGCTGGAGTGGATGGCAAGTTTAGTGTCACAGGCTCAAAGTGTGAGTGGCCAGTCCTGGCCAGGGGTCGATGAGGCGAGAGGGAGGGAAGGCTGGGGTGGCTGGTCAAGAAGGGCAGGGGTGTGGAACTGACCTTATCTGGGTGGAGAAAGAACAGAAGGTGCCAAAGACTCTCGGGGGTAAAGTGACCACTCGGGGACAGCAGGGTGCAGGTGGGAGCTGGCCAGGGAGCTGACTGTGGTTTGGACAGGGCGGGAGGCTCAGTAAAGGGATTTTACAGGGCATGATGGGCCTCAGCCACTTACCTGCTTAGGGAACAAAGACGAATCCAGACTAAAACATGGTCCAGTAAATGGGGATGTGCAGGTCAGCTGAGTCGGCAGAGGGCCAGCGTGGAAGGTGGCCAGGCACCACGTCTGTAAGGGAAGCCGGCACGTGGAAAGGGACCAGCAGCCAGGCAGGACACAGGGCCAAGGCAACAGCAGGTGGCGTGGAAACAAGCTGGTGCCCAGGTTCCAGGGAGATGGGCTAACAGGGAGGTGCAATGGAAGGGCTCCGCCTGCTTCTGGGCGGCAGGGCCATCTGCCTCGTCCCTTCTGGGGGGCTGGATCCCTGCCGCAGCGGAGAGTGGAGGGGGGTGGTCAGGAGCTGGTGTAGGGATGGGAAGGGCAGGCAGGAGGCAACGCCTGGGCTGGCCAAGCCAGCAGGGTGAACAGGGGCTGGGCGCCTCCCCATCTTCTGTGGCCCCACAGGGCACCTGTCCCTGCCTGTCCGTTGTCATTCCCATCTCTCTGGCCTTCTCCCTGTCCTGTTTTGAAGACGCTGCGGGTTTGCTCCTGTCTGCTCAATACTGGTTGCTCTGACGCTGAGTGTAACCCTCACGTGGACAGTAACGCCTCTAGAGCACAGAAGAGGCCATGGTAAATGCTCTCAGGTGCACGGCAGGTGGCCACACTTGGGGTCTGCAGTCAGCGAGGGGGGGCTATGTGACATTCACAGGGCCACAGAAATAAGGACAAGAGCCACTGGGAGAAGGTGGTGGGGAGCAAAAGAAGTGCACACCAAGAAAGGGATTGCCACCCTCTGCCCTCTTTTGAAGTGTCCTTCAGAAGGCCATCTGATGTGATAGTTTGATGGACAGCTGTGAGGATGTCACCTCCCAGGCCTTCTGCCACCTCCCTGAGTTCAGGGCCCAACTGGGGGCTCACTGTCCTGCACTCCAGGCTCCTGGTGACAGCCACGTTTGTGTGCTCCTCAACAGTGAGGGCCCATCAAGCACCCCATTACGCTATCCTGGGAATGAGTCCAGCAGCTGTCCACTGAGTGGTTCAGGGTGGGTGGCCGGATGTTGGCCAGGGACACCTGGGAGAAGTGTGCTGGGTGTGGTGAGGAAAGCCCTGCCCCTTCCTAGTTGGAGGGGGTGCCCTGCGCCACGCCCAGACCACCTTGCTGCCCCAGGAGCGCAGTCAGCACCTCAGACGGACTCCAGGGAGGGACCATTATGTGGAAGCCATCATTATATGGAAGCTCAGCGGCCCCATCATTCCACCTTCTGGCCATTGAAGTGGGTGGAGACCAAGTCCCCTGCTCTTGAAGGCAGAGGCACACTAGCCGGTGACAGTGGCCTTAGGCTTTGTCCTTGGGCAAGGCTCATGGGGAGACACACCCTTGGTCCTGAAGCCTCCACGTTGGCTCCCCTTGCCTCTGTGGTCCCTGTTCTGTCCCATGCCACAGTGAACCATGAGTGCCGAGGTCATGCCACTGTCAATCACACTGCCACCCCAGACGGCCTTCCAGAGGACCCTTCAGAGAGGCATTTCTAGCCGCTTCGACAACCGCGCGTGGGTGGACGTGGAGTGGGCTGCGGGGTTACCGAGCGTCCTTCTGTAAGGCTATCTATCTTCTTCCCTTGCAGACTGTGAACTTTCCTGGTGTGACCAGACCAGAGAGCATTTAGATATCAGTGTCCCCAGGGAAATCTATGGCCTCCCAGCATGTGAGATGGCAAACTCATTGTTATTAAGAAAATGTGGGCTTTTTCACATTTTTCATTTGTCTTTCTCTTAAAGTTGGTTTACAAGTGATTGATCTTAGGTATGCTCTCTGGTCCTGCTGATTGTGATGTAGAAAACTCCGTCCCCCACCAGAACCCACTTGTTGGTAATCACTTACAGTGGTTTATGTTTCCTAATTTACGAAAACATGTATTGCAGCCCATCTATCTGATTAGGTATATTCTTGTGATTATGATATTGCTTCAAAGATTAATTTTCTAAACATATCACTTGATGCTGTTAATTAATAACATGCCACAGTCTAAAGCTTGGTGACGTAACCTGAGGGTCAGGACCAGCGATTTGTGAACTAAATTAATCACCCATTAACTCATCTACTCGCTCCACCTGTGGATCATCAGCTTGAGAGAGTAGGGACCTGGATGATCCTAAAGATATTTTTATAACTTTCAAAAAAAAAAAATCCCAGGAAAAGTTGATTCTTAGATAAAGACGAGGGTGGGAGAAAATGTCCATCCACGTCCACAGCCTGTTACAGCCTCGGCTCCAGAACAGCAGAGCTCCACGGAACAGCCTCACAGGTCCTCAGTCACCCGCTAATGACACTGCTCACGGGACTGGTTCTCCCTTCCTCTCCTTGCGGAGGGGAGGGTCATGTGAGTTGCAGACCCTTGGAGCGGCCGGCTCAGGCGCGATTCAGCCTTGTTCACTGAGTGCTGCCCTCCTCGCTCCTGTTCTCACTATGGATTTCCTATAAATCTGCGTGGGCCAAACACCATCAACTCCCCACGTATCGCGGCACAGGCGGCGCTTATTAGCACTTGAGGAGTCATCGATTCCTTGTCTTGATTGATCTTTTACGGGTCTCTGTGGTATTAACTCCAGAGGAAAGCCTGCAGGGTGGACGGGGCAGAGCTCACTCACAGTTCTACTTCAATTACGAGATTCCGATGCCACTATTAGTCTGATTATGATGTTTCTGGCACTGACTTTTTTTTTGTCTTTATCAACCATGAGCTTTTTTAAATCAAATTTATTTTATGATATACCAATAAGATATGTTCAAACAGTATGTTTTACACTTCAGGATAAAAATGAATTTTTATTATGTCTTAAAAGAAAGTTTATTTCTGCTGATTATGTAAATTAAAAATAACGGTATTCTTGATGTGAGGAATCAGTGTCGTTGTTTTCCCGAGCGCCTCGTGCCCCTCCGAGGCCTGCTCACTGTTGGTTCCATGTGACGCTTTCTGAGCCACAGTGTGGTGGTCGCCTTTCTGTCGCTGGGACAAATGCCTGGATGAACAGGTTCAAGAAGGAAAGGTCTGTTGGGCTCGTGGTGCCAGTCTACCACGGCGGGAGCAGGAGGTGGGGCAGAGCTGCTCAGCCTGGCTGGAGCCAGAGAGAGGGGCCTGGGCTGTCCCTGCCTGGGCTCACTCCAGGGACTTCCTTCCTCCCATCAGGCCCAGCCTCCTGGAGACTCCATCACCTCCCACTCTGGGGACCAAGTCTTCAGCACACTGGCCTTTGGGGGACACTGCAGATCCAGCCTGCAGCAAGAAGACCCTGTCCCGCGGTGAGACTGCCAGGTGTGTGCAGGTTTCAGAGTCCCCGCCAACGCCCGGGGGGCATGGTCAGGCTGCAGAACCTCTGCTGCAGAAGGGGCGTGGAGAGCGGGACCCTTCTGGTCTTAGAGGTGTCTTGGGGAAGTGGTATTGAGGCTACGTCCTCAAGGTCCTGGTTTAAGACTCCAAACCCTGAGTGGGGAGTCTTGTGGAGGGCTGGAGGCAGCTGCAGCTGTGCCTCCACCTGTTTCTGTCACCGCCTCCCCGGGTACAAACCCTCCAGCCCTCAGCAGGCATCCTCAGCCCTGTACCCCTCTGAGCAAAGAGCTCTGCCAATTTCCTAACAAGGTGCACGTATCCTGGGATGGGGCGGGACCTCAGTTCCCGGGGGTTAAGCAGCACCAAGCCTGCACGTCCCTGCACTGGACACAGGCTTATTCAATCCCACCAGCCAACGGTCGACTTGCCTGGTCCTGGTTGTCAGCTGGGGCAGGGATAAGTCCGGGCGGAGGGTACTGCAGGGGAGACAGGACCACAGGGACCCTGGGAGAGGCAGAGCCCGTGGCAGTCCTTGAGGACATGCCAGGATGCTTGCGTGGGCTGAGTAGAGCCTTGGGTTTCAGACGTTCAAAGCCACAGGCTCTAACAGCAAGCCCAGACGTTCAGTGTGGGCGGCAAGGTGCAGTTTGTGACTGTCCTCTCTGCTCCCCCTGGCCACGCGTCTCCAAGGCTCCTGGTCTTCCTGCTGCTGATCACCTGTAAAGCAGCCTGCCTCTGTCGATCATCTGCCAGGGAAGGGGGACAACTCGTGCTTCCTGACGGCAAGAGCCGGAGCCCTCCAAGGCGGTGATCTCAGATGGAGAGGCGGACCCCTGTGACTCACCACTGGGCGGGGGTTTTAACAACAGGGCTTACGTTTTCACTCAGCTAAGCTTGTTGGTTTACTTGAGGTCACAGTTTTGGAGATGAGGGAGTCCTGTGTAAATGGATGTTCTGATTAATTGAGAGTTAACCAGTGAAGATCATTCTTTTTAAACTTTTATCGTTTTAACTTTTATCTGAAATCAGAAAGATCTGGATTGAAAACCAGTTCCATCATTTACTAGCTTTTTGAACTTGGGCAAATTACTTAATCACTTTTATTCATCACTCTAATCTCTGCCTCAAAGGGTTCTTGTAAGGATTAAATTAGGGAAGATGTGCCCTAACACACAGGAGAAGCTCCCAAAATGGCAGCTATTATTATTTAATGACCCAAAGTTTTAGCAAAAGGTGTGGTATGATGTAATAAAAATAATTGAATCCTTCAATAATGACTGATGTTGAATTAATTAGCAAATATCTATGTGCCAAGAATTGGGACAATAAAGACGAAGCAGTTCCCACACTCCGAGAGGCCAAGTCTGCAGGTGAATCCTTCCAGTGGGATTTCCAGACGCTGTCTTTGGTGGGGATCGCAGGTGTGCAGTGAGGCAGAGGGCGGGCTCTGCCGGCCAGGTGGGAGATGACGATCTTGAGGTTTCCTTTCTCGGTGAGATGTCCTATCTTCCAGATAAGGATGATGCAAACCAAAAGTGTTCCTGTGAACTCAGGCCTCTGGTTGTTTGAGTGCCATTCACCAGGAGTGAGGCCCTGAGGTTATCATGATCGAGCCCGGCAGACGGCTTCAGGAGAGAAACTCCTCAGTAAGCACACAGTGAGCAGCAGAGTTACCGAGCACCTGCTCCTGGGCAGAATTCTCTGCCACGTGCTGTGGGAGCCGAGGAAGGCAGTGCAAGGCCTGGTCTTTCTGCGCGGAGCTCACAGCATGCTTGGGAAAGCCAGACCTGAAAGGGGTCACACAGCAAGAGGGAGGCCAGAGGCAGAGGGCTCAGGGAGGGCGGCCAGGAGCACCAAGGGGCCACTTCTGGCCAGGTTGGCGAAGAAGGCCGTGCACAGAGTGGCTAGATGATAAAGCAGGCTGCCCAGAAAGAGCTCAGTGGCATGGGGTTTATAGGTTTATGGGTTTGAAAATGAAGAAATAAATTCTACCCAGTGAGGTATTGGCTCCGATGATCAATTAGGAAAATAAGCTCAAAGAGAAGAGCATCAGGGTCTTGAGTCACACCGACAACACCTTAAAATGCCACTCACACCAACAACACCTTAAAATGCCACTCACAGCAACCAGGGAGAGGCTGGAGGCAGGGAGAGCGCCGTCCTGCCCCTCCGCCTGCTCAGGCCTTCCTCCGGCACGTCCAGAGCCACTGTCCTGCAGCTCACTCTGGTGGAGCCAGACCACCCCTCCAAGCCTGGGGGGCATGGGGCTCAGGGCCTCCTGGAGGCGGTTTCACTGACTCCTGCCCCAAGGCCCCTCCAGCCCCCAGGCCCCTCCTGCCCCCCCAGGCCCCTCCTGCCCCCCAGGCCCCTCCTGCCCCCCCAGGCCCCTCCAGTCCCCCAGGCCCCTCCTGCCCCCCCAGGCCCCTCCAGCCCCCAGGCCCCTCCTGCCCCCCAGGCCCCTCCTGCCCCCAGGCTCCTCCTGCCCCCCAGGCCCCTCCTGCCCCCAGGCTCCTCCTGCCCCCCAGGCCCCTCCTGCCCCCAGGCTCCTCCTGCCCCCAGACTCCTCCTGCCCCCCAGGCTCCTCCTGCCCCCAGGCTCCTCCTGCCCCCCAGGCCCCTCCTGCCCCCAGGCCCCTCCTGCCCCCCAGGCCCCTCCTGTCCCCCCAGGCCCCTCCTGCCCCCTAGGCCCCTCCTGCCCCCTAGGCCCCTCCTGCCCCCCAGGCCCCTCCTGCCCAGTCATTCTGGTTTCCACAGAGCAGGATTCCTCTCCTTCCCAGGAGCGGAGGCTCATTCCAGTCTCTCATTTCCTTCCTTCTGTTTTCTCCATCTAGGAAACTTCTCCTTTTTGGGAAGCTTCCTAAGTAAATCCCACCTATGGGAACATGGGTCAGGAGGCTAATCCTGAAATCAGCATCATTAAGGTTAAGTATATCTGGGCTCCTCTTAGTAGCTCTTAGTAGTGGCATATAATAACTCCATCCCACTGGGTCCTAAATCCCCTACACCTCCTGCTTCCACAGGCCAGAGGGAGCAGGCTTCCAGTGGACTGCCGTATTTCCCTGAGTTTAGGGAACCCACTGTGGCCTTCAAAGGGGGTCTGGTTGGGGAGGGAAAGACCTGACCCAAGGCAGGCGGCACCTCCACGCCCCACCCCACAGAAGAAGGCTGCACAGCCCCCTTTCCCTCTCGGGCGCAGACCCTGGGAATGGGATGTGTGACTGCGGCCCCAGGCCGTCCTGGTAAGACAACCCCGAAGGCGCTCCCTGCTGCTTAGGTAGAGTTCCTGCTGCTGTGAGCCATGGCCAGTGCTCTGCAGGGGACAGCAGGGGGTGGGCCCTTGCCCATGATCCTCCCTGTGGAGAGGGCAGACTCCGGCCTCGACTGTTCATCAGCCAGGAAGCAAGAAAAACCCGCGCCCTCCTCGGGATGGACATCGGCACAAACCTCTGTGTGCTCTCTGCAAGGCCTCGGGGCCATCTATTTACCGAGGGTCAGCTGCCTTCTGTGACGCTCAGGCCTCCGCCTCTGTCTGGACACATGGCAGATCTGAGAGCAAGACGGCTGGGAGGACAGGCCCAGGGAGGAAAGGCCAGGGAGAAAGGGGTGGGGAGGGACGGGTCAGAGTGGCCCTGGGACTACCACTCATCTTTTGCCTAACTCGGGCACCGTGGGAGGCTCCGCAGCCTCGGGACAGCCCTTCTGGTGGGTGCCTGCGGCCGCCCACACTGGTCAGATTCCACCTGAAAGGGAGGCTCCTTACTCCCTCGAGCTTTGCTTGGGTTTAATGTCGTCCAGTCTTCTAATGGACAGTAATTGAAGTGGATTTATTATCTGAATTATTCTCTAGTTCAGGACATCACTTAGAAAAATGGGACTGTAAAACGACGTCTTCCCGGTCAGAACGCGATGGGCAGGAGCTGCGAGTGTGGGGGCAAGTCCCGCCTGAGCCTCCCGCGGGACTCACGGGGCCTCTTGAATTTGGAAAATTTATTGTATTATAAATTGGGTTTAGTATCTTTCTTTATCCGACGTAGAGAAACTGTCGGGAGAAAATACGTCTGATTTTACAGGCAATTCGGACTTGGGTGCTTTTGCAAGCGAGGGCGCCGCCGCTGGCCCCCTCCTGACGGACGTGCGGCCCTTCTCTGCAGCATCCGGGGTGGTGCCGGTCACTCCAGGCCCCTGTTCACCTCTCTCCTGGCGCTCTGCTCCGCGAGAGGCTCTGGTGGGGAGGAAGCGTGGGGTCCCCAGAGAGGAGGCCTTTGCCAGGTCACCCGCACCCGGAGCAGGCCCTGGCACCTGGGCACATTTCTGACCCGGAGACCTGTCGACCTGTCCTCCACCTGTGTCACAGTGCACGTTCAGGGCTGGCCAGGCCTGCAGGTGAGCGAACTGGTGGCTCCCCTCTGCTGAGCAGGGCTCCCAGTCGGCCTGGGGCAGCGGTGAGGGCTGCGGGGCAGGGGCCTCCCCAGCTTCCCGATGGGGCTGCGTAGGCGTTGCGGGAGGCGGAGGCCTGGGGATGCGGTGCGCCCGGGGCTCCCTAGAACTGCAGGCAGCTGCACAGTAGTGAGGCCGGAGCCTGAGGCTGAGCCGGGCTGTGCCCAGACCTTCTGCCACATGGAGGAGTGTGGATTGAGCCCGAGAGAGAAACCAACTGCGCTCAAAGGATGCAGGCTCAGCGCAGGGTCCCCAGAGGCCTCTGGGCGGCGAGTCCCTAGGATCCTGCCTACCGTACGCTCCAGGGACAGGTTCACCCTAAGTCAACTCATGAGACCCGCACTGAACCAGATGGCCGCCTCATTAACTTGTAACAAACACTGGTGGACCGTCTAGGAACGCAGCAGGTGAGTCTGGAGAGCAGGTGTCCAAGAGGGTGGTCTCCCTGCTGGGACCAGAATGCTGACCCCCCTCCTGCAACCCCAGCACCCCACTGGGGGCAGGGGCTTTCCTTCCCAGACCCTGTGGGATTGGCAGGGTCAAGATTTCTCTTAACTGTCTTTTACATGGATCCCAGGCTAACCAGGCTTGCAGATCCCAGGATCTTCTAACCATGTCCTTATCTTTCCTGGGGCTATAAGAGATCACTACACGCTGGGTGATTTACAAGCAATACCCAGCTGGAAATCCAAGAGCCTGGCCTCTGGGGCAAGTGTGAGTGTGGAATCAGGCTGGACTCTTCCCCTGGGTGATGAATCTGCTGGGGAGATGAGGGCCTTCTTGCCTTCAGGGCGTGGTGTGTCTCTGGGTCCCTCTTGAAACCTTTAGCTGGGTTCTACCAAGTTACACACACTCGGCTGCCCCGGGAGGCCGTCTCTCCCCTGGCAGTGCCATTGCATTACCTGGGTGAGGCGGCTGTCCTGCGTGTGGTAGACCAGAGGGGATGGGCTGGAAGGACGGACACCGCTGCAGTTGGAGGGGTGCTCTGGGTCTCACTGGTGCCTGTGGCTGGGGCTTCTCTGCAGCTGCTGTGGCTCCCAGCAGGGAAAGCTGCAGGGTCAAGCGGGGGGGGGGGGGGCGCCAGAGGCAGGTAGTTTGTGCTGGGATGGTCCAAGGCCCTGTGGGTGCTGTTTTCTTTCAGGATGTCCTCTCCTGCTACACAGACCCTCCCTCACCTGTTAGAAGTGGCCGCTGGTGACAAGCACCTGCCCCGGGTGCAGCAACAGGAAGGGGTCTGACCCCCAGGACTGTACCAGGGGTGGGAATCTACCCCGACAACTCCTTCGTCTCGCCGAGGACGCAGACCTACAGTGATAAGGTTCCCCACGTCTGCTGCGTTGCCCTGTTGACGCCTGCCCATGGCTGGAACAAATGGCTTCATGCTGCACTTGGGGTTCCACAGGGCAGACAGCACCTTCTTTTGTAGAAGGTGCCTGAACATCCTGGTGGCAGCCTCTGAATTCCTCTTCTCAGAGGAGATGGGCGAACACAGAACTTTAACCATCAGAAAATGCGTGTCCAGAAAGCTTTGGAGAGCCGACCCGTGCCACGCTCCTCCAGAGCCCCACCTGGCCCTCCTCTGAACGGACTCCGCCCTGTCCAACCTGCGGCCCTGCCATCCGCCAGGCAGCAGGACTGGGAGCGTGGCCCCTGCGTGGGCGACGCCAGTGTGCCCGGGGTCAGAACCAGGCGTCTCATGGGCCAGGGCACTTCTGCTCAGTGTGAGGCCTGTGCAGTGCCGACGGCCACAGGGTGACGTTGGACAGCAGGGACCCTGTGGCATCTCCTAAGTCTGTGACTGGAAACGAAGATCGAAATTAACGTGATGATTATAAAAAAAGTTCAGGTAGCCAAGACAGTTGTAAAGTGAAAAATGAAAACCACTGAGATCTTATTGTCTTTTAACAAACATTATTACCATTTTGGGAAAAATTCATCCAGATTTCTTTTTTGTCATGAAAACATCCATTCATCCAAAAAATCAGATATTTATATCAAGTGTGCTATTTATAGCCTGGCTTTCAGGCATCACATTATACTTCAAACATATTTCTAATTCAATAAATAAAATCTGTATCACTGATGTTGCTGGCTCATCAATCATTCCATCATGTGAAAGTAAAGGAGGAATTCTGATTTAACTGTTTTGTTTTAATATTAATCAAATTTAACATTGTGTCTTTCCAGTTTTTGTGTTTGCTAATGTGAACAACTTTGTGATGACCATTCTTTTTTTTTTTTTTTTTTTACTACATTTTTAGTTGTCAATGGACTTTATTTCTTCATATGTGGTGCTGAGATTGAACCCAGTGCCTCACACATGCTAGGCAAGCGCTCTGTCAAGAGCTACAGCCCCGGCCCACGAGGATGGTTCTTGAGTGTTCCTGCTGTCCAGATTGATTCCGAGAAGTGGCCTCACTGTGACGGGTCCGCAGACTTAGAAAATCCAACCAAGGCTGTTAGATTTCCCTCTGACGGCTTGGGGGGCGGGGTCACGGATGCCTTCCCACCACACCTGAGCATGCAGCTGCTCCAGGGCCTTCCCCAGGTGGTCATCGTTATGGATGCCCAGTAATGACCCTTTGTTGTCTTGATTTGCATTGTCATTATTATGCTGAGCATTATTTCCTATGTACAGAGTTCTTTGTATCTCTTCTTTTGCAAACCACTTCTTTGCACATTTGGCACACTTTAGTCTGTTGATATGTTTGTCTTTTCTTTCAAATTTGAAAAGTATTCTTTATCTGGCTAAAATATAAGTGGTTTGCCAAAGAAGAAATATAAAGAACTCTGTATGTATATACGTGACTGCATGACCAATGTGATTCTGCAACCTGCACACTCAGAAAAATGAGAAATTATACCCCATCTGATTCAAATGTATGATATGTCAAGGTCAGTGTACTGTCATGTGTAACTAATAAAACAAATGAAAAATTTAAAAAAGTCATCCTTCAAAAGCAACATTCAGGGAACACTCTTAACATGTGAAGTTTTATGAAATAAAAAGTCTAGATTTTATTTAAAAAAAATAAGAACTCTGTACATAGGAAATAATGCTCAGCATCAATAATGACAATGCAACTTGGTGATTAAGGTATACTTATTTGTGTATTTATAAGCTGTGTCCTGGTATAGCCTCCACTTGTCCCCGGTGGCCCTTCCTCTGACATTGGTGCTCCTGCCCCCCAGCCCTAGGCCATCCCTGGAGACCAGTCCCCCCTGGAGTCTCGTATTAATGGAATCGCACTCTGGCAGAGTGTTCTCAAAAGCCACCTGGGCCACGGGGCCTCTGTCCGGCCACACCGTGGGAGAGGACTGTCCCAGCCTGTCTGGGATCTGCAGGTCCCTCGTCGCTGATCCTTTTAGCATCTTGCCCGTGTTTATTGGTCTTTGGGTATGATGTTATCTCTGGCGAAATAGCTGCTCATCATCTTGGAGGGATTGTTTGTCTCCTTGTTGAATCATGTTATTTTAAAAGTTCTAGGTATGAGTGCCTTTATCAGATATATGTGTTGTGAGTGACATCACTCTGTGGGTTTCTGGGTTTCTTTAGCTTTTTTTTGTTAAGACCTTTATTTTATTTATCTGTTTTTATCTGGTGCTGAGGATGGAACCCAGGGCCTTGCATGTGAGAGGCGAGCGCTCTACCGCTGAGCCCCAGCCCCAGCCCCTATTTTGTTTTCTTAACAATGTCTTTTGGTAACAAAAATTCCTGATTCTGATAAAGTCAGATGATCATTTTTTTCTTTCAGGAATTAAGCTTTTGGTGTGCGCTATGACCTCTTTGCCTGACAAAGGTCACATGATTTTATCTGTCTTCCTTTAGAGGAATCATGGTTTGTTTTAGGTTTAGGTCTTTGATTCATTTTGAATTAATTTTTATGGGGTAAAGGGCTTTCTTGAAAAGGCTTTTCTTTCTTGAGTACCTTGGCATCTTAGTTGAGAATGAGCTTCATTTCCAGTCACCTCTATGTTCTGTTGACTTATACATCTATTTTTAAAAGAACTATCTCTGCCTTGCTGATTTTACAAATAAAGACAAATAAAGGTCATCAACGGACCTTTATTCTGTCTATTTTTATGTGGTGCCAGTGCCTCACACGTGCTAGGCAAGTGCTCCACCCCTGAGCCACATCTCTTCTTGTGTTGTTACCATACTGTCCTGATTATTATAGCTTTAAGCCAGGTAGCATAAGTTCTTCTATTGTAAAGTAGGTCCTTTTCATGTCCTATGCCTTTTAAAATCAACCTGGTGACTAACAGAAAGGTGCTGGGATTTTGTTGGGGATGCTGCTGGATGTACTAATCAGCTGGGTCCCGTTGCTGTCTTGGTTAAGCCTTCCCATCCATGGGCAGGGCATAGCCTCCACTTGTTTTGCTCTTTGTCATCTCTCAATGATGATTGAGAACTTTCAAAACACTAGTCTTCTATTGATCAATCGCCAAGTATTTCAGACTTTAGATCTCTCTTATAAATGGCATTTAAAATTTTCAGAAATTCCATTTTTTTGTTGATAGATACAATCGATCTTTATATATTGAGTCTGCATCCTGAAAGCTTGCTAGACTGATTGGCTGGTTTGAGCAGTCTTCCTTATAGTTTCTCATGGTTTCTTACATGCACAATAATGCAACCTGCAAGTAATAAGATAGTTGTATTTCTTTATTTCAATCTACATGTCAGTTAGTTTTCTTTCTTGCCGCATCAAAGTGGCTAGAATCTCCAGTACAATGTTAATGAAGAAAGGTAGGAATGGTTCAGTTTTCACTACTAAACATGATGCTGTAGGTTTTGCCCCTCCTATCATCAGGCTTATGGGAAACCCTCTATTTCTAGTGTCCCTGAATCTTGTTTTTTTCTTATAAATAAATATATATTACCACATTGCTATAGTAAATAAATAGTAAGCAGACACAGAAATCCCTCCAAGTCCGGGGGTTCCTATCGCACCCTTTTTGATGGATCTGACAGTATTATACCACACTTGTATACCTACTTTTTAAATTTCGTTTTCTTTTTTGGCCCCTGAGAATCAGCTTTGTGTATATATTGGCGAACTTACCTCTTTGGCGTAGGAATACGTAGGAAGGTAGATGTTTTTGTGTTGCTGGGTCATTGACTGTTGTAAGAGCTGTCCTCTGCCAGCAGTGGACGACTGCCCCTTCCCTCAAGTCACTGGGGTGTGGTGCCCCTCTCCTGATCCTTGCTGTTGGAACCTTCTGCAGTTTCTTAGTTTCCGTGATCTGGACAATGTCTTTCGATTTCCTGGTAAAATTGATGAGAATTTAACCATTTATTATCACCCCTGCCTCCCCTGTCAATATGGGTATATTATCATTTGCATTTTAATCAATAAGCAGCATTTCCCTTTTGGCACACGGACATCTCACATCTCCATGTCCACCAGCATTCGTGGCTTTGGCTTTGGTGTGAGGGTCCGCCTTTCCACTGCAGATGACGGTGGTGGTTATGTAACTATTTCTGAACCATTACGGCCCTTTCCCCACCCTCTCAACTTTAGTCCACCTCTGGTTAGACCAAGGGTAAGACGTCATTGAGGGTCAGTGGCCACCTCTTACACAGACCTCTTTCCTGCCTCCGCCACGAGACGCTGAATTCCCCGTGTGCCGGGGTCTGCCTTGCGGCCCTGGCGTCCACTGTGTACAGCTGTGTCTCCCACTGCCCCTGGGCTGTTGTGATCACAGTTTTATGTCATTTTCTGGTGGCATAGTTTCACATTTTTTCTTCTTTTTGTATCTACATAAGATTCCTGATGAGTTGTAAAGTTTTTTTTTAAATAATAATCTCATTAAAATCTGGATGGGAATTGTTATTAACACAGAGGGAGCCAACACATGACAATGCCGACTTTTTTCCATTCAGGAACACAACAACAAAACCAGGGTCTTCCGTGTCCTTTCTCTCCCTGATGCTTGCGGTGGCCGTGTGCATCACGGAGGGAGGTGACCGCAGAGTTTGAAAGCCCGTGTGCGTGGACACCACAGGCACTGCCGGCACCCTTTCCCCCGGGGCGTGTGGTGTCCACCTTGGAAGTCCTTGGCTCTGTTGGTCCGTGTCTCTTCCTTACTGTTTACCTGGACAGTTAGATGTTGGGGCCATTGTGTGACACACTAGGTCGGGTCCCCTGGGCTGCAAGGTCCAGAGACGGGTGTATTACACTGTGGGGGGTGTCCAGGGTCTTCTGGACGTCACACCCCAGGTGTCCTCCCTGGAGTTGGAGCAGAGACCTCAGGGCAGAGCCCTCTGGTGCTGAAGCAGAGCGAGGCTCAATCCCGTCCTTGAAGTAAGTTTGTCCTGGAGGCAGAGAGGGACGCGTGAGCTGGCCTGGCCTGGAGCGGGGAAGTGGCGCAGTGGCTGTGGTCTGTGAAGGACGAATGCAGGCCTGCCCAGCCCAGCCCTCCACACCCCCTTGGGGGGCCGGGACGGAGGTGGGGTGTGTCGGGGGACTGCCCTGGGCCCTGGGTTGCCGCTCAGCCGCTACCACTCTTGCCTTTGGAGAGGTTGGAAAGTTCAAGTACGAGTCTGAGACGCCCATGCAGCTGGACACCTGCCTCTGACCACAGGGGTGAGAGGATGTGCTTCCTGCCCAGCTGCTCCAGGAAGTGTGGACAGCTGCAGACTCTGGCCCAGACACAGACACGCTGAGCCCAGCAGTGGATGACCAGCGTGGCCCGCGTGCCACATTGTGCCCCCCCAACCCACAGACCTGGATTGTGACCTGAGAGCAGGATAAGTAACCTTGGTCAGGAAGTGCTCAGAGCCCGAGCTGTGCGCGCTGACCAGGGGGTCAGGCAACTGGGAAAAAACCAGGGCTGTGGCTGAGAGGGCGCTGACCTTCCAGGTCCTGGACGCCATCTGGCCTTGGCTGTCTAGGACCACCCAGGACGGCAAGACCCACGTGGGCCCTGACGCCATGGTACCCCGGGTTCAGGGGGGCAGTCTCAAACAGAGCAAGGTTCCCGGGAGCCCGTGCCTTCCTGGTGCCCCGGCCGAGAAGAGGGGTGAGGGAGCGGGTGGGGGGCTGGGGGTGCACCTCCCTCAGTTCAGCCAGGCGAGGCCGCCCAGAGAGGACAAGTGAGCAGTTGGCTGGCCTTAAGGTCCAACTTCTGATTTCACAGGTGTCATGTGGCTTTCCATCTTGCTGGCTTTGTGGGTCACGTGGCTCAGGCTGCGCCGTGCAGCTTGGGGGACGCTGACGTGCAGTCTAGATGTGCTGTGGCTCCTTCTCCACCGTCTGGCGGCTGGGAGTCCCCTCTCCACGTTGTTCTCTGGGAGCTGCAGGACACCCGCGTTGGCTGCGGAGGTCTTCGTGGTTCTCGCCCACCCGCGTCCCCCTGGACCTCGCCCGGTGTGTCGGCTCCCTGCACCGGGATCCCTTGTTCTCTGTCCTCTGCCTCCTCTCTCTGGACCCATCCTGCGGGCCTGGGTCCCAGTTCCCGACCCCCCTGCTGTGAGACGCAGCCGTGGGGCTCCTGATCGCGGTCCTCCTGTTTGGAAGCTGCTGTGGGTTCTTCCCGATAGGTCTAGACCCTCTGCTGAGGCGGCCCATTTCCCCTTCCCGCCATTTCCTGGTGCATGTTGGTGACTGTCCAAGGTTCCTCTTTGGGTCCTGTCAAGAGGCGCTTCACAGAGGGCTTTTCTGTTGGCCTTGAGGTTTGAAGTGGGCCCGGCCCCTCGCATGGCACCTCCCCCTGGACAAAGACATCATGCCAAGCCGTGGCGCGGTCTCTCTGTCGCCTTCTCCTGAGGGCCTGCCCATCAGCGGGGAGGTCATGGGCTGTGGTTTGGTAAGGCCCTGCTCTCCCTCCTCCGGTGTCCCCTGAAAACCCCTGTGCACAGCAGTGTGGCCCCAGGCCCGTTTCTCAGCAGCTCCTGAGCACTCGCCCGTGGGTTGGGCCTCCTCCTTGGCTTGGTGGCTTCCTGCACCTACAGCCTCATCGTCCAGCAAATGTCTGGAGACAGCCCTGACGTGCTGTTGGGACTGATTTTTCCCTTTCCGACTCCCTGGGATCCTCTCCCTCATCTGTTTTCCTTCCTGGTCCACGCAGACCACCGAGACCTCACGGGGTTCTCTGCCTCCTGGTTGACGTCCCTGGACCGGCCCTGTCAGCACCCGAGTCTTGCTCTGGGGAGGGAATAGCCCCCCCCGGCTCCCTCCTCTGTGACCATGTTCTCTGGGGTCCTTTCTTCTGTGTGCCCTGCAAAGGAGTGATGCTGGCCAGTCCAGTGGCTCAGAGGTGGTCCCACACATGCTTCTTAAATCAGGTGAAGTGAGCCGTCGGGTCGCAGTTCTCACTGTGTGAGGAGGAGTGCAAGCCCAGGGTCTTTCCCCTCCCCTCTCGGGGTGGATTGCCTTCCTGCCTCCCTCCCCCTCCGCATGTGACCTGGGAGATCACATGACTTTGCAGGTCCCCCTGTGAAAAGGGTGGCCTCTGTGTTCCTGCCCCTGATTTGGCCTCGGGAGCCCCGTGTGCAGGAGCCCAGAGGTGTGGCTCGCTCTCCTGACTTCTTCCCTGGCCTGGGGCTTGCTCAGCCTAGCCACTTCCCAGGCAGAGACTAGGAGCACGTGGGCCGCGCTATCTGACCCCAGCACCCATCAGCTGCACCCAGCTGACCTCAGAGGTATGAGCCCCAGGCCGTCTCCCTTGTGCTCCTGAAGTGCTGTGATCGATCACGGTGTGATTGTGACTGTAGGTGACTGTCAGTTGTTAGGGGCGGCTGAGACACCAGACCCTGTCCTTGTCCCTCGTGCAAGATGGGTGGGACAGGTGCTGTGATGTCCTCTGACAGTGTTCTGAGAATAGTCCGTGAACTGCACGTATGAAAATCCTGCTGTGGTCAACTGCAGACTCAGGGACTTTATGGGTGGGCAGGAGGTAGCACGATGGCCCATGGTGGCCATCCTGGAGCTGGCCCCTGGCCTCTGACTTCTGGTCCAACATTTTTGTTTATGTAACAAAAACTATAGACTTCCCGTCTCTGTGTGGCACATGTTCTGTGGCAAGTGACGGAGAGCCTCCTCTGCTGGGACGGTCCGACACGGAGATGCTCGAGCACTTCAGGACAGCAGCTGTGCCCAAGGCGCTCCTGGGGCTGGGGCTGAATCCCGCCTTGCCAGGCAGTGTCACATGGTCACATCGTGCCGGCTGGGCTGGGTGGTGCTCCTGGCAGCCTGAGTGGCTCTCACGGATGCCTGGGTAGCCCAGGGCGGGCTCCTCAGACAGCCTGCGGCCCGGATCACAGCCTGTTCCTGGGGAACCTCGAGAGTTTCCCCAGTCAGCGCCCAGTCACCTTTCCATTGGCACTGTACTTACAGTTGGATGGTAGGGGACGTGTCACACCAGGGTGGGGGTGAAGAATGACAAGTTATACGGCGCAGAGTGTGAAGGGGGGTCTACACTGACATGCAATCTCAGTGATCTACAGCTCAGTAATGGGCACTGTAAATCTGAGAGCTTCCCGCGAGCCCACACCAGTGAGGTGACACCGTGGGTCAGCACGCGGCCCAGCTGCAGGCCACGGTGTGCTTGGGCTGTGGTGCCCAGGGTCCTGAGGGGCGGCCAGGTCCCCACCTCCCTCCCCACTGATGCTCCTGTGCTATGTGGGGGCATCTGTGTCTGACGCCCGTGGGCCCTTCAGTCTCCCCCCCGCATCGGAGCCACCCAGCAGAGGGAGCAGGCACCGTCTTGTCCCCGTGGCTTCTGAGCCCCAGCGTCCACTTCTGCCTGCTCTCCTTGCTTTGGACATTGGCCCAGCTCTTTTTCCATCAAACAAAGAAACAAAAAAACTTTACTAAAAGTGGACTTATTTATTACTTCTAGAATGCATTGTTGAAGTTAATTGTAAATAAAAACCGTGTTTACTTGTAGGTACATTATAATGTTTTGAGCCAAGTGTAGGTCGTAGAGTTTTAATCAAGCTGATTCATTCGTCCGTCATTTCACCGACTTACCTTTCTTTGTACTGAGCACACTAGAATCTATCATCTTAGCGATCCGGAACATACAACACATTAGCCGTGATCACCTGCTGTGTGGCAGGTCACCAGCCCCTTCCTCACGCCCACTGAGACTGCCTTTGATGCACACCTCTCCCCATGGCTTCCCTCCGCCCAGGCTCTGGTGACACTCCTACTCTGTTTCTATGGGGGGACACTTTCAGCTCCAGGTGTGAGGGGAACACAGGGCTTGTCCTCGGTGTCTGGCTTCTCCTAGAGTGCAGGGTCTTCCGGGCCCCCTCATGCTGTGACATAGGACAGTTTCCTTCTTTCTTTGGGCTGAATGGTATTCCATGGTGTCTCTGTATCACATCTTCCTTTTTTAAATTTTAAGGGGAGGTCCTGGTGCATGAAGTCGACCAAATGATGTTATGTATGGGAAGATCTATCACAGTGCATCCCACTATTATATATAATTAAAATACCAACTAAAAATAAAAAAATGTATCTTTATATATTTAAAAATAAAGTGAAGTTGGGTTTTACCAAAAGCAGTTGTATTTTATTTTTAATGGACGCTCAGTGATCGTATGTATCTGTGGGCCATAGGGTACCATTTCCAGACCTGTGTGCTTGGTACAGTGGTCAGGGTGACCAGCCTATCCATCCAGCCAGTCCTTCATCTCTCTCTCTGCTGACACCATCCTGGTGGCCGTCCACTATCCATTCTTCCTTGTGGGCACGTGGGCTGCTTCCCCGTGGCCCAAGCGTCGTGAGTGGTGTTGGGGAGAACGTGCAAGAGTGGACGCGGGTTGGGCAGGCTGCTTCAGTCCTTCTGCATGCACACGCACAGAGGAGGTTTGCTGACCTCCCAGAGGGTCAGTCTCCATCGTCTGAGGAACCCCCATGCTCTTCCACTGTGACAGCTGCTTTCCATTCCCGGGTGCGGGTGGCCTTCCTCGTCCTCACCCACGCATGCTCTCCTGCGTTCTGGTGACCCCATTCCAGCAGGTCTGAGACACGGCTCCTGGTACTTTCAACTTGCACTGAGAGTGACCTTGAGTGTTTTCACATACCCACTGGACAGTCCTCCCCTTTGGAGAAGTGTCTCCTCAGATCTACGTCCATCGTCAGATCAGGTGGTCTCCTTGCTGTGGACTGTTTGGATTCCGGGCTATTGAGCTGAGCCGAGCTCCTGATGTTCTGGATTCCAGCTCCTCATCAGAGGAGTGTTTGCAGATGGACCCCCGTCCTGGGCTGGCCACTCACTCTGCCGTCCTTGCTGGGTCTGTTCTTACAAGAGATGGTGGGCAGAAGGTGTTTTGAGAATGTATTTGAAAATCAAACACATATTATGTAAGACGTTCAATGTAAAGGCTTGACAGATGGCAAGGTCACTAAATGCCACGTGAAGTAAAACCAGGGTCCCGGTCAGCCCAAGCCCAAGGACTCGCTCGTGGCCCTTCAGGCTTCGGCCCCGAGGGACGGTCCTTCTCCAGTTCTCTTCCAGACAACAACCAGACCCCACACCCCTGGAACGGCTGACGTCCACCTGCCCCACATTCCCACGCCCGCACCCGCCCACAGCACCTTTCCCGCTTCCCAACCGCGTCACAGGCTGGTGCTTTCGCACTGGGGCACCACAGGAAGTATCCGTCCTGTCACGGCCCAGGGTGGCAGCGGGCTCCACACCCAGCAAGGTGATAGTTGCCAGAGAAGTACGGACGTGTGAGCCAGGACCGCCGCTGCCCAGGGGCGTTTTAATCCACCGCAGAGGAGCAGGCACGCCTCATGTCAGTTCAGTGACGTTACAGCAAGCGAACGGGCTTAGCCGTCTATGATAGAATAGTTACAGGAAAACAGTGAGCATCTGTTGGCCAACAGCACGTACGGTGTTTTAAAACTCAGTTTCTAAACCGTATGTTTCGTAAGGACTGCTGAGCAGGTGGCCATTTCCACAGCCATCACCTCGACCTTTCCAAACTCTAGAGTTCCATCTACGATAACGGGGTTCTGGGCCCCACTGCAGGACGAGGGCTGGACTGGCCCATGCCAGCCTGTGGCAGGCTCCGCCCCTGGCACCCTGCCCCCACCTGGGAAGCCCTGTCCCTGCCGCTGACCTGCTTCCTGGGGCCTCCCGTGACCCGGCTGTTTGGTGCTGGGGTGCTTCCTGGTGCGCGGTGACCCACTCAGCGTCCTCCTGCTGCCGTCTCATGGGGGGGGGGAGCAGCCAGCTGGTGCTCACACGTGGTCTTGTCCCGTGACGCGGGCGAGGTCCTTAGTGGCTGCAGCCCGTTTCCCAGTCTCTGCAGCCCTTCATCTTTAACGTTAGAAAGAGATGCGTTAAAACAGCGATCCACGGGCGGGCTCAGGGGTAGAGCGCTTGCCTCGCAGGACTGAGCACTGGGTTCGATTCTTAGTGCCGCATACAAATAAATGAATAAAATAAAGGTCCATCAACAACTAAAAAGAAAACCAGCGACCCACGATTGCCTAGTGTGCCCTTATTATTTAATGCTATTCTGAAGATGTAAACAATTACAAAAGTGACACGTGATCAGAGTAGATTTGTTTAAAAAGAAGAAGAAATAATTATCACTGTAAGTGTTAAGACTGAAATTCTAAAAGGAATAAGTTAGAGCCACTGAATTTTGGGGTATTCTTTCTGCATAGACAGCACGTCCACCAGTGCCAGGGTCGTCTGTTGGGAGGTGCACTGGTGCAGCCTGCAATCCCCGAGACCAGGAGGCCGAGGCAGGAGGATTGCAAGTTCAAGGGCACATAGGGCCCTTGCCCAATTGTGGCTTGAAGAGGGACGAGGTCTGGCTGACACCACTGGAAGCTTCCAGAAGCTTTAGAGGCAGAGGCTTTAGAGAAGACAGTGGAGGAACTTCCTGGGTCTGGCAGCCTCCCTCCTCTACATCTGGCTCAGGAGGTGAGCAGCGGCAGGAGGTGGCTAGGCTCAACGTGTGTGGAGAGGAGGGTCTGGCAGCCCGGGACAGCCCCCCCCCCCCCGCCCACGCGCTGTAGCCCCTGTACCTCGGAGGTAGGCCATGTTGGGGGAAGGCCATGCGCCTCCAGTGCTCACAGCTGCACTGGCTTTGGCCCTGGCCGTGGATGCCCAGTGAGGGTCCTCTCAGAGCTTCGGGCAGCCGGGGCCCTGCTGCTTGTCCCTCAGTAGGTGTCGGCTGCTCCTGGTGCAGGCCAGCCTGCAGGTGTCCCCTGGTGAGTGTCCTGTACCCCTGACTCTGCTTTGGCAGCAGCTCCCCTGAGGACTGAGCTGACCCAGCAGGGGAGGTTGGCACGGGAGGCCGCTGGCTCTGTGAGGGCCCCGACGTGGAGGAGCGGTGGAATACTACCCCAGAGCCACCACAAGTTCAGAGTCCTATTTTGGGAAGATTTTGGATGTTCCATTAAAGGTGAATTTTATTCAAAAAGATGCACAGGGAACAGAAACTCTTTAGAATGCGCACCGCAGCAGAAAACCAGGGAGGAATGAGTGGGGAGACGGGCTCCCCCTGTCGGCTGGAGGCGCGGGCCTGGAGGGGCTGGGGGGGTTGGTCCTGAGGCTGAGCTCTGGTCACATCCAGAGCCTGTCCCTGCATGGACCAAGCTGCCAGCCAGGCCCCTCAGAAAGCCATCTCCTCCTGGATTCTGCTCTCATCTGTGGCACCTTTGACTCTGTCTAGATTCTTGAGTTAAAATTTTACAGACCCACAACCCTCTTTAGGAAGGGCTGAGCTCTGGGGGTAGAGCCTCAAGCGCCAGCTGATGGTTGTCCTGGAGGACTCCCAGAGGCCTGAGGTAGCCCTCGAAATCCGGACGTTAGGCCAGGTGGAGCTGTCCCTAATTTCCTATGAAATGCAAAGACCCGTGCAGAATCGGCCATCTGTGACCACCGTGGGGCCGTCAGGACAGAGGGTGTGGCTCTTGGACCTGAGAGGAGGCTCAGGTTCCCACCGTCTCCCTCCCACCTGGGGCTGCGACACCAGGCGAGCCCCAGGCCTCAACAGGGCGACTACGACTGGGACCTCCAAGGCCAGGACAGGACTGTGTTTCTCTTGAGGAGTTAGAAGTCCACCCCTGCATGTTCGCTGCCTTGGTGACAGACCTGTGGAGTGCAGGGTGATGACGAGGTCCCCACCCTGTCCCCCAGGAAGTCCAGTCTGGGCAAGTTGAGGGGTCCCCTGGCCCTCTGGCCCCCTCTCCACTGAGGGGTGTGTCCTGTCATGTGCACAACCTCAGGAGCCACCCACGTGAGAGAGGAGAGGACAGGGCTGGGCATGGAGGAGGGTGGGCGCTCCGGCTGGCCTCCCGTGCCAGGGCGATCCGAGGTCCTGCTAACTAACGAGGGGAATTCCAGTCGTGCCCAGGATGCGCCTTTCACAACCTGCCTCGTTGGTCTCCTGGGAAGTCTTGTCTTGCTGCCAGAGCGTTTCCCATCATGCCAGCTCTAATGAAGCAGCCGGGCTCCGGAGGCTTTGATGGTTGATGAGTCTTCCCGATGGGAACAGAGGAACACAGAAAGTCCTCAGCACGAGGCTGGGGGTGGACTGCACATCACTCCTAAATTGCTTCCTGGGACGTGGAACCCAAGTGTCTCAGCAGGTCTTCAAAGATTTGCACGGAGCTGGTAGGAAAATCAGGAACGGGAGCCTCGAGCCTTGTGCAAAGGTCTTTTTTCCTCCTAGATAAGCTAGGAGATTCTTTCCCTTGGGCAAGATTTTAATTTTGCTTTGAAGTAGTGGCTTCTTTATTCTACCATGTTATCAGGTTCATTTGATGTGAATAAGTGCGACTTTTGTCTTATGGAATCAACAACCGGCTCATTTCTGAATCGCCCCTCACCACCTGGGAAGGAGTGCAGTGTGACGAGCCAGCCCTGGAGCAGGGCTGAGCAGGCGCTGGTCTAGGGTCCCACCCGAGCCCTGCTCTGCCTCCGCACCCTTTCCCAGGAGCAGACCCTGGCCCCGGGAGGCCTGGGCAGTAGTCCTGCAGTCATGCCGACGGGTTCCCTGGGTTTTGTGTGGTTGACCCAGCGGGTCACAAGGCGTTGCCCCGAGGGGACCCACTGCAGGCTGGGGCTGTCTGAGCCTGGCCAGGGCAGGCGGCACGGCCCAGGGCCACTGGCCACTCTCTCGGTGATTCAGGCTAGGAAGGCCTCAGACTTCCTGCCAACCCTTTAGTGCTGAGACTGCGGCTCATTTCTGATGCGGTCACAGGAATGTGGACCACTCAGGTGGTCTCTGCCTTGGTGTCTCGGGTTTGCCTCCGGATTCTCCCAGAACCTTACGTGGCACAGAGATGTGAAGGGAATGAGGGGGGCGGAGACCACAGAGGTGGCTGGAAGACAAACCCAGAAGCCGAGCACCTGAGCCAGGACACAGAGGAGGCTCTTGGCAGGGCTGGCAGTGTTGGGAGGTGGCATGGACAGGCGTCCAGGGGGGTCCTTGCAGGCAGGGAGACCCAGCCACTCCAGGACTGAGTGGACTAGACCAGAAGGCAGGAGTCAGGAGAGCCCGAGAGGCCCAGCCCTGGGCTCAGCCCCGGGCACTGAGTGGTCTAGAGAGGAGAGAGGGGCCTGAGGCCACAGAGCTGACGAGGACACTGTGGCCGCCTGAGGAAGGCGAGGGCCCAGGGCGCACGTGGGCGCTCTGTGTCTGCCCTCTCAGGAGGCTCCCCTGGACGATGCCCCCCTCCAGTCCACGGGGCTCTGCAGCTCAGGTCCAGAGGGTTGAGAAGAGGCTCCAAACCGACCCGCGGGAGGCCAGCCCTGCCTGGGCCTGCTCTGGGCCGCTCCAGTTTCCAGGTCCCCGGGCTCCCACGGGCTCCGCGGCTGCACCCCCGCCCACCGTGTTGGTGACTGGGAATCTGTGATGATGCGCGAGGGCTTCCTGGACCTGGCAGCCGAACCCTGACCCCCAGAGCCCAGAGCTCGTGTTTCAGGCCCCCCCTCTAAAGGACTCTGAGTCAGTCTGTCCCTGGTCTCCTGTTAGTTGTACCTGGACACAACATCTTTATTTTTATTTATTTATTTTTATGTGGTGCTCAGGATCGGACCCAGGGCCTCACAGGTGCTAGGTGAGCGCTCTGCCCCTGAGCCCCAGCCGCAGCCCACTGTGTGGAAGTCCTGACCCCCCAGACCTTGGAACATCACTGCACTTGGAGACAGGACCCATAAAGGGCGACAAAGTCAAGATGAGGTCTTGGGGAGGGCCCGAGCCCAGGCCGGTGCCCTCGTATGAAGAGGTCAGGACAGGGGCACAGAGGGAATCTGCGTGAGGATGCCAACCCGGGAGAGAGGCCTCAGGGAACCAGCCCTGCCCACCCCTGGACCTGGGCTCCAGCCTCCAGGACCTAGCAGAGCCCACTCTGTCCTGTAAGCCACTGCCACCTGCCTTGTTCTGCCAGCCCCGGTGGATGGGTACTCCGTCAGGAGCTGGCCGACGGGCAGGTGGATGTGGGCCCTGCAGACGGCCATTCTGGGAGACACCCGGGTGCTCAGGGAGTCCTCATCCACAGATGTCCACTCTGGGATGTGCAGCGAGCACTGTAGATGGGGACACAGAGGGGCGTGCAATCTCAATGTCCTCAGGGACCACGTCACCTCACAGCACATTACGTGAGCTTGGCCTCAGCCCTATTCCGTGGGAAGGAAATTGATGTTGAGCAGTGTGTGTGGCCATTTAAAATTCCTACCTTAGGAATCAACCGTGTATGTGCTTGTCCCACATCTAGTTTCACACGAGTGGGAGGTCAGCAGGGGCCTCCCTTTGGTCACCTACTACAAGTAGGCAGGCCACTTTTAAGCCCTGTGCATCAGGTCCCAGTCTGGAAAAGTGAAAAGCCCAATTATTAATATTATTTTTTGGTGCCAGGAAATGAACTCAAGGTGCTTAACCACTGAGCCACATCCCTAGCCCTTTCTTATGTTTTAGTTTGAGACAGGGTCTCACTGGGTTGCTTACAGCCTCACTAAGTTGCTGAGGCTGGCTTTGAACCTGCCATCCTCCTGCCTCAGCCTCCCTAGTGTTTTCATTACAGGCGTGTGCCACCATGCCTGCCTAAAAGCCCAGTTACTTTAAGGAGAACAACATACCCCTAAATCCCCAGGTGAGTGCACAATCAGCCTACGGATGTGCTCCTCCCTGCACCTGCTGCCAGCCCTCTGCGCCCACCACACACATGCGTGCGTATGCCACAGCTCTTTGTTTTGAGTTTGCAATATGGCATGTCAAAATGCACCTGCGAGCCCCTCTGACACACGCAGCAGACGTCTGAGTCTGGCTTTGGGCGTGAAGTTGATCTCCTTCAGCCTGGGTTACGTGGAAGTTCCTACCTGGGCCAGGAGGGAGACGGAAGCCCCACTCTACTGCCCCGAGCTACTCCTGTGGGGGAGCTGGCAGCCTGGGGCCAGGTCGAGTGAGACGGTGGGGCAAGGACTTAGAGTTGCAGGGAAAGGGGTGGAGGCCACAGGCAGGTCCAAGGTCAAAAATAAAACATCAAACAAGGAGACAGGCAGCTCCAGAGGCCAGTCTGGTGGCATCCTGTGCGCGGGCAGAACGGTTGGCCTTGATGAGCCTTCTGACTTCCCCAGATGTCCTCCAGGGCTCACCTTGTCTGGCTGGAGTCACTGCTTCCTCCAGGCAGGGGCGGCGTGGAGACTGGCCGTGCGGAGGCGCCGTGTGTCTGCTCTTGGGCAGAACTGTCCTCAAGTCTCCACACTGAGTCTAGAGCGCCAGGCACTCAGAGGTAGCCTCTCCTTGACACCCAGCAAAGATGACAGCAGCTGTGGGCCCCAGGACCTCCCCTGACCCACGAGGAGCCCAGACGACGTGTGCTGGGCATCACGGATGGACACTTGGTTTTTCTTCTGTCATGAAAATTTCAAGAATGAAAAAGAGAATTAGGACAATGGAAACTCACATAGCCACCGCCTACTCAGATAGCCACCGTCTACTTACAGGTAGCCACTGTCTACTTACAGGTAGCCACTGTCTACTTACAGATAGCCACCATCTACTTACAGATAGCCGCTGTCTACTTACAGGTAGCATCTGTCTACTTACAGATAGCCACAATCTACTTACAGGTAGCCACTGTCTACTTACAGATAGCCACCATCTACTTACAGATAGCCGCCGTCTACTTACAGGTAGCCACTGTCTACTTACAGGTAGCCGCCGTCTACTTACAGGTAGCCACTGTCTACTTACAGGTAGCCACTGTCTACTTACAGGTAGCCGCCGTCTACTTGCAGATAGCCGCCGTCTACTTACAGGTAGCCACTGCCTACTCAGATAGCCACAATCTACTTACAGGTAGCCACTGTCTACTTGCAGGTAGCCACTGCCTACTCAGATAGCCACTGTCTACTTACAGGTAGCCACTGTCTACTTACAGATAGTCACCACCTACTGCAGAGATGGCTGCCACCTACTCTGCAGATAGACACCACCTGCTTTCTGTGGTCAGTAGCAGACTGCCCAGCATGGTGCTGGGGCATCTGAAAGGAAATGGCAGGTGTATGACATCAGCACCCATGGTCCCAGAGCTTCAGCATGATCCTTCAAAATGAGGCCACCTCCCCGGGCAAGGCCAGCTCTCCATGTGAGCACACGCCATCGTCATGTCACCCGGCCTCTCCCACCAGCCCTTAAGCACCTGTGGCCTCAGTGTGATGATCTCTCTAGTTCAGTGTGGCTTTGGTCAGTTCCCTGGGCTGATGTTTTTCTCTTCTACTGCTAAATGGAGGTGACGGCACCCATGCTTTCTGCCTTGCAGGACTTTTGTGAGGATGTGGGGGGGCAGACGTGGCGGCCTGTTGTGAGGATGTGGGGGGCAGACGTGGCGGCCTGTTGTGAGGATGTGGGGGCAGACGTGGCGGCCTGTGGAAGGCGGAGGGCTCTGTGTTCCCGTCAGGGTGTTTTCATGTGGAGATGAGATTCCTCAGAGGGAAAGCGGCTGGGCTTCTCCTCTTGGGCCCCCAGGGAGGTGCTGAGTGTTCAGGGACGCCCACCCGTGGGGGCCTCCGGACTGCAGCCACATGACCTCACAGCCCACGCCTGGCTGAGAGGGCCCCACGCAAGCCCAGGAGAGACCCACGCTCAGGACAACGGCCGGCTGTGTGGTCTGCTGACCGTCAGCCTGGACCTTGACATGCTTGTCCAGGTCTGCCCTTCCAGGACCCTCTCTCCAGGTCCGCTGCCCAGGAGGGAAAGCCTCCACCACCGTGGCCCAGGGGACACCTGGCTTCAACACGCCTTCCCCGTGTCCATTCGGGATGGGCAGCTGCCTGGGAGTCGCACAGCCCAGCTCTGTCTTGTTGGGCTTCCTGGTGGGGCAGGCCCGAGGCCAGGGCTGCCGTCACGCGCTCGTGGAAGCCATGGTGACTAGCTCCCTGAAAACCCTCCTCCGCCTCTCAGAGTGCAGACGGGTGACATCCCAGGCGGCGATCTGGGTCAGCTTGGTCCTTCAGAGAAAGCACGCGCCTCTTCAGTGGTGACGCTCATGGAGTCTGTCACCCGGCTTCTGCTGTCACTGTCTCAGACTTTCCTTCTTGGAAGCATTTGACCTTGGTTTAAAAACTAGAGGCATCAAGGACAGGTGACAGTCTCGGTGAGACCCCCAAGCAGCATGATGTCAGAGAAGAGGATGGAGCTCTGAGTGCTCTCTGAGTGGTCAGCGTGGGCAGTCGGCCGCACGCAGACACACCAAGCCCTGCAGCACTGTCTCCTGGCGCCACTTCCTGTGGCTGGGATCCATGCCACTCAGCGTCAGTGTCCTGAGCCCTGGCTAGGCGCTCGCTGGGGGACAAGAACTTCATTTGGGTTTGGGTGGGTGTGGGTCTCTGCTGCTTTTTCCTACTGGCCTTGGGTGATCTTAAGCCCGGGTGGCCTCATTTGGAGAACGGGACTAGTCACGGTCCCTCTGGCAGGGCTGTGGGGCCGGTGAAGTGCTTGGTGTGGTGCTGGGCACATGAGGGCTCGTGCCACCAGCTGCTTTGTCATCAACGTGTGTGACTCAGAGCGTCTTCAGTAAGACAGCAGATGTCTGTGGCCTTGCCTTGGCCCGAGAGAGGCCGCGCAGAGCAGCTTACCAGGGACAGGGTGAGGCATCCCAGAGGCCACAGGAGGCAGGGCCAGGAGGCGGGTGGGGTGGAGAGGACGCCCCTGCTCCGGCTTCCTTCATCTGTCACGTGGGCAGACCTGCCGGGGGGCTCCTCATGCTCCCCCGAGGACCCAGAGCCTGCAGCCTGCACCGCGGAAACAGCGCTGTGGCCAGGGACCCAGGGAGGCCGGACACTCTCTCCCTTCTTGGAGAACCACTGCCTCTTCTCGGGCTGACTTTGGTCGGGCTCAGAATTTCCCAGAGTCACTTGTGTCTTGATTCCCACCTCCCGCGAGAGAGTCGATTCTCTGGCTCTAACGTCCGTGAACACACTTCAGACCTGCTGGACCCGGCGGTCCTGCCAGTACTTTGAGAGCCCGCGTCCGTCTCAGACAAGGTTGGCCCTCTTCCTTATCTCAGCAATTCCTCCTCTGTTTTCTCCGGCCCTGGCCACCCCTCAGGACCCACTGCTTCTCCACAACCAGGTGAAGCCAGGGCCTGAGAGCCGAGTTATGCTGCCCGTCCACCTTCTGTTCAGGTTTTGCAAAAGCATGTGAGATATCAGGCCTTCTGGGTCTGCCTTCACATAATGAAATAGGGTCTTAAAGTTCTGTGATACACGGGTGGGACTATTAATAGTCCATGAAAGAGGTGAACTTGGGAAGAGAAACCAGCATCAGTGAACTTAGCCTGGGGACTCAAGACCACTCATCCGGCCTGACGGGTGGCCGTTTTGAGCCAGGATGTGTGATACGTACAGTGACTCCTGTTTTGTTCTAGGAATCAGAATTTCAAGGGGAAAGAAGCAATGAGGCTAGTCTGCAATGACTTTCACGGGCTTAATTCAACATTTTAAAATGATGAATTTTAAAAATGATGAATTAATCATTAATGATGTGTGCAAGCCCCCACATCTTATTGGGCATTAAAATCATTCTGATTTTTGTCAAATGAAAGGAGGGGGAAACCGACAGAGGGTGTGGGGACGGGGCCTGGGCCTGGCAGCGGGCCGTGAAGGGGTGGCTTACAGCTCCTCCCACAGCCATTCCGCCGGCAGGTAACCTGGCTGACCAGGAGCACAACGTTTTCTTCCTCTTCCTCAGCCGTGAAAGGCATTGGAAAGATGAACGCAGCTGTCCTGTATCATAGGGGACGATAGCTGGCCAGCAAGGTTCGCTCGGTGTGGCCAACGGTCTTGCAGTCTGGGTTGGGATCCTGAAAGCAGAGTCCTCTGTGTGTGGGGTTGCCACGGAGGCTGGCTGAGTAAGAGTGTCGTGGGCTGGCTGAGGGGGACAGTCTGCTCTGGGCTCCATAAGGGCAGTTGGCCTTAAGGAGGAGAGAGGGAATAAATGTCCCCCAGTGGTGTTGCCATGAGGTCCTGAGACAGACCCGTGATGCTCTGAGCTTGGTGTTTGGCATTCGAACTTGGGGAAGGTCGATGGTGATCATCATGAACTCAGATATTAAAAATGCAACCTACAACTTGACTGTGCTGAGCGGAGGCTCAGCTCTCTCTAATGAAAATAGAGGTTTCCCAAAATCACGTTCAAAGGAGACATTTGCTGTTTAAATCCTGCCTCTGTTCACAAGGAGAAGTCAGTGGTATCTCAGCTTAATAAAGACAAAGAAAAGGACCACAATGTCTTAGCCAAGAAGTAGGAGCCAGGAGCACCTGACGAAGACGGTCCCACGAAGCCGCGATGGCTGCGGGTCTGGAGCGGGCTCTCTCCCTGCTTGCGAGCCTCACTCCAGGACCTGATCTGCCAGCGGCAGAACACAGCGTATTCTGATGGGGGCCATATTGTGCCCCCAAAGTCACATGTTGACATCCTAGCTGCCAGCCCCTCAGAAAGTGACTTTATTTTGGAACAGATGCTTCTTTTTAACGAGGGAAGTTTGGACAGAGACAGAAGTGCACAGGGAAAATGCATGTGAAATTAAAGAACTGTCTCTGCAAGACAAGGAGAGGCTCTGGCCCCCAGAGCGCGAGGGGAGACGGTCCTGTTGCTCAGCCCCAGGCTTGTGGTGCTCCGCTGCGGTGGCCTCGGGACTCATGCAGGTAGTAAAAGCTCTTGATTTCTACCTTAAATTGAGGTTCCAGTTGTCAGGGACTCCTGACAGGAATCAGCTTTTTAAAAACTTCCCCCTGTACTTGCCCAGGTAAACTTCACCCTTATAATATCCTCTTGTATTTCTTGCACAAGCCAAAAAGTCTTCTTTTTCAACAATCCAAGTTTGGTTTACTCCCTAAGTCTCAGTTCAAGAGCCACTTTCTTAGTGCAGATTTTCTTTATGGTACTTACCCACCCACCCACCCATCCATCCATCCATCCACTGATCATCCACCCATCCATTCACTCACCCACCCACACATCTACCCATCTATCCACCCACCCATCCACTCACCCATCACCCACCCACCCACTCATCCACCCATTCACTTACTTACCCATCCACCCACTCATCCACCCATTCACTTACCTACCCATCCATCCATTCATTTCTCTATCCATCCATCCATCCATACACCACCCATCCACCCATCTACCCATCCACTCACCCACCCATCCACCCATTCTTCCCTCTCCCTACCCATCCATCCATTCATCCATCCCCCTATCCATCCATCCACCCATCCACCCATCCCACCCATCCATCCTTCCCCCGCCACCCATCCACCCATCCATCTATTCATCCATTTGTCCGTCTGTCTGTCCATCCACCCACTGGCTGCTCACTTCATAGACTGTGTGAATGCAGTGCCTCCGACAGGCAGACTTGGTTGAGGTCCCTTGTCACGAGCAGCATGGGGACTGCTCTCAGGATCCTTCCCTGCCCCGTCAAACAGCTGGTGGGTGCAGAACAGTCCTGAAGGCAGGAGAAGAGACAGAGAAGGGAGGGGAGGGCGTCACTTTCCTCAGGCCACCTGCTGAGTGGGGCAGGGTGCCTCCTACCTCCCGTGCTGGGTGCTGTGCAGCAGGCAGCCCCGTCAGGGGCTTTGGTCCTAGAGGAGACGAGTGCCTCCCAGAGGTGCCTGAAGTGCTGACTTGCGGAGTGCAGGCAGGCTGACTCCGAGTGCTCCCTGAGGAGGCAGGACGGTCTTTCTGTAATTTCTCTGCAAGTTTTGCCTGTGGAGTTGAGCTGTGGTGAATCAGGCAGAGAGAAGCCCCGGTCCCGCCTGGCTGGCTTGAGGAGTGTCACCAAGGAGACACCTTGCACCCAGGAGGCCACCTGGCTCCAGGAGAAGGCATGGATGAGCACAGGGTAGATCACGGCTGTCACTGCTGACCCCACTCCATGATGGCGCTGGCCTTCTCTGACTCCCCTGTCTTGGAGTTCTTGTGGTTTAGACCGGTGGCCAAGAGGCCGTCCCCTCACTTCCTACCTTTTATTTCAGAAAATAGGTCACCTGCTCGTTTTCCAGGAGACAGACAGCAGGGTCCTGCACTTGTTGTGTTTGCAGAAGTCTCACAACCTGAGGCCTCGTGCTCAGGCCGATCCTGCCTCGCGGCTTGTCCTCCACTGGGTGGACTTTCCTTGTCCCTCCACTTGGGCCGCACTCTCTCCTCTTGCTTCTGCAACTTCCATCTTTTTCTGCTCTTCCAACTCATTCGCTCACTTAGGCCCCGAGCGCCTGCTGAGCAAGGTGCCAGGCAGCTTCCAGGATGTCACAAGGCCCTTGGGACTATCGACGATGAAGCCCAACGGGGACAAAGGTGCTGGACTCTATGAGAAGTCCTCGGCACTGGCCGGTCAAGGCCCGAGCTCGCTGCCTCGCTGCCAATGGAACCCTCTAGAGAGTGCTCAGAGTTTTCCAAGAGAAGAAATCAAAGTGCGCCAACCGAGGCTCACTTAGGGAGGGTTGACATCACAGTGTGACACCCGTGAGGAGGAAGACCCCAGGGGACAGCTGTCAGGGTCCTTGTCCTGCCGAGGCTGCCTTGTCTGTGGGGTTTGCTTCACTTGCAGAGTTCAATATCTCAGGTTGACCCTCAGGTGCAAGCCACAATGTCACACCTCTCAGACCTGCTCACACCCACTCACACCTGCTCACACCAGCTCACACCCACTCATACCCACTCACACCAGCTCACACCCACTCACACCAGCTCACACCCACTCACACACTCACACCTGTTCACACACCTGTTCACACCTGCTCACACCCACTCACAGTTGTTCACACCCACTCATACTCGCTCACACCCATTCACACCTGCTCATACTTGCTTATATCTGCTCACACCTGCCTCAGTTGCATGTGCTCTTACCCACCTCAGCATTTCCTCCCCACAAAGAGGGCCATAAACATCACGGCTCATCCCCAGTGTGAAGAGGTTCATGCAGTGGTATGATTTTTTTTTTTTGGTACTGGGGATTGAACTCAGGGGCACTCAACCACTGAGCATATCCCCAGCCCTATTTTGTATTTTATTTAGAGCCAGGATCTCACTGAGTTGCTTAGCACCTCACTGGTGCTGAAGCTGGCTTTGAACTCACAATCCTCCTGCCTCAGTCTCCCTAGCCGCTAGGATTACAGGTGTGCACCACTGTGCCTGGAAGGTTCATCTAGTTGTAGCATGGATTGGTTCTTCCTTTTTATGGCTCAGTAATATTCCATTATGGAAAATCCGCATTTCGTTTGCATATTCATCTGTAGATAAGCATTCGAGGGGTTTCCACCTAGGGCTGCTGTGACTGGTATGAACAGAGGTGTGTGGCAGCCTTCTCTCTTTCAGATCCTTTTGGGAATGTAGCAGGAATTGCTAGTCCGTACTGTGGGGATTCTGTTTGAACTACTACACTTCTTACCAGGCATTGGCTGGCCCTGCACAGGGTGCATCAGAGATTTTCGACCTGAGGCTTAAACTGACTCTATCCTTTGGGGAGAGATCCACGGTGGGGCGTGGGTGGGGAGGTGACATTGCTGGAGTGTCAGCTGCGGAGGCTCTTCTGGGCTGGCCTGCAGAGCGGGAGGAGGGACTCGGGAGCCAAGGACTGCAGGCGGTGCCTCACTGGTTCTTGGTCCTTGTCACTCCTGGCTGGCCTCCCTCGGAGGCTCTGGGCCTCCATTTGCTGCGGTGAGCTTCACAGCTGGCCCCTATGCTGTCCTCCTTGAGCCTGTGGGTGTTGCGGTTTTCCGCTCCTCCCTCAGGGGCTCTGTTGTCCTGTCCTGGATCTAGTTTGCTGTGTTCTGTTGGGGTGGGTGGCCTCCCACTGAGGACTTAGGGGCCAGAGCCGCAGGCCCCTTGACCAGGCAGAGCGGGGCGGTCTGCTGTGTCCCTCCGGCTCTCTAGGGCACAGAGCGATCCTGTGGGGCCCACCTGGCTGAGCTCTACATCCTAGTCTGTCCTTCGCCGTCTCAGCCCGTGCTAGGACAGTCCTCGGCCTCCCTGGGTGTGAGCGAGGGTACTCCACGGTGTGAAAGGATGGGGGCGGGGGGAGATGTGAGGGGCTACCCAGACTCACCGGAAGATCCAGGCCCAGCCTTCAAAAGACACTGGGGTCCCTGGGGCCCAGGGGACCTGTTGGGGACCACAAATCAAGTCAAGATGGCGCCTGGCAGTTTGCCAGGAGAAGTGGTCTGTGAGGCAGTGCCACCGAGCCATTAAGATGGTGGGGACTCCTTATTGGCTGATTGCTGTAACTGGATGATGCTAATTGAGTCAAGCTGTGTGTGATCAGTTAGGTATATATACCTCTGCTGTTCCGCAATAAAGCGGCTCCTGCTACTCCGGGTGCCCACTACCTTGAGTTCCCTCTCAGTTCCCGCTGAGTTTCCCCGCAATAAAGCAATTCCCCCTTCAACCTTCAAGTTGCTTGTCACCTCCCGGTTATTGTGCCCAGCCAGACTGCGGTTATTGTGCCCAGCCAGACTGCGGCATATGGTGGCCCATACGGGGAACTCCAGGATGCTTGGGAGTAAGTGACAAGGTAAACTGCTAGCCCCTAAGGATGGGTGACCATTTCAAGGAACAGTGTGCTCTTATTTCGCTTTGTCTCATTTTTAAGCTGCCTGTCCCTAGAAATAAATAGGGCTGGAGAAAAGGTGATTGCCCCTGAAGAACAGATAGGGCAAGAGGATGGATGGACATTTCAAGAAAATAGAAAAATTGATACAATGTATTTTTGTTCCGTTTTGTTTTGTGTTATCTTAGTGGGTTGCGTTATCTTTGTTATGGAAACATGGGATCAGAAGTAAGTAAAAACCAAACTGAAAGGGTGTTAAGTAATTTGCTAAAGGAAGGAGGCACCCCAGTAAAACCAAGAACAGTTAGGGCATACGTTGATACGATACAAAAATGTAGCCCTTGGCTCATTAAGGAGAGGTTGTTAATATCACAATGGGACCATCATGGTGAAGATTTAAAAAAGACAGAAAAGAAAAGCCCAGGAACTCTGCCAGTTGGCACATTACCATTATGGACATTGATACGATCTGGTTTGCTTAGTCCAAAGCCTTCAGTTCAGACTATGGCAGAGGAAGGAGAAGACATCTTAGATCAAGTAAAAGAGGAAGTCTCTCGAGCTAGTTAGAAAGGGGAAGAAAGTTTAGAGGAGGAAGGGCTATCAGGGGAGAAGTTACAACAGGAGGCTGCTACTAACACCTTTCTATCACCAGAGGGTGAAAGTGTCCAACCAACAGCTCCACCTATGGAGACAACATATGCTGGGTGGCCCCCAATCCCCATAGTTGATAGATGGGATCCTGAGACAGGACCTCAAAGATTAGCATGCCCTGTACTTGAGAATGAGAGAGGGCAGCGATATCACCAGGCTTTGGATTTTAAAACTGTAAAGCAGTTAAAAGAAGCTGTAGCAGCCTATGGTCCTCAAGCCCCTTTTACCGTAAGCATGGTTGAGTCCATTGCAAATTATAACTTGACACCAGCAGATTGGGCTAGCATGTGCAAGGCTGTGCTAAATGGAGGACAATATCTGTTATGGAAAGTTGCTAATCAGGGATTGTGTGTGGAGATGGCCAAGCAAAATACAGCAGCCGGGTATCCACAGAGAAATTTAGATATGTTGCTAGGAGAGGGACCTTATGAGGATCAGCAGCAACAAGCTGGATATGATCCTGCCATATGCTTACAAATCGCTTCAGCCGTGGTTAAGACATGGAAGACTTTACAAGGACATGGAGATTTACAAGGTCAATTATCTAAGGTAATACAAGGAGCTAATGAACCTTACACTGAGTTTGTGGATAGGCTTATACAAACAGCAAGCAGAGTCTTTGGGGATGTAGAACAAGTGATACCATTAATAAAACAACTAGCCTACGAACAAGCCAATAGACAGTGTAGGGAGGCCATTAGACCTTGGAAATATAAAGACTTAAATACATACATTAAATTGTGTAGAGATATTTATGAACCAGTGATGCAGGGGCAAGTCTTGGCAGCTGCAGTACCGCAGGCTTTAGGTGCCAGGCCAAAAACATGTTATAATTGTGGTCAAGCAGGACATTTTAGAAGGAATTTCCCCACAGGAGGAGGGTTTAAAACAAGTTACAAAACTGGGTATGATCAAAAAAGAAAAATACCAGGTGTTTGCCCACGATGTCTTAGAGGAAAACATTGGACTTATGAATGCCATTCTCAGACTACTATAGAGGGTACTCTATTGCCAAAAGACGGATGAGGGGGCCCGATGCCCTGGGGCCCACAACCACAAATATACGGGGCATTGAAGGAACCCAGCAACACCATCAGGGTAGTGCCCAGGACACATTATCCATTAGATCCCTCTTCAGACAAACCAGAGGAAGCGCAGGGTTGGACATCTGCGCATCCGCCAGAGCAGTTCTAACTCCAGATATGGGAGTTCAAATCATTCCCACAGGGGTAAAAGGATCTCTTCCCCAAGGAACAGTAGGCTTATTATTGGGACACAGTTCTTCTACTCTAAAAGGACTTATGATAAGTCCTGGGGTAATTGATCCCGATTATTAAGGTGAGATAAAAGTTATAGCTAGTTCTCCAAGAGGTATATCAGTAATTTCACCAGGAGATAGGATTGCACAGTTATTGATATTACCCAGTTTACATGACAAATTTGCTAGTCATAATGTAGAAAGAGGATCCAAAGGCTTTGGTTCCACAGGTATAGATTGGGCTATGCTTTCTTTAAATTTAGACTCTCGCCCTATGTTAAACTTAAATATTCAAAGACATGAATTTAATAGGCTACTGGACACAGGTGCAGATCTTAGCATCATATCTCGTCAAGAATGGCCAAAAGACTGGCCTTTACAACAAGCCACTCAAACGCTTTGAGTACTAGGAGTGGCGACTAATCCCCATAGAAGTGCGATGGTATTAAAATGGAAGGATCCTGAAGGATGTGAAGGAACTATACAGCCATATGTATTGGATCATCTTCCTATAAATTTATGGGGACGAGGTGTTCTAGGTCAATTGGGATTAACATTAACAAATAACATTCCACATATCAATCCAAATGCACACACTTATGGCTGGACAAGGTTTTAGGAAAGAAAAAATGATTAGGAGAATAAGGACAAGGTATAGCGGCACCAATACAAATAGATCAAAAAACAGACATGGATTGGGTTTTTGGAAGGGGTCACTGAGACAATAAAAATTACTTGGAAACAGAAAGGCCAGTATGGGTTCCTCAGTGGCCCCTGACTAAAGAAGAGATACAAGCAGTCCATGACCTGGTCAATCAACAATTAGCGGAGGGACATATACAACCTTCTGTATCTCCCCATAATACTCCCAGTTTTGTTATTAAAAAGAAATCTGGCAAATGGAGATTATTGCAAGATTTAAGAGCCATTAATAACAAGATGGTTATCATGGGACCTGATCAATTGGGGATTCCTCAGTTGTCTGCTTTGCCAAAAACCTGGTATGTTTTAGTTATAGATATTAAAGATTGTTTTTTTTTCCATTCCAATTCAGCCTGAGGATAGTCCATGTTTTGCATTTAATGTCCCTGCGCTGAAACATGAAGGTCCTGATCAGAGATATGAATGGAAAGTACTCCCTCAAGGGATGGCCAATAGTCCTACTATGTGTCAAATTTATGTTAACAAAGCAATCCAGCCACATAGAAATCAAAATCCTGAACTACAAGTATTTCATTATATGGACGATGTATTATTAGCACACAAAGATAAAAATACATTGCTAGAATGTTATGCCACACTTACAAACTTATTAAAAAATTATAATCTAGAGATAGTAATAGATAAAGTACAATTAAATTTTCCAATTAATTATTTAGGAGTTCTATTATCCTCGACCATGATCCGCCCACCAAAAATTCAAATACGAGTAGATCAACTTAAAACACTTAACGATTTTCAAAAGTTGTTAGGAGACATAAATTGGATAAGACCTTATCTAGGCATACCAACAGGAGAGTTAGGACCTTTATTTTTCAGGAGAAAGGTCCATCGGATCCAAATTCACCCCGCATATTAACGCCTGAAGCAAGAAAGACATTAAAAATCATTGAAACACATATGGAAAATATGCATCTAGATAGAATTGATATAAGTTTGCCTCTGTTATTTATTGTATTACCAACTAAAAATATTCCTACAGGAGTATTTTGGCAAGAAGGTCCATTATTATGGATACATTTATCTTATTTTCCTAACACTATTCTTACTAGGTATCCTGAGGCTGTAGGACAATTAATACTCAAAGGAATAAAAGCAACAAAGGGAGTATTTGGAATTTCTCCTAATAAAATTATTACTCCATATACCATGGATCAAATTAATGAGTTAGCTAATGAGTTAAATACTTGGGCAATAATCATATGCAAATCTATTTGTTCATTTGATAACCACTTACCATCTAATCCTCACATCCTGTAGTTTTATGTTTCCTCGCATCCTGTAGTTTTTCCAAAAATGACAAGAAAAACACCTATCATGAATGCTCCAATAATATTTACTGATGGGTCAAATAATGGTACAGCAGCAGTAGTTACCCCTGATCAAGCTGTTTAGTACCCAAACAATCAGCTCAAAAGGTAGAGCTGAATGCAGTATTACAAGCTTTTGTGATGTTTAAAGATTCTGTATTTAATTTATTTTCTGACACTCAATATATAGTTAATGCTATAAATTCCCTTGAAGATGCTGGTAGGATTTCCCCTTCCTCTACTGTTTTCTCTTTGTTTTCCGCTATACAAAGTCTAATCTGGGACAGAAAAGATCCATTCTTCATAGGACATATCAGAGCACATACAGGATTGCCTGGAGCCCTTAGTTTGGGCAATGATTTAGCAGATAAAACTACACGTGACATAATGTTTTTTCAATACTAGAAGAGGCTGCAAATTTTCACAAATCCTTCCATGTCAATGCTAATACTTTACAAAAGCATTTTAAAATAACTAAGGAACAAGCTAGACATATAGTAAAACAATGTCAAAATTGTGTGACCTTTTTACCACAAGTTAATCTTGGAATCAATCCTAGAGGACTGATATCTAATCATATATGGCAAATGGATGTCACACATTTGCCAGAATTTGGAAAATTAAAATATTTGCATGTTACAGTTGATACTTCTTCCAGATAATTTGATGGGCTCCCTTCATGATGGAGAAAAAACTAAAGATATTGCCACTGTGGGCATTCAAAAACAGTTAAAAACAGATAATGGCCCTGGCTATACTTCTACTTCTTTTAAACAGTTTTGCTCATCATTTGGCATTACTCACATAACAGGAATCCCATACAATCCACAGGGACAAGGCATAGTTGAAAGAGCCCATCAGACTATTAAAATGTACTTACTAAAACAAAAAGAGGGAATTGGGAAGGGATATAAATCTCCCAAAGATAAACTTAACATAACCCTTTTTACTTAAAACTTTTAAAATTTGGATTCATCAGGGCTTAGTGCTGCAGAAAGGCACATGTGTCCAAAAAATGTACATAAGCCAAAGGTACTTTGGAAGGATATTCTAACTGGACAATGGAAAGGTCCTGACCCAGTGATTGTCTGGAGTTGGGGGTCTGTTTGTGTGTTTCCATAGGGAGAACAGCAGCCGATTTGGATTCCAGAGAGATTAATTAAAGCGATTTATACAGACCAAAAAGAAGATGATTTGGCTCAAATCCATAACAGCTGATATCCAGAACTCCAGTTTAGCTATCCTTACATCTGCGACAATGGTTCTTCCACACCTGGAGGCTAATGAATAATGAGCACCATTAAAGCCTATTTCAAATGTAAAAAACCTTGAGGCTTACTTGTAGGAATACCTTCAACCCCATATGCAAGTTACAGGAAGAAGGATGAGAGATCAAAAGAAGAGTCAAACCCAGGTGATATCCAGGATGCTTTTTTCTGTTTTATTTTTTGAGCTCATACAGACCTAGGTTAATGTTTTTCTGATCAGTTTTATTTTTTGATCAACTGTGGAGTTTTTAAACATTGCAAAGGAGATTTCACCTGTGACAATCTACAAGGCCTCTACTATTGTGTTATGTGTGCACACTTGTGTTATGTGTTGTATGTCTGTATGTGCGTATGTCCATATATCATTTATGAGGAGCGCTCATGAAAATTTAAAAAATGGATCCAAATATCTTTTATTCACGTGATTTAAACAGTTTAATTTAAATTGGGTAAACAGATGAAAGAAAAGATATCTTTAAAATTAAGCTTACAAGTTTTTCTAGGTGTTCAAAATGTTGATGTCTATGAAATAATCTACCTAAATTCAGAAATTTACAAGGATTGTTTTAAAATGTGAACAAAAAAGGAGGTTAACAGATCTGTTTGTTTACTTTCACCTTTCCTTTTCATTATATCTAATAATTTTGTTCAGGATAATGTACTAAATTGTTCAGAAAATTGTTTTCTTAGTGCCTGCTGGATGCTACACAATTTTCTTTAGCCATAATTGCCAGAATTCCTACCTTCATCCCAGTGCCAGTGAAGACAAAAATAGGAGAATTTCCAGTATTATTGAAAAACCAAATGAGACTTTGGAATTACAGCTACCATCATCATAGCTGTTGCTGTTTCTGCTGCTGCTACTACAGCTTCTGCGATAGCTATCACAACAAACTGTATAAACTGTTGGCTGGTCCGAGTGCAGTGGTGTTTACATCACAACAAACTGTATAAACTGCTGCATCAATGAATAATGTAACTCAACAAGTAATGCGCAAAGAGTCGACTTACTTTAAGAAGGAATAGACATATTAATGGATTCCGCTGCTTACAGAACTTACCTGGACTGTGTATCACTTATATGCATTATGAACTAATCTATTGATAATTGTAATAGTACCAGGGTATCTTTGCTGACAGTGTCATCGGTGGTACAATTTTTCCAAGGGCTTCTCACTTGGAGCCGTCAATGGCTTGGTATTGTGGCATTTTGTATCCTCCTCCTTCTGCTTGTGGCAGGTTGTTTAAGGTGTTTGTGTAAAAACCACTATGGTCGTTATCCACAAGCATGGCTAAATATGTTGGGCCGGTAGTCAAGGACGGGTAAGATCCAATTACAATGGTACCAACCTAAGCCAGGAGGCTGACGATTTGAGGTCAGACCATCCAATGATGGGTAAGGACCATATGTAGTATTGGACAACCTGAAACAGGCACGGTACCTAAGCCACATACTTGTTGTCTAATAAAACAAAAGGGAGGAGATGTTGGGGACCGCAAATCAAGTCAAGATGGCGCCTGGCAGTTTGCCAGGAGGAGTGGTTTGTGAGGCAATGCCACCGAGCCATTAAGATGGTGGGGACTCCTTATTGGCTGATTGCTGTAACTGGATGATGCTAATTGAGTCAAGCTGTGTGTGATCAGTTAGGTATATACACCTCTGCTGTTCCGCAATAAAGCGGCTCCTGCTACTCTGGGTGCCCACTACCTTGAGTTCCCGCTCAGTTCCTACTGAGTTTCCCCGCAATAAAGCAGTTCCCGATTCAACCTTCAAGTCGCTTGTCATCTCCCGGTTATTGGGCCCAGCCGGACTGCAGCAGGGACCTGAGAGAGAAAAACCTCAGAGGGCCCTGAGGCTCCTCAGGGACACAGAGCTGGACTGTTGTGGCCAGGATCTCGGCCAGTGCAAGGACACGCCTCCCACCTTTCCTGTGGGCAGAAAGCTCTGGAAGAGTGGCCGCTGGTCAGCTGTCACTCAGTTGGGCTAGGTGGGCAGGCGGGGAGGGGTCCGGGCCTCAGGCCTAGGTGGCAGTCTTGAAGCAGACAAGGTGTGGGGTGGACGGGGAGGAGCAGGGGCCGCCGTCGCTGAGAGGCCCCGGGATCTTCTTGGGCCTGTGCTCCAGCAGACACGAGGCTCTCGAGGTGGGCACCTCCCTTGGGATGTGGCAGTCTTGACCTGAGGCAGGGGCTGGTCACTCCCTGTCACCAGATTCACACTCCCAGGGTGCAAGAGGCACTGAAGCATTTTGTCCGATTCCTGTGGGTGAGCGGTGGGCTGTAAGTAGCAGCCGCAGCAGGTACCTAGGAGTGTTTGCAAACCTGGGCTCTGTGGACCAGGCCATCTGGTGTCCATCTCGGTGCTGACAGTCTTCCCCACGGTGATGCCAGGTGGTGCTACAGAAACCCAGTGGCGGTCAGGGTCCAGCGTCTGGGTCCAGTGTCTGGCTGCCATCCTTCTGTGACCCAAGGGCGAGGGTCGCAGTCAATACCAGGAAGGAAGCCAAGTTAAAATGCCCTCGGGGCTCTGCCTCTGCAGTCCTCCCTAGCCTGGACACCAGGTGCTCCGGGAGGCCACCAGGGCCCGTCTGGAGCAGCCGGCCATGTGACAGGCCCAGGGTGCAGACAAGGACCCACGCGGAAAGCACAGGTACCAATGCGGACCAGGGAATGCAGGAGAGCCGCCGCCGGCCCTTGGGCCCAGAGGAGCACCTGTGAGTGGTGAGCTGTCTTGCACACACACTGTGTGCCAGCTAGTCACACACTGCCACCACCCTGTGGGGTAAGCCCTGTTGCTACTCCTGTCCCCAGGACTGACTTCTGAGGTCACACAGGCCGGGGCGAGGGGGCCAGGGCTGGACACACACGCCTCCAAGGACAGCAGGGGAGCTGGCCCGTCTGCAGGTCTCCCTGGTGCTCTGGGGACGTCCCTCGGAGACGAGAGAGGGCTCTGGCCGGACTCCCCTGGGCTGCCGAGCTCCTGCGAGCCCGTGGAGTGGTTCTGGTCCAACGGTGGCTGGGCTGTGTGAACAGCTCCCTCATGCGGCCTGGTGGCCTTTCACACCTGCCTGCCCGAGGGCTTTGTGGGTCCAGTGGGCCATGGTGCTGGGGAGGGTCCTGGGAGGCACAGCAGCCTGAGGGACTGAGGTCACCTTCCAGGGTCCCAAGCTGGGCCGTCCAGGCAACTAGGGACACTGTGCTGGCTTTTAACTGGGTGCCATGCCTACCACTCTCCTGGATGGTGTGGGACCCGAGGTCTTGCTGCAGGCAGAAATTCCTCGCACCTGAAGTAGAGAACAGGAACACTTAGGTGGCTGGGAGCTCTGTGGGCCGTGGGGACGTGCTGCCGACTTGAAGGGCCCAGAGGCTTCCAGACGAGGGAGGGAGGTGTTGCTCTGGGCCTCGGGCTGGGGCGCTGCTGGGAGGACCCCACGCTGGGGCAGAGGGAACCGCCCCTCCTCCAGAGCAGGCCAGCGCGGGGGAGGGAGAGGCGGGCTCTGAACGGGCAGTAGGCTGCATAGTGGCCTCTGGCTGTGACCACCTAGCAGACCCGTCCGGCGAGGCCCAGTCTGGAGGGAGAGGAAGCAATAAAGAGCCCCTTCAAGGAAACGTGCCCAGGAGCCTCTGGTCAGCGAGATCAAAGTACCGCACTTTAATTAAAAAAATACCTGCTGCTGGTGTGTGCAGAAGACTGCGTTAACTGTGTCCACCTAGGAGAGGGCGAGTAGAGCTGACCTGTGTGCTGTGAGGGGCAGGGCATAGCTGGGGCAAGAAGAGCACCCATAGAAAGCCCACAAAAAAGTTTCTGAATGTGGGGGCCCAGGAACCAGGGTGCTGCAGTATTGCCTGGGAAATTCTGTGGGAGGCACAGAGGGGGCTGGAGCTCCGTGGGAGGGACAGAGGTGGCTGGGAGCTCTAGGGGACCCTGTTGGCCCAGGACCGCTGAGCATGCTCTGACAGGGTTGGGACTGGCTGGAGACCAGAGCGTGGAGAGAGGTGGTGATGAAAGGGTGGAGACTTGTTTGAAAACCATCTTCAGGGAGATGTTTGGAAACTGAGTGAGTGCATAAGTTTTTTGAAATTTTTAGGGCGACAACCCAAGTGCTAGCCTTGACCAGTTCTGTGGCCCTGGGCTTTGGTGAGGACAGAGGATCCAGGAGAGGGGCATCTGGAGGGCGCTCAGCTCGGAGGCCCATGGTAGAGTTGTTGGGATGAGCAGAGGCCAGGGCTCTGGCTCTTGGAGACTGGAGCAGTCATAACCAGACTGCGGGGTGGGGAGGGACACAGATGAGAATCCTGAACGTTCCTTGGCAGACACTTCTGAAGGCCCAGTCCTCTGCATGGAAGGTGAGGGTAATTAATGAGCAACCCCTCGTTAAGGGGAACGTAGAGCTCAAATGCAGACGAGAGGAGTGGTGGGCTGGAGAGGGGCAGAGGCTGGCAGTGCTGGAGTCAGACTGAGCTGGTTCTGACAGGTCTCTGGAATTTGGATGTGCAGAGGTGATGGGCTAAGTGACCAGATCAGAGGACAGGTCACTGAGGCTCAAACAGAATGAGACGGGGGTGATTATCAAGGCCACGGGTATGTGGAAGATAAGGAAAGATGGGTGGGTGGGTGATGAGGTCATATGGCATTCTGTACTAAGCAAGCAGGGTGCAACACACACACACACACACACAATGTGCACAAAACGTGCCTCATCAGCTATAGCGTACTACACATTGAGTTTTGATAGCTGTAAGTTCATGCACCTACCGCCACAGTAGGACGTGCTCCCCAGGCCCCTGGCAGTCCGTTCTCTCCGCGACCTGGCCTCTGGCACACTTTGGTCTGCTTCTCTCTCCTCAGTTGGGCCTTTCCTGGAATTTCATGACCCCAGAATGGTGTGGTCAGCATCTTCTGCCTCTGCCTCCTGCAGAGCATGACGTGATGGAACATCCACACTGCTGCATGCACTAAGAGTTCATCTGCTTTTATTGCTGAGTAATATTTCATTGTGAGGACGTGCTACATTTGTTTATTCATCAGTTGATGGACATTTGGGTTCTTTCCAGATTTGGCTATTATGAAAAATGCTATCATGAGCATTCACATAAAAGTTCCGTGTAGACATATTTCTTCATTTTTCTTGGGTAGATGCCTAGAAGTGGGAGTGGTGGGTCTTTTGGTAAATGTATGTCTGACTTAATAAGAGACTGCCAAACTGTCTCCATCTCCTGCATCCAGCCGTAGGGTTCATGTATTGTTTCCTCGGGTACCAAACGGTTTGTGAATTATTGATCTTTCAAAGAACCACCCCTGGATGCCCTTGATGTTGATCTATTTGCCTGTCTGCCATTTTATTGCTTTCTGTCCTATCCTAATTTCTCTTCCTCCTTTCTTTGGGTTTGATTTGTTCTTTTCTTAGCTTCTTAAAGTGGGAGGTCATGTTGTTGACTGTAGGCACTGTCCTTTCTAATGTAAAACTTTAGTGATGAATTTCCCTCTAAGTACTGCCTTGGCTGCGCCTCATAAATTTTGATGTGTTGTGTTTTAATTTCATTTTGTGATTTCTCCTTTGGCCTGTTTGCTACTTATAAGCATTTTGTATAATTTTCACATACTTGGGGATTTGCCAGAATATTTTTATATTTTCATGTAAAATAGGGTGTGGCCAGAGAATATACTTTGTGACTTCAGTCTTTTACAATGATTGAGTCCTGCTTTATGGCCTAGAACGCAGTCTGTCCTGGTGACGTTGCATGTCTGTGTGAACATAATGTTCGTGTACTGACCTGTTGTTGGGTAGAGTACTTTCCGGGTGTTGCCGTGTGCTAGTGTTATTCAAGCCTTCTGTATAATTACTGGTTCTGGCTACTTGGCCTATGAGTTATGGAGAGAGGGTAGTGAAATATCAAGTTATGATTTTCAACCCTGTCAGTTCTTGCTTCATGTATGTGGAGCTCTATTGTTAAGTGTGTGTGTATACACCTAAGTTATTATATATGCGATTAATGCCATATTATTACATAATGACTCAGTTATTATATACGCTAATAATGCCTCAGTTATTATATATGCGATTAATGCCGTATTATTACATAATGCCTCAGTTATCATATATGCGAATAGTGCCATATGATTACATAATGCCTAAGTTATCATATATACAAATAATGCCTAAATTATTATATATGCTAATAATGCCATATAATTACATATGATACAAATGCATTTTATCATTATCAAAAGTGCCTCTTTTTTCAAGTAATATTGTTTAGCTTAAAAACTGTTTGATATGGGGCTGGGGTTGTAGCTCAGTGGTAGAGCACTTGCCTGGCAACTGTGAGGCACTAGGTTTGATCCCCAGCACCACATAAAAAAAGCTAAATAAGCAAAATAAAGGTATTATGTCCATCTAAAATTAAAAATATTTTAAAAACCCGTTTGATATTAATATGGCCACTCCAGTTCTCCCATGTACACAAGCACCTTTGTCTTTACCATCTGTAGACAAAGTACAGTGCGACTTTACTTTTAGATATAATCTGACAATTTCTGCCTTATATTTGGAGTGTCTGGTAAATCTATATTTAATTATCAAGAAGGATGAATTCATGCCTGCCATTTTGCTCTACAGTCCTGCCTTCTTTTGTGTTAAATATTTTAGTAGAGCACTTTAATATTGATTTCTTAGCTCTATTTCTTAGTGTACTTTCCTTTTGAAACTATTTTGTGGTTGCTTTAAGGCTTACAAAGGAATTTTGACATCATAATCTATTTCAAGTTAACACTGACTTTCTTCTGTTAAAACACAGGGACTTTTACTGGTACAGCTTCATTCTACCATGCCCCTGTGCTGTTGTTGACACACACATACACATATGCACATATATAATCTCCTCTATATGCATATTAGAATTGAAATATCTATGTAGACACGTACATGTACATATATGCACACTTGCTACATACATTCTATGTTAAAATACAGCAACGCAGTATTATAATTTTTGCTTTAAACACTCCTGTATCTAAACACGTATTTACCAGTTCTGTTGTTTATTTTTTCCTGTGAATTACCATCTGGCATCCTTTTCCTTGTGAAGTTCCAATAACAATGAATTTTATCAGCTCTTCTGCAGCTAGAAATGTCTTGATCTCACTCACATTTTAGATGGCAGTTTAACAGGGTGTAGGGTTCTTGTGGAGGAGTTTTATCATTTTTGCATTTTGACTCTGTCATTCTAATGTGTCCTTGTCACCGTTGGTTCTGGTGAGAAGCTGGGTTTGTGCGTCTCTGTGTGTGACGTGCCATTTTCCTCTGGCTGCTTCCAAGAGTTTCTCCTTATCATTTGCTCTCAGCAGTTTAGCATGTAGATGTGACTTTTTTATGGTCAATCCTACTTGGGCTGGGTGAGTTTCTGGATCTCTAAGTTAATGTTTTTCACCAAATTGAGAAATTTTTATGCACATTCCTTCAATCCCCACCTTCCCTTCGCTCTACTCCTGGGACTCCATGGCCTGTGTGTTGGTAGCACAGCATTGTCCATCAGTTCTGAGCCTCTGCTCACTTTTCTTCACTCTTCTTTTTCTTTCTTTGGATTGAACATGTTCTATGATCTTTGCCACCTCATATCTGCTCTTTAGCCCATCTGGTAAATTTTTTATTTCAGTTATTGTACTCTTCAGTTCTAGCTTTTCTGTTTGGTTCTCTTACATAGTTTCCATTTTTAAAATTTGTTTATCAATTCACTCAACTTAGCACATTTTCCTTTAGTTTCTGAGCTTATTTTCTTTTGAACTTATTTATATGGCTTCTTTTTTTTTTTTTTTTTAAGTCTGCAAACGTCAGCTGTGTTTTTGCATACAGTCACTTTATATTGATTGTGAACTGGGCTTGAAGCTGGGTGTGTGTTTGGAAGCCAGGGTGAGGACATGCAGAGAGAGTTGACAGCAGTTGCAGACCTGGACTTGGGCACCAGCTCTGAGGGCCCCGTGGTCCCTCACCTTGTCCAGCAGATTCCTCACTTCCCCCATGGGCTGATCTGGTGATGTCTCTAGGTAGGACACAGCCATGATGACTCTAGCCGTCTGTCGAGGAATACTCACCTTAGCCAATGCCCAGCTTCCTTGGTAGCTGTGGAGGACAGACTGCCCTGCCGTGGACGGGGAGGTGGCTCTGCCTCGAGCCATATTTGTTGCTTTGTGATCAGAGCAGGAGGCTTGGCCAGTCTGTGGGCATCGTTGCAGAAGCTCTTCTCTTGCTAACTCGTGCCTGAGTGGCAGCACGGGACAGTACTGTGGTGCAGCCACACGGTGGATGGTGGATGGCGGACGCTGAGCCGAAGCGAGGAGCCTGTGACAGTGCTCAAGAGCTCTGTCACCATCTTTGGTGCCGTGGTGCCTGCACCCGGAATTCACCCAGGAGCCGCCGCCGCAGGCCCAGCTTTTATTTCCAGCTCCATTTTCAGAACTCAGAACTTCCAGGACAGGAGAAAGGACGGCCCCAGACATGCAGAGGGGATGTGCTGACTTCACATCCTTTCGTCCATGGCAGCACCGCCCTCGGTCACTCAACACAGAGGGCACTTGAGGGGACCAGAGGGCAGGGAGGCCCTCTCCCCAGGTGTCAGCCGCAGAGGCCCTTCAGTGGTGCCTCCCGCGGCCTCCCTGCAGCAGCCCCGCCTCTGCTCTGCCCGCGTGCCCGTGCCGTCCAGCTCAGGCTTGCTGCCGCAGAGTGGACCCCTCAGGCTGAGTTAACCTGGGGAGGCAAGTCATTTACGGAACCCGAGCGCTCACGGGAGCCAGGCAGGAGGAGAGGATGCTGGGTCTCTGAGCTGGGGAGGGGCCAGGCCACCCGGAGCTGAGCAACAGCCCTCTGCGGAGCCCTCCTGAGGAGCTGTACAGACTAGGAGCCACCACAAGCCCACAGCATGAGGGTGGCCTGTCAGAGCAGGCACGTTGGTGGGCGCAGAGACACACCTGGGGTCGGGAGCCTGAGGGGCCATGTTGGCGATGGGCTCTGGGTGGAAGCCAGTGGGCCTGGTCAGGGAGGGTGTGAGTGCGGGGCGTGCAGGGAGCACTCTCAGTACCCTCAGGTGCCTCCAATCCAAGCACAAGTCCTATGTCAAAACGTCATGATCCTGTCACCTTGACAGAGGTTTTGCAGGGCAGGATCCCTGGGTGGGACTCAGCGTAGCCAGCACCCAGCATGGGCACATGACTAACCAGTCTCTGTCCAGCTGGGATCCGGGGGGCCAGCTCTCACCCAGCAGCACTGCAGCCCTGTGGAGTGCGGTGGCCTGACGGAGGCCTCCAACGGGAATGGCGACAGCATCCTCAGGCTGCTTTGGGCAAGGTGTGCGCCGGCCAGCCCCAGTCCTCGGGTTGCAGTTCAACTCTGTCCTTTGTCGTCGGTGTCCCCTCCTCGATGCTGCTGCCTGCAGCACCCACAGAGACAGTGTTGATGGCTGGACTCCCTGGGGCCTGTCTCCAGGGCAGGGGCTCACCTGCGTCACCTCTCCTGGAAGCTGCCCATGTGTGTCCTGGGGGATCGAGAGCTCCCAGGGTCAGCAGTGGCCCCTGTGCAGCCTCCCACTTCTGCAGGCTGATACCCCGGGGCCTTGGGGGCTGATAGGGCACAATGGGGGGGGGGTCATTCCTGCAGTTTTCTGCTCACCAGGTCCCATGTGGGCTTTGGGGAGCAAAGGCCAGGATCAAGTTCCGAGTAGCCTGGAGGGCCTGGGTGTGAGTCGCAGAGTCCAGGCGAACAAAGGAGAGGTGTGTGTGAAGGTACTGATGCCCCGAGAGGCGAGGAGCTGCAGACACAGGCCTGCCGGTTCCCTGGCTTCCCCTCAAAGGCTGTGGAACGTGTGTAAGAAACACCCAGGGAAGAAGCAAGGGGCAGCTGAGTCCACGGGCCCGGGAGGAGCTGCTGCCTGCGCTGGCCGGGAGGACCCCGCACGTCTCCACGGAGCATCCAGTGGCCTGGGCCCTGAGAGAGACACGCGGGTCGTGCTCCCTCACCAGGATTGTTGGGGTTCAGGAGCCTGCCAGTGGGTCATGTGACAGAGGAGGGAGGAGCGTTCCTCTCACCCAAAGCGGATTCAGGCTGAGTGGACGTGAGGTGAGGAAGCGCAGGAGGGGCCCTTGGGTGGCTCCTGCAACGAGTTTGCTAACGTGGATGTGCAAACGTCCACCCTGGCTGTCCTGAAAGCCAGGCCTCCTGGAGATGCTCCTCCATGGGTGCAGCACCCTCCCTGGGGAGCTTGGCATGCCCTCCCTGGAGCCCAGCCCAGCCTCGCGGCAGCCCAGTGGGGAGAGGCTGGGCAGGACAGAGCCACAGCTGGAGCAGGCAGAGTCGACTTCGGAGCAGGGGCCAGCGTGCGGCAAACTGAGCCCAGGAAAGAGGCAGAGGAAAGCCAGGGGTGTTTGCATAGTGCTGACTGCCCTGGGGGCCCCAGAAGCTCACCTTGGCTGCCCACTGCCCAGCACAGAGTTGGACTTCAGTGGTGCGTTTTGAGTGAATGACCTGGAAGGTGCCCAGGAGGGAGGGAGGAAGCAGGGCCTGGGCAGGCACCTCGCTCAGCAGGCGTCTCCTACTGCAGAGCACCCAGGGCCGTCCCGCAGTCACCCAGCAAGGTGGCCACCAGCATCGTCCCTTTGCTCTGCAGAGCTCCAGAGAAGTCGAGGCCCTGGAGAAAGCAAACCTGAGTGGGGACAAGTGTGACCAGGCCAGTCTTGTCAGCAGGAACGAACCAGATGGGACCCAAGACTGAAGCAGGGATCCCAGATGCCCCAGTGGGATGCTAGCAGCAAGCAGATTTCTTGGTGAAAGTCCGTTTCTGAAGTGGTCGGAGGCACTTACACTATGAACTTATTTGTTGTTGTTCCAGGATCCAGTCCAGCTGGGTGCTGTGCCTTCACTGTGTGTCTCTTGGCTGAATCTTGCAACCCTCGCTGGAACATGGTTCTCAGGAACTGGGGTGCGGTCTGGACCCCTGCATGGAACTTCTAGTCTTAGGAGCACAGAGGTGGTTTCCAAGGCTGCAGACCCAACCCTGACTCTGCTGCGCAGTGCAGGGGAAAGGAGGTCTTTGAGCCGAGGCCTCCACTTCTGGCCGGTCCTTTCAGTCACAGGCAGTCGCCCCACCTGGGTGGACGTAGAGGGTCTGAAGTGCTGGGCTCTGTGGAGAGTTCCGGGGGCAGTGCGGCTGGTGGTCTGAACCCTGACTGGCCAGCGCTGAGAGGAGACCCACTCAGCGTTACTCAGGCCTCACTCTACAGACGGCGGTTGAGGCGAGAGGGGCAGGTGCAGGACCCCCACGGCTCTCCGCCCTCCTGTCTTCCTTCTCAGAGGCAGGTGGAAGGTGGAAGGTGGGGACAGGGTGAACACAGCCGGAGCCCCGCTTTCCCTGGGATCTGGAGCTGGCATTTGTAAATGTACTGGAAGAAAAACAAAAAAGATTGTGTGGAAAAGGTACAAGGCATTGAGCGAGGGTCGGACGCCAGGCCACACCTGTACCTGTGGCTGCGCCCAGGCCTGGGCCTCGTGATGCACAGAGTGTCAGCGCCCAGGAATGACAGTGGCAAACGGAATCAGCTACTTCCTGAGTTGATCCAACTTGAAGAGATCAATCAGGCCCTGGCCTTCCCATGTCCCCCGATCCTGACAGAATGAGAACTGAGGGGTTTCTGGCCCCGAGGCTGCTCCTGTCCTCTTTGCTCAGCGCGGGGACCCCACACTGCTTCCTAATGCCGCAGTGCTGAGAGGTGGTGATGCAGAGACCTCACCTCTGAAGGAGCAGCGTCAGGCACCTGCCCCTGCCTGGCGCCCAGCTCCCGTCCTGACTTCCTGCAGGAAGCGCTTCCTCTCTGCAGGAGGCACAGTGCCCTGGAGAGCTCCCCGGAAGCCAGGCAGAGTTTTCGTACAGTGAGCTTTGTTTTCCTAGTTTGAATCTACGGAGAGAGGGAAGGAGGGACTTGGCATGTTGGTGAGACCGAAGACCTGGCCGCGTGTCATTTGGTTGAAGGGAAAACAGACTGAGAATGAAGGCTGTAACGTGTCCGCCATGCGGTTTTACTTGTTTCAAGAAAAAATTCATACTTTATCCGTCATGACGCTTTGGCATATTCATTTTATTGACAAAATGAAACAAAGCTCTCGAAGGCACCATGTCTACGGACTGTGTGACCACAGCAGTGTAGGAAGGTGGCCACCCCGGCCTTGAGCTGGACACGCAGATCTAGCCAGAAGATCCCATTTTATTTAACCCAACAGATTTAGTTCTCAGGCGGGACCACACCTCGGGGCAGACAGAGATGAACGGTGTTGGCTGGAGCCTCAGGGGGCTCATAAAAGGGGGTCAGCAGGGAACATAAAACAGGAAGGGCAGAGATTCCGAGCTCGCCTGCTAGTCCCACGAGATGGAGAACAGAGGTCACAGGTAAATACCGGCTCAGGTCGTTGGGCAGCGCCTGGGAGGCACCAGCTGAAGCCCAGGCCCACGGTCCACAGCGCTGTCCTGCTTCCTCACTGACTGGAGACTCGGAAATAAGATTCTGTTGGAGAGTTCCTGCTGCTTTGGCTGGAGGAGCAGCTCCCCAGAGGCCACACAGGGCAGTTCCCCTGTCACTGTTAGATTCCAGAGGATGGAAGTCAGGCTGCCCTTGATTCTCGATGCTCATCTACAGGTTGAGAACAGGATGACATGGGGCAGCTGGGCAGATCTGACAGAGGCGGATGTCGTCCCACGGTCGCAAGCTGTCCCCAGGGAGGTGAGTTCAGGGCCCCCGCAGACTGCCTGCCCACCTCCCCCACTCCTTCCCGCGGCTTGGGGTTTCCTTCTGAAATCAAAGCTTTGGTGGGACTTTCCTTTGGAATGGCTCCTTGGCACCAGGCAGCTGGACCCTGCGTCCGCGTGCTCCCGTTTCCTATCTGGGGACACTCCCTTGCAGCCCGTGCATCTTGGTGGGGACACCTGTGCACTGGGTGACAGCAGGTTGGTGATGCGGCTGGTCCTGCCGGGAGCTTCCTTCTGTATCTGCAGAGACAGTGGGAGGCAGGGTCAGGGAGAGGCATTGGAGTGCCTTCCCGCGACACCAGCTGCCCTGGGAACCCCTGCAGCACTCCCTGGCTTGGTTACGGGGTGCTGGGGCTCAGTGGAGAATGGGAGACAGGCCTGTGTGGGTCGCTGCAGCCACGTCTCAGGCAAACTCGCACTCGGGGCAGTTTCCAGAGGAAGGGCCAAGAGACAAGTGGTTAGGAGACACAGGAAAGACTCGGCACAGGTGAGACATGGCGGCGCGGAGGGCGCATCCCCGCGTCTGCACGTGACTCGGAGTGTGCACGTCTGCGTGTGCACCGTGTGCCCGAGCGTGTGTATCCGTGTCTGTGTGTGTGCTCCTGCGTGTTCCCCTCAGCAGTCTGCATTTGCTCAGGGCTCCCCGGCGACTGCCCGTCCTGGGCAGGGCCTGCTGCAGACACGCAGCAATCCGCACCAGCGCCCGCCTGCTCGGGCGTCTCTGGGAGGCGCGTCGCTTTCCTCTGCGCCTGAGTCTCCCTCTGCTTAATTGCAGGTGATGATTCAGAAGCGCCTTCCCCTGTTGTCGCCGGCTTTCATCTTTGCAGACACAGCAGGTGGGGCTGGGCCTTGATCTGGTGCTTAGGCCCCCCATTGAAGGGCTGGATCACCCGCAGGCTTTTAAGGGTGTGGGGGGTTACACTGATGAGCATGTGTAATAAATTGAAGCTTTGTTGTTTGGCAGATTTTTTGTGTGTTTGTTTTTCTTTTATCACTCTAGAGAGGGGAGGGGGCACGTCAGCGTCCCTCTCTCAGGCTCTGCTCTGCCTTGGGATTTGTCATTGACTGGAATGGGCTTTGATAGTGCAAATGTTGTTGTTAGGTTTCCGTTTCTAAAGTGAAAGCCCTAAGTCCAAGTACCCAAAAGGTCCAGATCTCTGGAGTTTAGAATGGTGGCAGGGCTTGTGCTGGGCTGGGAAGTGTCACCTCGTGGCCCACCGGTGGCCCTCTCCATACCTCCCTGCAGCAGCGCTCAGTGACTTCTCCGGGGGACGCTGGTGTCCCTTTTCCCGTGCCAGTACTCTCTGGAGGTGTTCTTTGTTCAGAGCAGAACTGGAGGGGTTTACTGAGTAGACGCACTGTCCCTAGGAGCCCCTGGCCATGGGGACGCACCAGCCCTGGACGGTGTGGTCGACCAGCCGCCCGCAGACACATGTCTGTAGGTGTGAACAGCAGGCTGAGGCTGGACGGTCCTGCTTTCCATGTGGGAGAAAGGCCACTCTGCAGACGTCTGCCGCTCCTGGGACAGGTCAGGTGTGGAGGCAGGTCTGATGTGGCGTGCACTAGGTGGGAGGAAGGGAGCGTGTCAGACAGTTCCTCTTTTCATCCTAATAGTCGGTTCTTAGCGTGAGGAAGATTCGGGAAGCTTTGAGCTTTGTTCTCAGTCCTCGCCCTCTCCTTGGTGGAGGCGATCAGACTCTGCCCATACTTGCCAACACGCTCCCCTCCGCTCAGCTCTTTGTAAATACAGCCGTGCTCCCCTCCCCCCACGGGCTCATTCCCACAGTTTCATTCACTACTATGCTGCGCCTAATCACATCTCTGGGAAATAAGATGAGAAAGTTATGCTCTTTTACTCCATCAGATTTAATAAGTTTGGATGTGTTCCAAGTACCAGGCATTAATCACACTTAAACCCAGGCCTTGATAGTTCATCCACCCGGAGTATTGGTGTCAGGGACATAAAACAGTCTCTCCAGTGCCACGGTGCCCTCCAACTCGAGCACTTGCCTGTGTTCATAAAACTTGCTTTGTGTGGAGGACTGGAGGGGGACGGGGCAGGACTTCAGATCATGTCAGACGTCCCATTGGTGGGTCTCCCTTCCCTCTACTTTCTCAACCCAGTTTCCAAGCTCTGCAGAATGACATGAAGCAATTAGCGGTGAGGTGAGCTCGGAGCTAGGAAGAGGCGGCCGCACCTCGGCAGCCGGAGAGCCGGCTTAGACCACAGTGTAGAGGGGCGGTCCTTCCCGTTGGCTGGCTCTCTCCATCTCGAGGTGTGCACTGGGGGCTGACACGGCCATCAGATGATGAGGCTTGCCCATTTTCCAGTAGGTGGGTGTGGTGAGAGGACTGGCGGTCGCCCCCGGGTAGGAGGGGGCTGGAGGGACCAGACAGGAGGCACTCTTCACCCCACACCTCTCCCTCTGCTCCCTAGGGTGTTATGCTGCTTCCTTCTGTGGACAGCTCACTGCCTCCCATCCCCACCCGGGAAAGGAAGGGTTTCTAGAATATTTCTCGTTTTCTTTTGGCAAGAACATTTTGTTGTCATAGAGTTCTTTTGTTATTTAATCAGATGGACACAAGTTTGCACTTGTTGGTGTGAAGCTGAAGAGTCCTCTGTATCACGGACGGACGTTGCTCATGTGAACAAGGAACACACCGACAGTGGACATGCCCCCGTGGGCGGTGCTTGTGGGCCAGGTGCTTGTGTCCCGTCTGCAGCAGGTGCATTTGCCGATGCTCAGCAGGATCGAGTGGATGTCAGCTGGACTGTGCATGGGCACTTGGTCCTCCTGGGATGTGTGTGTCTCTGGCACAGAGGGTTTACCCTCCTGGCACAAAGACAAGGCGTGCTGAGCAACAAGCCACCAAGCGGGTGGCGGGGGGCTGGGCTATGTGTGCAGATGGAACCTGAGGAGTCTGAGAAAGGACGGCTGGGCTGGGAGGGGCCAGGAGGCTGGACAGCCATCAGGGAGAGGATGTCCCTCCCTCCTGTATGACTCAGGCCCTGCCTTGGGCCTCACTTGCCATTCCTGGGCTGTCCAGGGCCTCACCTGGACTCAGTGGCCAAGGCATGCCCACCACTAAGGAGTTTTCTAGAATGGTACCCGTGCATGTTTTATTTTGCTGGATGAGAATTACAAGTGTAGTATGTTCCAGCCTCACCTGGGAGTTCGGTGAGCTGCCTGGACTGAGCCCCTCACCCCAGTGTCGGCAGATGAGACCTGCACACAGCGCGTTTCCAGTCCCAGCAGTGCACCGACTTGGGGCAGATGGGTTTCCATATGAGGCGTGGCTCAGACACCTGGGAGGCATTTGCTTCCACTGTGTGAATGTCTGAGGTTAGGGCTGGCCTGGGTGCTGGCGTTCAGGGGGTAGGATGTGTTCGGCCGGGGTGCCTCAGTCTGTGGTTGGCACAGCCATGTGTGTGTGTGCATGTGACCCGGGCCCGAGGGGACACAGTGAATCAGGAGGCCTGCGGGGCTTGATGGCAGGAGCGCAGCACTGGTACTGGTGCCGGAGAGGGCCGTGTTTCCTGGGAAGTTCACCACTTGGTGTGGTAGACCAGCTTTCCTGGAAAACATCTCAATTCACATGACATCAGACTGTGCAGGCGGCTGTCCTGCATGATTCATTCCCTGAACGTTAATTTAAGGAGTATTTATTGCCTGCTGTGACGAACTGGCAGCCTTCCAGGGCTGGCTAGGCTCCCCCGCTCACCGAGCGTGCATATTACTGTGCAGAGGGAAGGCAGGACATAGCGATTCAAAGAGAATCAAGAGGGTTAGAATTGCCAGGTGAGGGGACGGGGGAGATGGGGAGAGCAGGTGGACGTCACGTGGTCCGAGCAGGCCCTGTGCAGACAGGGCATCGAGCAGCGAGCTGAATGCAGCCAACTAGTGAGCCTTGAGGCATCCGAAGGAGAGAACATCCTGGAAGGAACAGGAAGTGGAGTAGGAGTGTGCCCCGTGTGCTCAGTGAACATCCATTCTTTTCTTTCTGCATGCATTGTCTGTATAAATTGTAACCCCAAATTCCAAGTATACCAGATGAATAGCTGAGGATTGGAACTGTGTCTGAAATGTGTCTTACACCTTCATAATGTTCATCCCATAACAAGTGCCCGTCAAATATGAGTTAAATTTGATGGAACCAATGATTTAAAATATTAAATTAATACTAACCATCACGTGAGGGGTGTGCAGTTGGCAGGGGACATTTTCCAAGGAAGAGATCGGGCTATCACAACCTTTCCTTTGAAAAAGTTGCCTTTCCACTAAGATTATACCGTCTCATCAGGCTCCAGTTAATCATTGAGCACCGTCCCAGGAAACAGTCTGGTGCCGGATATTTAATGGAATTTTTCTAAGTGTAGAATGGAGCATCTGCAGTTAACCCAGCAGCTCGGCCGAGTGGAAGGGGCCATCCCAGCTTCCCCGGGAGCACCCAAGGCTCTGCCGGCTGATTCCCAGTTGACCGCATGTCATCAATGGTGTCACAGTGCACCTCAAAGCCCCACATGGCAAATGGGTACAGCTTTTATTTGTCTGGAATGCTTCCATGGCTGGGGAGAAATGAGGGTGTGTCTTACTTATCCGGGAGGCGAGCTCGGAGAGGGGTGCTTGGGTGACTGGGATGGATGGAGAGCACTCCCGGTACGTCTGGGGAGTCCAGTGTGGAGGAGATCGAGGCAGGATTTTGCAGCAGGTGGTCAGTATAAAGGCCCTGAGCTGGGCCAGTCCTTGGAACAGCTGAGAAGCATCAGAGGCCATTCTACCGAGTTCTGAAGCATGTGCTATCTGTATAACCCAATCTGTCCAGGCTGGGCTTTGGAGGATAGGGTGAGGACCAGACTGAAGCTGAACACTGTTTGGACGCACAGTGACATTCCTGAGCTTGAAGGGGACAGGGAGGCCCACAGGAAAGGAGGCTCTTCTGACCACTGTGACCGGAGCCAAGTTGTTGCAGGACGCTGCTTCAGTTTCTTCTGGGGAAGATGGAAACTCAGCGAGGAGGTCCTAGCCAGCTGGGCTGGACGCACTGAGATGCCGTCTCTGCCACATGCCTCCAGCAGAAGCGGACCATGGTTGTTTATTTTACAACAGGGAAGGGGGCAGCCCCCAAGCCACCCTCAGGAGCCACATGCAGCTTTGGGACAGCCACCCTGCTACCTTGACACATGTCAGGTGTCCCTTGCCAAGGCCACCAGAAGGCCCAGGATCCAGATTGCAGGGGCCGTGTGGGCGCGTCTGCCTTAAGACATGCCCAGGTCTCTCTCCCCCCTGATCTCGCTCCTTTCAGATTCCCCAGGTGTACGTGCAAAACACTGGCTGCCTTAACTCATAGGAAAAAAAATCCGTCAAGAATCTTTCAAGACATTTCATAGAATTTACGCATCTACTGTCAACCTTTGACTCCAGAGAGAAATTGTTAATTGGGCAATTTGAATGATCTTGATATTGATTTAAGCCTTTAAATGCTTTTTTAGATGTTTCATCCTAATGCCATCATGAGAATCAGGAGGGCAAAAATGATGTTCTCATTCATCAAATGACTACACCCGCCTACGCAGACCAGTGCTGGGACCCAGCACCTCTGATTTCTAATCAGGCTTTAACATCCATATGCATTCGGGCAAATTGGGTGCATTCCCTGATTGCTGGCAGCCAGGGCCCTGAACGCACGCTCTGCAGACTGCCTCCAGCTCCAAGAGCCCCTGCTCAGCAAACTGCTCCCAAGAAAGCCGCCTAGATCTCACCTGTCAGCTTGAGTGTCACACCTGGAGACTTTCCTTGGACATTTAGCAGATGGCGTCAAGCTCTGGAATCGAGTAAACGTGCCTCTCCAGAGGGCCTTCCGTGTTTAACCACAGCACAATGGAGGAAGCCACCACGGGTCTGCGGGAGGAGCTGGGGAAGGGGTGGTCTCCCTCACGACACGGACCACTGCCTCCTGAGAAGGGACCTGCCTGCGGGGAGGCTCTGTGGCTCCTCAAGTGCGTGGCTGGACACGTCCCTTGGAGCAGCCTTCCTGGGCTGGAGGGCAGGGCGTGGCCCAGCGGAGAGAGCAGCTCCAGGGAGATGATGAGCTGCTCCCCTCCCCATCAGCATCTGCATCTCCAACATGGATAAGGCTCTGTGACCTACCCAGAGTCTGACCCCCAGAAGTTCCCAGGTATGACTGAGCTTTCACATCATGCCCACAGGGCCACTAGAGGAAACTCCACCTGTTCCCTAAACCTGCATTTTCAATAAAGCGCCCACTGACAGCATTGTTCAGAATCACATTGCTCAGTGTCCCGATGTGACTCAGGACCAGAGGAAACCTGTCCTCTGGTTGTGAGCTGTGTATTTCCTTCAAATAGGAGTAATGTAACTTATCTCTGGCTTTACTGAGAGTAAATTTATTGAGAGAAAAGTTTCAGGTTTAATTCCTGAAATTGATATCTATCTATGGTCTGTCTATCCATCCATCCACCCACCCATCTACCCACCCATTCACCTACCCACCCATCCACCCACACATCCACCCCACCCACCCCTCCATCTACCCACCCACCCAGCCACCCAGCCATCCACTCCACCCATCCACCTATCCATTCATCCACACATCCACCCCACCTACCCACACATTCACACACACATCCACCCACCCACATATCCATCCATTCACCCCTCCATCTACCCACCCCCCCACCCCCCACACATCCACCCATCCATCCACACATCCACCCATCTACCACCCATCTACCCATCCATCTACCTACCCACCCACCCATCCATCTATCCATCCACCCACCCATCCACCCATCCACTCCTCCATCTACCCACTCACCCATTCACCCCACCCACCCATCCACTCATCCACCCCACCTACCCATCCACCCATCCATCCATGAAGGTATATAGATACATGATGACCTTTCTTACCCCTACTGCCAATCTTTGCTTCTTGAGTTTCATCTTTTCCCTCTTTTGTTTGATTTTGGTCTTAGTTGATTTTGGTCTGGATAGTTGTAAACCATCTGAAATCTGTTTGGATGTATCCTAAATTGAAAGAGAACCCATTAATACCAATTGTTGAGGATTGATTTGAGGTGTCATATGCTAATGAGCTCCCAGAAAACAGATGTGAATCTGAGCATTGGGATCCAACCCTGGTGCTCAGTGGAGGAGGCACTTGGAAGCAAGGATCCCTGCCCTTCTCTGGACAGACATCCTGGGGCCAGGAAGTCGTTAGGACTGCTCAGGGTCACGCTTCATTTTAGTTTACTAGATACGACCAGAGAAGAAATGCCACTCCCAGAGAACTTGACGCCTATTGAAAGAGAGCTTAAATTAAATCACCAGGTCCTTCACTCTTGGCTGATGTGAGCCTGTTATCATGTGAAACCTGACTCTCATGACAGCCTCCTTGATTGAGCGTGTCATTCATTTTTATTCAGACAACATTTCTTGGGTCTCCACTGTGTGCAGGACTCCACTACAGACGGGGATACAGCAGCAAACCAAGTGAGAGCTGCCCCCACCCTTGTGCACCCAATGTCAGGTATCAAGATGGTGCTCCGTGGAGAAGCAGGGTGTGCAGGGTGGAGCCCAGGCTCCTGCCTACCTACGGCGGGCCTCCTGAGGGAGCTGGGAGCCCAGCAGGTGGAGCCAGGTGGGCCAGGGAGCCTGGCTTGATCCTTGAGCAAGGGGTGTGGGGAGGACTGTGTCAGGCAGGGCTGCAGGGCGGTCTCCCAGGTCCCCTCCCTGCAGGGCGGGGAGGATGCCTCCATCTCAGGCTGACTCCGAGAAGCTCTTCCTTCCACAAGTGTAGGTGAGTCGGACACCACTGTCCTGTTTCAGTTCCTGCATCGCCCCCTGTTCACCCTGGACTTCCTGGTTCCGTCCTAAGGTGGCAAGGGTTGAAATGCAGGGCAGCGGAGGGCCATGGCTAACTAGGCACAGCAAGGGGGTGGCTTACTTGAGTGGGGGTGGCATTCGGGCTGGGCCCTGCCCAGGAGCCCCATTGGGATCCAGCAGTGGGGGTGGGATCCAGCAGAGGGGGGGTGGGATCCAGCAGAGGGGGTAGGATCCAGCAGAGAGGAGTGGGATCCAGCAGAGAGGAGTGGGATCCAGCAGAGCAGGTTGGGATCCAGCAGAAGAGGGTGGGATCCAGCAGAGGGAGGTGGAATCCAGCAGAGGGGGGTGGGATCCAGCAGAGGGGAGTGGGATCCAGCAGTGGGGGTGGGATCCAGCAGTGGGGGTGGGATCCAACAGAGGGGGTAGGATCCAGCAGTGGGGGTGGGATCCAGCAGAGGGAGGTGGGATCCAGCAGAGAAGGATGGGATCCAGCAGAGAAGGGTGGGATCCAGCAGAGAAGGGTGGGATCCAACAGTGGGGATGGGATCCAGCAGAGGGGTAGGATCCAGCAGAAGAAAGTGGGATCCAGCAGTGGGGGTGGGATCCAACAGTGGGGGTGGGATCCAGCAGTGGGAGTAGGATCCAGCAGAGAGGAGTGGGATCCAGCAGTGGGGGTGGGATCCAGCAGAGGAAAGTGGGATCCAGCAATGGGGGTGGGATCCAGTAGAGAGGAGTGGGATCCAGCAGTGGGGGTGGGATTCAGCAGAGAAGGATGGGATCCAGCAGAGGGGGTGGGATCCAGCAGAGGGGAGTGGGATCCAGCAGAGGAGAGTGGGATCCAGCAGTGGGGGTGGGATCCAGCAGAGAAGGATGGGATCCACCAGAGGGAGATGGGATCCAGCAGAGGGGGTGAAATCCAGCAGAGAAGGGTGGGATCCAGCAGAGGAGTGTGAGATCCAGCAGAAGGGGGTGGGATCCAGCAGAGGGGGTGGGATCCAGCAGAGGGAGGTGGGATCCAGCAGAGGGGACGGGATCCAGCAGAGGGAGGTGGAATCTAGCAGAGGGGGTGGGATCCAGCCAAGGGGGGGTGGGAACCAGCAGAGGGGGGTGGGATCCAGCAGAGGGGGTGGGAATCAGCAGATGTGGGGTGGAATCCAGTAGAGGGGGTGGGATCCATCAGAGGGGGGTGGGAATCAGCAGAAGGGGGTGGGATCCAGCAGAGAGGGTGGGAATCAGCAGATGTGGGGTGGGATCTAGCAGAGGGAGGTGGAATCCAGCAGAGGGAGTGGGAATCAGAAGAGGGGGTGGGATCCAGAAGAGGAAGGTGGTATTTGGCAGGGGCGTGGCATCCAGCAGGGGGTGGGATCCAGCAGAAGGGTGGGATCCAGGGAGCTGAGTCAGTGCTCATGCGGCAGGTGAGCAGAGGAGTGTTTGCAGCAGAGGTGAGTCCTGTGCAGAAGCTGGTGTCAACTGCGCTCTCCACGCCCCCTCATCAGGAGGACACTGAAGTGTAGGATGGGATGTCAGACTCGGGTGTGTTGAAGGGACTGGTAAGTCAGGGACAGTGGGAAACCTTCCCCTGCAGTGGGGAGGTTTCCTGCAGAGCAGAGAGGGACGATGCCCCAATGACCCGTTCGCTGGCTGGAGAGTGTTCCTGGAGAACTGAAGCCCGTCTCTCCTGGGTATGACTCTGGGGGCAGGAGGAGAACCCACTGGTGTGTTGGCTGGGGTGTTGTGTGTCTCCTCCGTTTTGCTTCCTGGCTCGGGCTGTTTAGTGGCTCTGGGTTTGGGGTACACAGTGGATCATTTGGGAATTTTGTTAACAGCCCAGGCAAACCAGACTCCCTGGGGTGAGATCTGTCCTCTGAGCACCTGGCCACAGCCAGCAGCTGAGGCTGGGGACCTGCTCTACCAAGTGTGTGTGTCCAGCAAAGTTGTCTGTCATCTGAGTTTGAGGGGAAGAGTTTCCAGCTTCGTTATTAAACGCAAAATGTAGAACTACAAAAAAAAAATCACCACTGCATGGGCTCGAAGTCTTTGGCCCAGATGGGTAAAGTGGTGACGTTCTGAGTATTTGGGGGGCATGTCCTGGGTCCGTCTTTTCTCTGCTGCTGTCAACCTCTTCCTTTCCTCAGGGCAGAGCCACCTCCTACTGTGTCGGGGGACCCTCATTAGGAGTCACGTCTGACTCCCCTGTGCCTACCCATGCTGGCCTGGAGCAAGGTCACAATACCCTACTTTCTTGGCTGGGAGCGTCTCACTCTTAGGCATGATTTGTTATAGCCTCAAAACTTGCAAATTCTGGTTCTAAGATTCTGTGCAGTGGGTCCCTGTCTTCGATGTTGATCCCCTGGGGACTGACTTTTGAGTCCCTTCCCCATATGGTTGACCCCTGGGAATGGTTGAAGACCAGGGCGTGGGTCAGCTGGGCAGCTGCAGTTCTGGGAGTGACCACTGGGGACGCCCTGTGGCCTCTCCACTGGTGAGTGAAAATCCCAGGCCCAGAGAGGTCAGGGACCTTGTTGAAGTCCACAAATCAGCCAATTTCATTACCTGAGAGTAGACACAAAGTATTGATGGCAGAAGGATCTGAAATTGAACTGAAATGAGGTTTTGGATCACCTGCGGACTTCAATCACCCAATCCATCTTCTCGCTGCGGGACAGGGGGCTGGGATGATTTATAATAGAGCTTCTTTCTGAAGTGGGCTTCAGGAGCACTGGCCAGAGGCGTAGCCTGCTGGTGGATGTCGTGCTGCTGACAGGCCGAGACGCGGCCCTGGGCTTGGGCGCCCCCACTCCAGCCTGCCGTCTCTGCCGCTGCCTTTCACTCTAGTTCTAAACCTTCATTTGGAGGAGAAGTTTGATAAATTGGAAATTTGAGGCCTGCAAGAAGAGGAGGGAGTGGGATGGAATAGTGACTTCCAGGGGTGACTTGCAGAGCTGGGGTGCTCAGTCATGATGAAGTCAGAATGGTTATTCACATTCCAAAAATTGTTCTCGAATTTACTAGGGACAATCTGATCATGCTTCTCAGGCCAGGTGCCTTCTTGAGCAGCCAAAGGAGCATGCCCACTGGCATTCATTAAGTGCTTGCTGTTTACAGGCTCCACCCGTCTCTGTCTTCCTCACTCACAGGCTCCTGGGTGCTCCCTCAGTCTCCTGCAGGACCTGATGGAGAGGACCACTGCCTCAGGGCCTGGCCTGGCTTCTCCTTGCCCTGGGGAGTCTCCTCTGCTCTGGGCCTGGCCGTGCACTGGGGAGGTTCCTCTCCTTCCCTCTCCTCCCCAGAGTGCCCCTCTCACCAGCCTGAGTTGGCACACGCTGGGCTTCTTCCTCCCCCGCCCCTGTCCTCTCCCAGGACCCACAGGGCACTCTCAGCAAGTGCTCGGCCAGCCCTGTCCACTTTCCCTCACGTGCCCTGGACCTGCCCACCTGTGGACCCCGTGGTCTTCTCTGGCCTCTCTATGTGCACCCGGGTGCCCCCAGGGCCGCTGCTTCTTCTGACTGGTCCTTGAATAATGAGGCTCGGTGGGTGCACAGGCCCTGTCTGTGGCGTCTCGGCTGCAGGCTCGGTGGGTGCACAGGCCCTGTCTGTGGCGTCTCGGCTGCACACCGCACAGCAATGTCAGGACGCGCTCTGCGCCCACTGCCCACTTGCTTTCCACACGGGCGCTGGCAGGACCTGGCTTTGCAGGTGGAGTGGGCCCCGAGGGCCTCTTGCTGAGTGTTCAGTGCCCGGAGTTGCTGGCTGGCTGGTGAGACTGATCGCCGCTGCCCAGGGTCTTCTGCAGGCAGTGTCCTCCCTGCAGTCCCCAGGACCCAATGCACTGTGCTGTCCTGGACCCTGCTGGTCCTACCCAGGCTAGGAGAGAAGCCGTGGTGTGGCCCCGGGCCTGCGTCTCTGGCCAGGCGGGATTCCCAGGCCCTCCTCCCAAGCTAAAGCAGCTGGTCTCCCTTCCCAGCCGAGTGGCGCTCAGACCCGCCCAGTGTATCCTGTCCAGCTGGGACGGCCAGGCGCTGTTCTTAGATCTGGTGCCTCAGTGGATGGAGGTTGTGGATTTTCAAAGGTTAAAAGCTTGCCTTTCTGGAGTAAGACTTGTTCCCTGTGGGGTGTGAAGCGCCCATGTTCTGTGTGGGTCTTGGCCTGTTCCTGGGTGAGGCTGCTCTGCCTGCCTCACGGGGGGACCAGGAGTGACTCGCAGTATAAAGTCCAGCGAGCGGAACGGTCCGAGTCCCCAGCTCACCTGGGACAACATCTAGTTTTGTGTTTCCTTTCTGAGCAAATCTATTACTCCTGCCTGCTTTTCTAATGGTAAAAGGTTAATCAGGAATTCCGTTTATTTTTGAATTCCTATAAGTCGTTTTTTAGAGGAATCCCTGTCTGTCCCCGTGCTTGCGTCCTGTCGGTAGAGTGACATCGGCGCTGGGTCCCCGTGCTCAGGCCCAACATCGCCTCGTCTCTCCGTGTTCTCAGAAGTCTGATGCTGTTCTTTCTGAAGAACCACTTGGTTGATGTCTTCAGATTCCTGGGTCTGAGGAGGGAGCGGGTGAGCTTGCCAGCCAGGCCCACCCAGGGGAATCACTGCGGCCACGGTGCCCCAGACAGGCAGCTTCCTGTGGCCAGGCCAGAGCGCGCAAGCCCGGGGAGGGGGGACTCAGACCTGCCCTTGGCGATCCCCCTCCTCCCCAGGGGCAGAGACTCCCGCAGCTGGGCTGGGAGGTCAAGGTGGGGGCCGAGGTTCCATGTTAAGTTTGGGCACAGTTTTGACATCCACATAGGACTGGGCATTTGCATTGTTGACTGAATGTGGCAAAATACCTTCCTATTATTCCCTGTGACTGACCAGGAGTTCAGTGAATCTGGCCCAGTCAGAGGACTAAGATGCCACCCAGAGCACACAGGCCCTCAGGGGCAGTCAAGGATGAGCTCCAGGGGTCACGGTGTGGACCTGGAAGGTCCCCAGAGTCTCACATTTTAAAGATGGGGCCCCCATGCAGCAATGACCAGGGTGGTGACCATTATTCCCTGTGATTGACCAGGAGTTTCCGTCCAGGGACACAAGGTCTCATGGGGCAGGCCTAGGGGGACAGCAGGAAGCCCACTGAAGAGGCTGCCCCAGGTTGAGCTCCCTGGAGCATCTTCTGCTGATGGTAGGAGAAGCAACATCAGCTTCCTCATAGGAGCGGACAGGGGCTGCGGCCACAGTGCCTCTCAGTGTTAGGTGGCAATGTGCCTGAAACCGTGAGCTGTGAATTTAGGATGTATAGTGGTTAGTGTCTGGGATGTCGGGGGACAGGCCGCTGTAGTGGTTAGAGCCTGGGATGTCGGGGGACAGAATGAAGGGGACACTGAGGAGAGTGCGTGTGTCCCTGTGTCACTCTGCTTCCCATCCCTGTGACAAGAGACCTAAGGTAAGCGACTTAAAGGAAGGAGGTTTACTGTGGTCACAGTTTCTGAGGGCTCAGTGCCTGTCACTCGGCCCTGTTGCATTTGGGCCTGGGACAGGCAGAGCATCACAATGGGGAGGAAAGCCACTTCCTTCATGGTGGCTGGGAAGCAGAGGAGAAGGAGCTGGGGACAGGAATGGTCCCCAAGGGGGCACTCCCAGCGACTGGCTCACGCCTTCCAGGCCTCACCCCCTTCCCAGTCACCCCCTGGCCATGATTGCTGGGGCCGCTGTGAGCCAATCATCAGCTGGCAGCTGGAAACTTCTAGCTGCCAACTGATTGGCTCCTCTGTGGTGATGCTCATTGGGCTGTTTCCCTGCCCTTTCAGACCACGGAGCTGCTCATTGGGGGACTATTTTTGGCTCCGCCCATGTGACCCAGCCAATGGGCCTCAAGAGCAGGAGGAGTGGGGGGAGGTGGAGAGGCTTGTGGGAAGCCGGTGGTGGCAGTTGGGCTCTGAGGGTTTTCCTGGGGAGCTGTGTGGTGTGGTGTGTGTGTTCTAAAAATAAAGTTCGTTTCTTTTGACAAGTGGCTCCTGAATTGTGCCCAGCCAGACTGCAGCATTTGGTGGCCTGTACGGGGAACGAACCCGCAACCTTGGTGTTATCAGCACCAAGCTCTGATGAATCCAAATTTAAAAAGTTTAGAGTAAAAAGTGTTATTTTAAGTTTATCTTTGGGGGGTATATACCCCTTCCCAATTCCCTCTTTTTGCTTTAATAAGTACATTTTAATAGTTTGATGAGCTCTTTCAACTATACCTTGTCCCTGTGGATTGTATGGGATTCCTGTTATGAGTAATGCCAAATGATGAGCAAAATTGTTTAAAAGAGGTAGAAGTATAGCCAGGGCCATTATCTGTTTTTAACTGTTTTGGAACGCCCACGGTGGCAAAATTTTGTAAGCAATGAGCTATAATATCTTTAGGGGATGACCTATCAATGAGATCAGAGCCCTTGTGACCACTCAGTGTCCTCCTGAAGGTCCACCCTGGTCATTGCTGCATGGGGGCCCCATCTTTAACATGTGAGACTCTTGGGACCTTCCAGGTCCACACCGTGACCCCTGGAGCACATCCTTGACTGCCCCCGAGGGCCTGTGTGCTCTGGGTGACATCTTAGTCCTCTGGCTGGGCCAGATTCATTGCCCCCTCGGGCCACCCTTTCACCTCTCAGAGGGCCTGGCTATGGTGTCAACTCCCTAAAGCCCAGTCAGCGCTGCAGGTGCACAGTGACTCAGGCAGCTGGGCGAGCACAGTCCAGCCATCTGCAGCCCATTGGCCGGGTAAAACCCACCTGCCGGATCAATCACAGTGAGAGACGCTACGGTGGCCCGGGAGGGATGCAGCCTGGGAGGCCCAGCCAGAGGGATGCCTCGAGTGTCCTGCAGGGCCCTGCCCAGATTCTCCCCACGGTCACTGTACGGATCCTTAGAAGAAGGATTGGCCAGAAGCAAGAAGGGCAGCCGCCGAACCCCCCACCCTTCAGGACCTGCAAGTCAGTGTGTGTGGGCTACAACCAGGTGCTCAGGTCCTTCTGCAGCAAACCAGGTGTCCAGTGTGTCCCAGCACGGCACTCCACACCTGGCACTCACACCCAGAACTCCACACCTGGTACTCACACCTGGCACTCACACCTGGTACTCACACCTGGCACTCCCCACCTGGCACTCACACCCAGAACTCCACACCTGGCACTCCTCAGCTGGTACTCCCACCCGGCACTCACACCTGGCACTCCACACCTGGTACTCACACCTGGAACTCCACACCCAGAACTCCACACCTGGCACTCACACCTGGAACTCCACACCTGGCACTCCTCAGCTGGTACTCCCACCCGGCACTCACACCTGGCACTCCACACCTGGTACTCACACCTGGAACTCCACACCTGGCACTCCACACCTGGCACTCACACCTGGTACTCACACCTGGCACTCACACCTGGAACTCCACACCTGGAACTCCACACCTGGCACTCCACACCTGGCACTCCCCAGCTGGTACTCCCACCCAGCACTCCCACCCGGCACTCCACACCTGGCACTCCACACCTGGCACTCCACACCTGGAACTCCACACCTGGAACTCCACACCTGGCACTCACACCTGGCACTCCACAACTGACACTCCCCAGCTGGTACTCCCACCCGGCACTCACACCTGGCACTCCACAACTGACACTCCACACCCGGCACTCACACCTGGCACTCCACACCTGGCATTCACACCTGGAACTCCACACCCGGGACTCACACCTGGCACTCCACACCCGGCACTCCATACCTGGCACTCCACACCTGGAACTCCACACCCGGCACTCGCACACACACACAGTATACCCCACTCCCCAACATCCACTCACACCCCACCCTGACACCCACACACAGCACAAACACCAACACACCCCTCACCCAAACATGCACTCACATACCCTACACTTGACACACACACACACACAAACACTGATACACCCCATGTCATAATACACTCACCCCCACACTTGTACACACACACACACACACTTGCACATAGACTGTCACATGTGTGCACACTCAGTGTTCCCTCACACACTCATATTTCACACACCCCAAATCCTGCCATGTCACACATGCCCACACGCCTGGGCACACAGGGCCCACACGTCGCACCCTCATACCCTTCTGGGGCTGTGGGTGGGCAGTGGATGGCCCCTCCCGTCCCTGCCAGCTCCGCCCTCCTCTTCCCAGCAGACCAGCCCTGCCCTCGCCCAGCCCTGCGGAACACATGGCAGTGGCTGCGCTGTTGCTCAATCTTTTGCTCCAAGGAACATGTTAACTGATCTTAAAAATAATCACAGATCAATAAATTACGGGGTGAATCACAAAACAATTATGAACAGCTCACCGCGCGTCCCTCCAGCGCTGATGCTGATGTCACTTGTGCGGCCTGCTGCCTCCTCTTCCTCCGCTGTGGACTGCATCCACAGGGGCCCTGCCATCGGCCGGGTCATCCCTGGGCCTGCCCTTGAGCCTGTGCAGTGTGCGTCGTCCCAAGGCCACCTCCGGCCTGCTGGGGCGTCTTGTGGTGGTAGTGCTGGCCTCACGGCTCCTGTCCCCCGGCCAGGCTGACCAGTGCCTTCTGACACGGGAGCACATGGGCAAGGGCTGGTGGGGAAAGGGGAGGGGCTCACCAGAGGGCACCCACCTGTGGTCTGGGTGGACCCCGTCCCAGGTGCAGCTCTGTGGTGCATCTGGGTTTGGTGCAGTCTCTAGACAGCACAGCGCCAAGAAGCCCAGTCGCTGGCCACGGGAGAGCTGAGCTTCCTCCTGTAGCCCTAAAACATCTCCAACTAAATACACCTGGGCGGGGCCGCGGCTCAGCCACAGAGCGCTGCCTGGTGTGTGAGGCCCGGGTTCCAGCCCAGCAGCACAAGAGCAAAACCAAACCAAAGGACGACATTCGACCTTTCCTATCTTTACTGAAGTGAAACATACTCACTGTGAGTAATGAGCATTTAGGAATTAATGATCATTAAACATTCTAAGTAGAGAGCTCAGTGGTGTTTACTACAGTCAGACTGAACACAGGCAGCAACTCTAGTTTTAAAATGTTTTTATCACCCCCCCAAAGGAGACCCTCCCCATAGCTCAAGCTTCTAGCAAACACTGGTTACGTTCTTTCTCTCTGGACTCACCTGATCTGGACATTTCACTAAATAAAATCATACACTATGTGGCCTTCTACACCTCAATCCTTTCACTGAGTGCAATGTTTTCAAGATCCAACCATGTGCATCTTGTGTCTGTGCACCCATACACTGTTCTTTTTTATGACTGAATAGTATTACACAGTATGGACATAACACATGTTGTTTATCCATTCATCCTTTGAGGACATTTGGGTCATTTCCACATTTGGACTATTATTTAGTGCTCTTCTAAGCAATTGTGTAGTTTTTGTTTGAACACTTGTTTTCAATTCCTTTGTGTATGCAGCTGGTTGTGGAATTGCTGGGTCACTTGGTAATTCTGTGCTTAGCCTCCAAGGGCCTGACAAACCATTTCCAATGGCAGTGTTACTGCTTTACGTCCCTGCCAGCCATGCGCAGGACACTAACCTCCACATCCTCACCAACACTCGTTAGTTCCTGTTTTTAAAAACGAGTCATCCTGCTGGGGGCTGTGAAGTAGCATTGTGTTTTGATTCGCATTTCCCTCGTGAAGGATGCTGTGGGCTGTGTACAGATCTGACTGTTGAGTAAACAGAGGTGGAGCAGCTGTCTGAGCCATGTGATGTCTGTCCCGCCACATGGCACCTTCACTGCCGAGGACCCTGGAGAGCACCTCTGTCAGCCCAGCAGGTGCAGTGCCACCAGTCCCCTGTTGGAGGCGCTGCACCATGCGAGTGTGTCACTAGAGCCCTGGCCTACTGGACAGGCCAGAGCAGGCTCACAGGGACTTTCCAGTCCAAACTGAGACTGGAAGTGAGCCAGCCACAGCCTGCAGAACAGGACGGGTTGGCAGTGGAGAGGCAGGAAGCAAGGCCCAGGCCCGGGGCCAGGCCCGCCTGCTCCTGTGCCAGGGCTGGGGTGACACAGGGGCTGGAGGGAGAGGGTGCTTGCCCTGCAGAGGGGATATCAGTGGAGGTGAGTGGGGAAGGAGCCCTGAAGCCCGGGACAGAGAGGCTAGATGGCTGGTCTCAGGCAGCAGGCAGTACCCTCGGCAGTCCACACTGGAACGTGTCACCTCAAGGCCCCATCCTTCAGTCTCCTGTTCAGGAGCCAGCAGGAGCTGAGAATGCAGAGGCTGCATCACCGGGAGGCACCCCATGGTGACACAGCAAGTGAGCTGGTAGAGCTGTGTTACAGCACAACCTGCCATGGGGACCCAGGAAACTGATGTCCCAACAGACATTGCAACACATAAATCTGTTCTCCTGTTAGCCATGGTGAGCTGGGAACCCAGTGACGCATTGGGCAGAGTGACCAGGAAACCCACTGGCCAGTCAGTTCAGTAATCCATAAATATATTAACATATTACAAATAATTTGGACTCATGATGTGATATTCTCCCAAAGAACAACCAGCATCACTACATCTAAAAAAATACAAGCATCACTCCATCTCCAACATGACCAGCATCATTCAAGCTCCAAGAAGCCATAGAAAGACATCATCTCCATGCACCAGCAGCAACTCTCCAACTTCAACACCACCCAGTAATTCCATCTCCAGGACCACCACCATCACTCCATCTCCAGGACCACCAGCATCACTCCATCTTCAAATTCACCAGTGTCACTCCATCTCCAGGACCACCAGCATCACTCCATCTTCAGGACCACCACCATCACTCCATCTCCAACACCACCAGATTCACTCCATCTCCAAGACCACCACCATAACTCCATCTCCAAAACCAGGATCACTCCATTTCTAGGGCCAGCATCACCCCATCTCCAGGACCATCAGCATCACTCCATCTCCAGGACTACCAGTATTACTCCATCTCCAAGACCATCACCATCACTCCATCTCTAGGACCACCAGCATCACTCCATCTCCAGGACCACCAGCATCACTCCATCTCCAAGACCACCAGCATCACTCTATCTTCAAGACCGGCATCACTCCATCTCCAGGCCCACCAGAATCACTCCATCTCCAAGACCACCACAATCATGCCATCTCCAAGACAACGGCTATCACTCCATCTCCAGGACCACCAGCATCACTCCATCTCCAGGACCACTAGCATCACTTCATCTCCAAGACCACCACCATCACTTTATCTCCAGGACCATCAGCATCACTCTATCTCCAAGATCAGCATCACTCTATCTCCAGGACCATCATCACTCCATCTCCAACACCACCATCACTTCATCTCTAAGACCACCAGCATCACTCCATCTCCAAGACCACCACCATCACTCCATCTCCAGGACCACTAGCATCACTTCATCTCCAAGACCACCACCATCACTTTATCTCCAGGACCATCAGCATCACTCCATCTCCAAGACCAGCATCACTCTATCTCCAGAACCACCATCACTCCATCTCCAACACCACCATCACTCTATCTCTAAGACCACCAGCATCACTCTGTCTCCAGGACCACCACCATCACTCCATCTCCAGGACCACCAGCATCACTCCATCTCCAAGACCACCACCATCATGCCATCTTCAAGACCACCACAATCATGCCATCTCCAAGACAACGGCCATCACTCCATCTCCAGGACCACCAGCATCACTCCATCTCCAGGACCACCAGCATTACTTCATCTCCAAGACCACCACCATCATGCCATCTTCAAGACCACCACAATCATGCCATCTCCAAGACAATGGCCATCACTCCATCTCCAGGACCACCAGCAGTACTTCATCTCCAAGACCAGCATCCCTCTATCTCCAGGACCACCATCACTCCATCTCCAAGATCACCTCCATCACTCCATCTCCAAGACCACCACCATCACTTCATATTCAACACCAGCATCACTCCATCTCTAGGACCATCAGCATCTCTCCATCTTCAAAACCACCACCATCACTCCATCTCATGGACCACCAGCAGCACTTCATCTCCAAGACCACTACCATCACTCCATCTCCAAAACCACCAGCATCACTCCGTATCCAAGACCACCACCATCACTCTATCTCCAATACCACCATCACTCCATCTCCAAGACCACCAGCATCACTCCATATCCAAGTCCACCACCATCACTCCATCTCTAAGACCACCACCATCACTCTATCTCCAACACCACCATCACTCCATCTCCAGGACCACCACCATCACTCCATCTCCAAGACCACCACCATCACTCCATCTCCAACACCAGGGTTGCTCCATTCCCAACACCAGCATCACTCCATCTCCAACACCATTGGCATCTCTTACTCTCCAGGCACCATGGCATTATTTGGGCACTTAGTTTCCTACATATGGATCTGGGGATGCATCAAATAATGGCTGAGCCTTTGCAATGTGTAAAAATTGGTGTTTTTTTCCCTATCACCTCCAAATTCATTTTATATTTAAGATCTCATTTTCTCCATTCCTCACCTGATCTACTGGACCAGGACATCAGAAGACATGAAGCACAGAACAGCTTTTCTTTTTTTTTTTTTTTAAAGAGAGAGAGAGGAGAGAGAGAGAGAATTTTAATATTTATTTTTTAGTTATCGGCGGATACAACATCTTTGTTTTGTATGTGGTGCTGAGGATCGAACCCGGGCCGCACGCATGCCAGGCGAGCACGCTACCGCTTGAGCCACATCCCCAGCCCCACAGAACAGCTTTTCCTGGAGAAGCAAGAAGGCAGGAGTTGGAATCTCTTCCCTTGAGTAAGGCAGTAGTGAGAACCCAAGGACAAGAGCTTCTAGGTGTTTCCTGTGTGACCTCTGCAGGTTCCAGAAGGCTGTGGAAAGGTGTTTTCTGTTGATATAGCAAAACACCCAAGGCCAGGTGCTTTAGAAAGAATTGAAGTTTATTTACTTCACAGTTTTTCAGAGACTAAAGTCCAAGATTGAGCCCTGGGAGGGACCCAGTTGCTGTGTCACAACACGTGGATGGCATCATGGCGGGGGCATGGGAGGACGTCTTGGGAGGTGTGGGGAGGACGTCTGAGGGGAAGGCGCAGCAGCAGGTGTGTAGGGCACCTGCTGGAGCCGAGACCCCAAACTGCTGTGCAGACTTAGAGAGGAGGCCCTTGGCCCCCTGGGTGGGACACAGGCACATCCCTGCCCTCCCCACCCTCCTTTCCAAGCTCAGCCGGTCTCTGGACACCCTGAGGTCCTGGATGTCCAGGAGGCGCAGGCCCTAGCCTCTGGAGGCTGCCTGTCCTCCCTCTGTCTGTCGCTTTGCACAAGCAGTGTGTCTTTCTGGAACGCCGCCCGGTCCTCCTCTGTATCGGGTACCTACAGCGCCCCGTGCTACTTGTGTGTATGTAAATTTATGTAAATGTATGAAACAGCTCCTATGCGAACCATCCCATGATCTAGGCGGGAAGACGACGTGTGGATGAAACTCAAAATGAGGACGCCCGGGCTCTGGAGAAGTCCCCAGCGGGGTGGTGTGGCAGGCTGCCCGGGCGGAGCCGGAGGCACAGCTCAGGTGCTGCAGCAGCACCTGGGGAGCCACAGCTCGTGCAGGGGCCTGAGGTGGCCCAGCCGAGGACGTGGATCAGAGCTGAGGCTGAGGTCCTGGAGGAAGTCGGTGGACAGCAGAGAGCAGGGACGAAGCCCAGCGGTGCGGCTGCCCCAAGGCCAGGACAGCTGGGAGGAGCTGGTGGCTGGTGCTCTGCCTGCCGAAGTAAGGACAAAGGGGCCAGGCCAGCGTGGGCGGGGTGGCCCTCTCCCCAGCAGTGCCCGTGGCTGCGAGGCTGCGGCAGACGCCACCGGATGCGGGGTCTTGGGAGGGAAAGTGACCCCGGCTCTGAGAGCTGACCGCCCGCTCTCTGAGTGCTCAGGACGGTGAATGGTTTCAGTTCCCAGTTTCTCCAGCTGCCGGGCTGCTCTCCACCTGGGACTTCGAGGCAGCAGCGTCCTGGGTCCCAGGAGGTGCTGGGGAGTCACCGCGAGGTCACTGAGAGGAGCACTGGCATTTCTGCCTGGACAGCGCGGTCACCACGTTGGGAACATCGCGGGGCAGAAAGCGCCAGTGAGGGGCGTCCTCAGGCTGGGTGGCCGCGTGAGCAGAGCGCCGCCCTCCCTTTCGATAAGTCATGCCGGTGACACTGTGGGTGACTCCCAAGTTTGTGTTCCAACGGAATCATTTTAGCAGCACTTCAGGATTTAAAGTGCAGAGTGACGACTGGTGTGTGCTCAGGCTCCTGGCTGGAGCTAACAAAGAGCGCGGAACTTCAGGTCCTCGAGTCAGCGCCCTCGGAGGGCCACCAGGTGGCGCCAAACCGCAGGGCCGTAAAACCTGCCGCAGTTTATTATTTTAAGTGAATTTGGGAATTATGGCTGCTGGTGTTCTAGGCTCCCTGAAATTTGCTTCATATTGCAAATTGTGGCGAAGAGATTCAAAGGCTTATCTGACATTTCCCAGGCTCCATTTCCATCTGTCCTTGGAGTTGAAGACTCTCCTGCCCCAATCTTGGCTGTGGAGGGAGGTGGGGACAGCTTTCCTCCCGGCTGTCCTGGGTCCAGTGTGGGTGCTCTGACCGCCCCCCCCCCCAACAATGTTTTGGTGTTCCCCCCTTGAATCTGTAGAAAAGTAACTTACCAAGAGCAATTTATACTAAAATGTGAGTGACTTACGTCACTGGAAGGACAGGTGAAAGTGTGCTGAGGCCCAGGTGTGGTCCCAGGGCTCGGTGGGGACCAGCTCAGGACACATGCTCCACACTCACCTTCACTTCTCACTCGGACCCCAGTGTACTCTTTAAAATACGGGCAGATAATCAAGTCAGCTGTCATTTAGTATCATGGATATTTCTAATCAAGCAGATTCGGTTTTCCTTGTTTTCACAGTGACATTACAATTAAGAATGGCCACCATGAGTTTATAATGAACAAAACATATTTTTGGAGCTTTTATTTGAACCGTGAGAGGGATGGTGTAAAACAGAGCAGCAGGAAGACATCTGAGCATCCAGGTGCCGTAATCAGTGCATCTGAATCTTAAAACACTGTTTGCCGTTGCAGCTAATGCACAGTAATATACACTGCAGAGCTTCACACGGGAGGCTGGATCCTTTGTTGAAATTACAGCTTTGGCTCTGCGTTCTTTCAGGTGATCCTCTATTTTTATCAGAATGTCTCACCTGCTGAACACACATTTAGAGATTAAGGGGGCTTTCTCCCTGGGGAGGACACGTCTCCCTCTGTTCTCAAGGGGGAGGTTGCTCTAGGAGGCCTCTGCCATGGGTAGAGTGGAGGACAGGGGAGGCCGGCAGGCCCTGGGGCTCCCTTCACACGCCCACTCCTCACAGGCCATTAGAGGCTCTGTCCTGGACCGGGCAGGGGGGCTCGGAGGTCACCTAAGCCAGGTGTGGACTCGGCTCTGAGCTGTGGGAAGGCGAGGAGGTTAAGCAGGGCCCGGGGCAGGCAGGGCTGGTCAGCAGAGTTCACAGGACGTGATGGTCCTTGGGAAGAGGGACAGGGCCGTGCGTGGTGTCCTTTCCTGAGGGACAGGCTGCTGGGGGCATAGAGAGGAGCCCTCTCCTCAGCCCCTCGTGTTCTCTGTTGGTGTCCGCCTCAGCTCCTGGCAGCAGAGCTGTGGACGTGCCTCTGGCCGGGGGCACCCCTCCTCAGCTCACTGCTGCTCAGGCCCCTTGGGGGTGTTCCAGTCGAGGCCACCACGGGAGCCAGCCATCAAGGGGGCAGACCAGTGCCCTGCAGAGGCCGTGCTGGGATGTCCCAAGAGTGCTGCTCATGAGCCACCTTCTCTTGGGCCTGTGCTCACCACGCAGAGCCCCGGAGAGCCAGTGACCGCTGTCCTTGTGGCCAGTGCAATGGAAAAGGCCGCGTTTTCCTTGGCAGGGGAGAGCAACGGGCCTCGGGGCGGCCTCTGACTGGCCGCGACGCTGTGCTCTGGGTGGGGTCTGGGCCCGGTCCCTGCCCTTGAGCCTCCTGCTAAAGCTGTGGCCTTGGATGTGCCCTGCACCTTCATTTCCCCTGTAGAGGACCGGAGGTGACTTTGGCACATAGTAGGACTAGTTAACATGGCACACAAGACCCACAGGCAGATGCGGCCCTGGAGGGAGCTCCGTCAGGGCTCCTTCCTGCTTGGTCCTTTCCTCTGCAGCCTGTCCTTGCCCCGAGGGACGGGAGGCCCGAGTGGTCTCTGAGGAGGGCGTTCACCTAGTGCCCGGGCTCTCCGCTGTCCCCGCAGCTCCCAGGAAAGCCAGAAGCGCGGGCAGGTCCCAGCTGTTCCTCGCTCTGTCCTTCTCCCCCAGGTCGGCGTGTGCCCTGAATCACCAGGAACATGCTGGGAACTGCTCCCCTGGGGTGTCGCCCTTGCCCTTCGGGAAGCGCCTCTCTGCCTTGGGCCAGGGGTTGGGGTCTTGCTTACTGCCCCTCATGCAGACAGCACTGGGAGCAGATGGGACAGGGCGGGACCTTCTCACCAAGCCACCTGCCTTCCAGAGGAGCCCGTTGCAGGGTGGCCTCCGAGAGGGGGCTCCCCGTCCACCTGCCTGAGTGGACCCTAGTCCTCCCAGCCTGCACCCCTCTGCTGACCCACAGGTGTGGCTGGCTCCTCTGTGGGCCACAGTGATGGAGAGTCACAGGCGTCCCCTCGGCACAGGTGATGAGCCCTGAGAACCTTCTCACTGTGGGCAGAGCCGTGCCCCGCGGGCTCCTAGCAGCCGTGGCACACGGGCAGAGAGGGCCCTCAGGCTGTGGGGCCCCGCGCTTCCCCAGGGTCCTGGTGTGCTGCCCAGGCACTGGCCCACCTGCCCAGGCCCTCCCTGGGGGAGGGGTTCATTGGCAGAGGACGCCTTATTCTTTTTTGCTTGTTTTTTTGTTCCTTGGAGGTGCTGGGGCTGGAACCAGGCTGTGCTGGCCAGGCAAGGGCTCCTCATGAGTGGCACCCCAGCCCACGCCTCGTTCTTAAAGGGAACTCTTCGCAGCTGTTTGCTTTGTGAGCTGGACGCCAGGGCTGCCGGCTGCTGCTGAGGCTGGCAGTCCTCTGTCCTGCCTCCCGGCTTGGGCTTCTCTCCACTCGAGAATTCCAGCCATTCCAGGCAGGAAGCAAGGCCCGCTTCGGCTGCAGAGCCACAAACAACAGTAGCCGGCGCTGGCCGGGCGGGCGGGCGGGCGCAGAGGGACGTGTGCAGGAGGCTCCTTTTCTGCTCCAGGCACAAGCATTCGGTAATTACGCATTTACCCAGCACCCAGGGAGCGACCTGTTCCTTCTCTTTGTCTTAAGATCAGGCATGTGGTCTTGAGCAGTTTATTTGTTGTGACAAATCCATTTTGAGAGAACCTGTAGGATTTTTATGTTTTGTTTTATATACAGGGATTTTGTCCGTAATGAGCCTCTTTGTAAAGGGCTGAGATAACACCGTGGTAGCTTTTTGTCTCAAGGAGACTGGAGGGATAATAAAATGTAGTCACCACTAAATTACGTTGTGGGCTGAAGGAGATTTTTACCATTAATTGGATCTAGGCCCTCTGACCTTTCTGCAGGAAGCAAACTAAAGGTATAATAATTTTTATAAAGATGAGCTTTCTGGACTTCCAGTAATTTTTTTAGAGCACTGAAATCATTTCTGGACATTGGAAGGACTGTGACTTGCTGAGATGAATCGGGCTCTGATTCTCGGGGCCTTACCGTGTCTGCCCTGCATACCCAGCCGGGAGGGGAGCTCGCAGATGCCCACATCCAGGAACAGAGTCTGACGGGGCCACGTTGCTTTCCGACTTGCGTTTCCACCAATGCACTTCAGATGCCTCCTGTGGCTCCTCCACAACATGGAGCAGACCGAGGCAAAGGGCCGAGCTGGGAAAACGGGCGACCCCTCTGGGATGCTGTGCTCAGGAGTCAGGAGCCCCGAGGCTCTGAGAGAGAAGGGCGCGGGGTACTGCAGGGTGCTGCAGGCGTGCCAGGCCACTCGCAGAGGCAGAAGGAGGCGCACAGTGTTGGCTCCAGGTCTCTGGTGCGTGCTGCCCTGGGAGTTCCGTTTTATGTGCCCCTGACTTCACACATTGGGGTGCTGTCGGTCTAACTGGCTCTACTAAGCCCTGTCGGTTGGTTCAAGATTTTTATCATTTTCTAAATGGTGCTTATAAGGCAATTAATGGAACTGAATAAATACAGTGGGTTGGGTCACACTCTGCCGCCCACAGGATGGGAGATCCAGGTTCCCGGGTCAGCATTTCTGGCTTCACCCTGTGACGGTCTGCCCGGTGCCGGGTCTGTAGAGAGAGCGGGGTGAGCGAGCTGGAGGGGTCTGCAGAGCAGGAGCCTGGGGTCCTTGGCTGCCTGCTCAAGGGAGGGGCGGGGAGGCCCAGGCCAGGGAGAGCAGCTCTGGTCCACAGGGTGGGTCAGATCCCTCAGGTCATCTTTTGTATTCACAGATTTGCATATTCACGTGGGGTAACCTCCAGGTTAGACTGCCTTGAGGAGATTGCATGGACCTGTCCTTTAAGGACAGTTGTAGGCAAGGTGAGGCCCACGGCTTTGTTCCGCAATCAAAAACTGTACCAAGGGCTGGTGTCTCTGTGTATGCTCACCTGCGTATTTTTATGAAATCATTTCAAAGACAGATGCGTCTTTTCACATGCCTCCTTTGTGCAGCTGTGGAAAGATAATTAACAACATACATGAAGTACCAGGAAAATAAAGGCAGCGGTAAGCAATTACCCATGCGTCCACCCACCGCGAAGGCCGGTTGTAAGTGAGGTCCACGTGGGTTGGCTCATGGCTGAATGAAGTTATTAATGATATTAATGATATGACATTTCAACGGAAACTGGCGTCAGAGCCTTGTAGTAACCAGCCGGCTGCGAGATGCAACCTTGGAGCACAGAGCGCTGGGCCTTGGCGCTGGCTGCGGTGACAGCAGGTGGGCCACACTGCTCAGGGTCCCTGGCACCCTTGCCCAGGGCTTCCTCGTGGTGCCCGCTCCCTCCTGGCCTCCCAGGTGAAGGTGGAACCGTCTTCCTAGCTCTTGCCTCCCGTGGTTGGGCCCTCCTCTCTCTCGGTCTCCTACCACTCCACTGAGACAGGGGGATGTGGTGGGCTGGCCACACGGGAGCCCGGCTGAAAGGACCAGCGTGGTGGTGACCTAGCAGGTCCGGAACAGCGAGGGGCACACAGAGCAAACGTCCATTTGTTCTCGGAACCCATTATTCTTACGCAGTGTTCTCTTCTTCAAGGCTCCCCCCAAATAAATTATAAAAACAAGGATGGGGGCCCCGACCTTCTTTCCACAGGGGAGGTCTTCTCTCAGAAGGTGCTGGCCATGCTCTGACAACCAAGTCCCCCATGGCTGGGACAGTGGCTGGCTGGCGAGGAGCTCTGCTGGAGACTGTTTTGGGGATGGGTCTGTCTGGGCCTCAGGGGTGACCTCTTTTCCTTCCGTGTCTTTTGGACTGTGGCGCCTGCAGAGCGCGACTGTTCTTCTGTTCTTATATAATCAGATTATTCAGGTAATAGGAGCTTTGGTCTTTTTGAAAATAATTTGAGAGAAATGTTTTTGTAGAGGATTGGAACAAACTGCTCCGGGTTCTTCCCGCTCGAAGTGCAGAAGCCACTTAGCAGCTTAATGCAGCCTGATGGATCGAGAACCTGGGTGAGGGCAGCGGTCCCTGCTGGCTCTCACCTGTGCCTCTCAGGGTCAGTGCGCTGACTTCACCCCAGGCCTGGAAGAAGGAAGCAGGCCCCCTTCCCCGCTCCCCACCTTGTCCAGGGTGTCCAGAAGCCGTTCTCCTGGGCGGGGGGGCCCTGCTAGCTGGATTTTTTTTTTTTTGCTGCACATTGTGCTCCCTGAAATGACAGACTCTTCCCAGTGTTGACACGATAGATAGCTCTGTCTACGTCTTGGAGTGTTTAATTGTGTAAATTCCATTTAATCTGTAAAACTGGGGCAGCCCTTCCAAGGCCACGCAACAACAGAGACGGCGTGGATTCTGGGCTGGGCGGCTTCAGACTGTTAACGTTATAAAAACAACAATCTTGGTTTGAAGGGAGACAATCGGAGCTTATTCTGATTAAAAGGAAGCAAAGTATTTTAAGTGGCGGTGGGTGAGGGGCGTCAGGTGCAGCCGGCATCTGAGAGGTGGGGTCTTAGCCTGTGTTGACAGCTGAGGGTTAGAGAAAACCCTGGCAGCAAAGAATGTTTTTCTCTTCCCAAACATCCAGCTATTTGTTTGAATATTATCGGCATTTTCAAGAGGGTTTTCAACTGTGCAGAGCTTCAAATATGTGGTTCTTCAGTTCGGCCTTTTGAAGCCTCTGAAGTCCTGCGTGGCCGCCAGAGATGGACATTTCATTACAAAAATACTTTACAAGTGAGACAGGAAGACGTCGCTCTGCCCAACTTCCCCGACTGTTTCAGAGCTGAATGTGGTGAAGACTCTTCCCTGGGCCGCGTTTGCCTGTGCAGGGTGACGGCCATGGTGGGCTGGTGGTCTGCAGCACCCGGCCCACGGGGAAGGCATTGCCAGAACAGCCCTCTCCACCCAGCTACCTAGCTCTCCGCTCTGCACACACACCCCACAGGGCTTTCTTTCAACAACATTATCTTCACATAAAGGGACAAAATCAGTATGCACAGCCTTGGAGTTTTAGGAGATGCTGGTGTTTTGAAGGAACGTTCCTTCTGTCCTTCCCAGAATCAACCTGACTCCCCCCACTCTCTCACTGACAGGCAGGAGGGGGGCACCCAGGGGTTCTAGCTCTAGTCGATGGGCCTTCTCCTTTGAGGAGACCCTCCATAAGCCAGTGAGCACCTCTCTGTAGCCGGAACCGTGGGAGATGGTGGCAGGGCATGATGGGTGGGAGGGAGGCCGAAGGGGCATCTGGGGCTGCGGTGGTGACAGAGGGAGCAGGACTGTGCCCTCCACTGAAGTGGCAGGAGAGCTGCTGCGCATGAGCAGCCGCGAGACGGCAGCCTGGTGGTGTCCAGCAGCCCTTGAGCATTGTCCCCCTGGCTTCCCGTGTTCCAGTGTGGGAGAAATACACACGTGAAACCCACCGTCTGGGCGGCCTTCAGGGGCCGAGTTCAGATCATCAGGCACAGCCACCCTTGTGCCGCCGTCTCCACCATCAGTCTCCAGAACGTTCTTCTTCTCTCAGACGAAGCTCTGTCCCTGCCAAGTGTCCTCTCCCTGGCCCCCCTGCAGCCTGGTGCCCACTGTCCTGCTTCCTCCCCTTCGTCTCTGGCCCCTTCAGTGCCTGGTGCGTGTGGGACCACACGGGCTTTGTCCTTGTCCCCGGGCTTGGCGTCCTCAGGTCCGTCTGCAGCAGTGTCGGAGTCTCCTCCTGTGGGAAGCCCAGGAACATTCCGTCATATGGCTGGACTGTGTCCAGCCTGCTCATGCCTGGAAGGGCAGTGGGTGCTTCCGCCTCTGCCCACAGTGGACGGTGTCTGGTCCCTGCTCTCTGCTCTGCGTGTGTACCAGAGGAGGAGCTGCCGCGCGCGCGCGCTCCTTGCCTGATGTTGAGGGAAGCCCTGCTGCCCCCTTGCCCCCCACCAGCTGGGCGTGAGGGCGCTGCTCTCTCCGTGGCCTCAGCCCCTGCTGTTTCCTGCTTCTGATGACCTGGCTTCTCCCTGAGACAAGTTTGTTGGCCAAGGGTGGGAGCCCTCGTCCAGGTGGGGCTGGACAGTGGTAGTGTCCAGGTGTGGTTTGAAGATGAGGCCACGTGCTTTGCTGCTGGGTCAGCTGTAGGCTGAGAGGACAGCAGGACAGAAGGAGCAGAGTGTTTGGCCTGAACCATGGGCAGGAAGGTGCAGGTTGGGGACAGAAAACTAAAGGGCTGGGGCTTGGGCCTCTCCAGTCTGAGCTGCTCCTGGGTGCCCAGGGCTGGGGTCAGCAGGTGGACGCCTGAGACTGAGCCCAGAGGAGTTCAGGCGCAGAGGCCATCAAGGAAGGTGCTTTGGACCCCTTCACTTGGGGATAAGCCTGAGAAGCCTGCAGGAGGACTTAGGCTCCTCTGCTCAAGTCCTGACCATCCATGTGACGATGGCATTTGGGAAGTGCCTCAAGGACACTGCAGGGAAGGGGGAGGTGTCCCTCAGCGCACTCCTGTGGCGGTCTTCCCTGAGCGGTGGCACTTCTGCGTCCTCCCCAGCCCCGTCCTCGGAGCCTGTTCCCTTCCTCCCCATCCCACTTCCCTCAGAGGCGCACGTGGATCCTGAGGGCAGCGTCTCCCACGTGTAGGGCTCCTGGTGGCCTTCCCCACCCCGGGACAGTCACCATGCAAGCCCAGCCAGGCAGCCAGGAGCTGCGGATGCTCCTTACCGACACTGTAAAGCTAAGGACCTGACGGCTGTCGCTGTCTCCTTTCCCATCCACATTTACCTGTGGTCTGAAAGGAGACCTTCAGACAGCCGTCCTGTGGGAACAGCAGGAGTCCCGAGCCCTGCCACCCCATTACCACATCCCTCTGTGGCGGGGACACCTCCTCAGCCCCAGTGAGTCCGCACCCTAACTGCCTCCCAGCCTGAGTCCAGCTCCTATCCCGATTGAGGTGACATCATGATACAAACCAGCCCTTCCTAGCCTCCCACGTGCCCCCTCCTCCCTGGGGGTGCCCCCTCCTCCCTAGGGGTGCCCTCCATCTTCCAAGGGCCACAAGGCCCACCCAGGGATCTCTTCTTACCTAGGTGAAGTGGGCTCATTGCCCCTTCTCTGCCTCCCCAGTGGGTTTCGGCCGGCCCCTTTGGGCCCACAATCATGTCACTTTGTGGGGACATCTTTCTCCCAGCTCATGGCCAGAGGCCCGAGGACAGGCACACTCTCTGACTTTGGGTGAGTGGACCTGAACATGCTTCCTAAATGCAGGCTGGAGGAGGGAGGAGGGTCCACCCTGCACACACCCTGCACCCTGGGAGTCTCACATTTTCTTTTCTTTCACAGAAATACACGGTTGGTCATAAGATAAATGACAAAAGGAGCCAGAGTCCTCTGGGGAACGCAGCCTGCCCTGCGGGCCGCTGTGACCCACCTCCCTGAAGTGACGAGTGCTTGAATTGGAAGACAGAGAACTCCTGGGCGCCTCTGCGCGTCCACGCGTCCACTGGTGCTCCCTGCCGGCCGGCCCTGCTGCTGTGCTCTGAAGCTGCCTTTGAGACTTTGCTGCTGGAGGCAGCAGAGTCTGTCCGTGCCCTGTTCTTGGCCCCTCACCAGGCCACGTGTCTGGGGACACAGGACGTTGGTATGTTGGAGGAATTTGCGTTTGGGGTTTGCCCAGGCGTTGGGTAGCAGCATCTGAAGTCCACGTGCATTCCAGGGGGGGACCAACCTCAGGAGCATTCCAGACCTCGGGCTCGGTTGTGTGCTGCAGGTGCGGGCAGCAGAGTCCCTGGTGTGGCACCGTGTGCCCAGCTTCTAGTCCTGGCCTGGTGCTGTGAGGCCAGAATGGGCCCTTCAGGAGTCCAGGACCTCCCTTTCCGTGTGGACACCGCCGCGGACACTGCTTCCTGGGGCTGTCCGTGGGAAGGGCAGGGCCAGGCTTGCCAGGGCACATTCTCTCTGCTGACCCAGAGCAGTATACATAGGCCAGCTGCTGGTGTCCACGGGGCACACCTCAGAGCCCAGGTGGGCCCCGGGCCTGGACAGAGTCACTGACCCTGCTCCTTGAACTCCTATCCCATAGGCTCTTGTGATTCCAGAGGCCACCCTGCACGCGTCCTACATGAGGCCTCCACCTCCATTTGCTTCCCACACAGCCGGGCGGGACAGCCCGCAGCCATCTCTGGACTGCTTGGGTGACAGCATCTCTGTGCCCGATCTTGTGCCTGGGCCCTGAGTCTGTGTCCCCCAAGGGCCAGCCCGGCACTTCGCAACAGAAGGAGCCGAGGGCCACTCAGAGGCTGCAGTTAATGAAAGGACACAGACCCAATTGCATGTGCTGGCCAGGTGGTGTCCTGGGACCTCTGTGTCCCTAACTGGAGCCCGCCTGTACGCCCTGGCAGCTGGAGCAGCCATCGGTAGAGGAAAGTGCGCTCCAGGCGCCCCCAGTGCTGCCGACCACTGCGGCCTGACCCTGTCCACTGGGCTGTTTCCCAAGGTCCTAGTTCAGGGCTGCTGGCTTCCCGTTTGATCTGGCGGCCTTCGGTCAGCTGGGAAACATTCAAGGTTGACGAGCAGAGCTCTCTCCATGGAGGAGGCTTACTTGGTTCCCTGAAGGAGCACGTGCTTTACGACCTCTCGTGTCCTGGGGCACCTGACACCCTGCCTGCCTGACAACAGGCCGTCTGGGCTTCCGGAAGGAATAAAGAAACACTGTTGGGGTTGGACTGTCCCCAAACTGTCAGCTTGGAGCTGGGCAGGCGGAATACCTCCAAGGCAGCTTCGCATTCAGCAAGAATTTCTTTCAAGAGTCTTCTAGTCTCCTGGGAATGCTATCCGCGAACAGTAACCTGGCAGGATCAGATTGCAAGGCAGAAGTCAACCTAGCTGGGTGAATAGAGTTCTCAAAGTTTTATTTAGTAACCTCCCTTTACAAAGCTATTTTTTTCCCTAAGTGAGAAACAAAACCAGAATTCTACCTGGGAGTTAAACCTAAGCAAACAGTGGTGAGCAGAGTGGATTACGGCGGCTGTAACCTGAGCTAGGCCCAACCCTGAGCAAATGGTGCGCCAGCCAAGTTTGTCTTTGATGCCCTCTCCCCTTGGCTGGCTCCACCTGCGCCTGATCACACTGCCCTCAGCCATCTCCGTGAACTTCAAAGCTGGGGCTCCATCTAGAGACCAGCTCCACCTAGACAGAGGTTGGGGTGGAGCTTCCCAACGGGCCCAAATTAGCAGCTCATAGACTTAACATTAATTTCTTCTCATTGCTGATTCACTTTGAACTCAGTATCTCAGTTTTCTCCTTGTCCCTGGCTTTGAACTTCAGTGCCTAGGTGCCAGAATTATCTGACTGGGCCCTGATACCTGCCAGAGGGCCTCCCGAATTCCAAACACTCTCCTCTGGACTCTGCTCTGACCTCCCCTGCCTGGCCGCCCGGGGTAGACGTCTGGGTGCTGGACGTGTGTGAGAAGCTGCTGAATGCCCTTGTGCATGTGGACTCTTCCTCTGGTTTAGGATGAAGTCCAGGACAGTGGGGAGACGTGGGGCCAGACCTGCCCTTGGCCAACTGGTCTGGACTTTGCTCCTCCTTCCTTCACTGCAGTGTAGCCCTGAAACTTCCTCCCTCACCTCCCCCGACCAACCTCTGCTTCTGAGTAATAAATCCATCTGACTTGTTGATGGCCGATACCACGTGCGTGATGATGCGTACTTCCTAAGTAGTAGGTGCATTTCAGAGGTGGCCCCTAATCCCACAGGGCTCATTTTCATAAAGATTTAAGGACCCCAAAGAGTCCCGGTGGCTTTCAGTTCTTTCCAAACGCCTACTTTCTGTATGAGATTCAAACTCAGACTTGTATACAAATGAGGGTTTAGAAACTCACACTGGGGACTTCAATCACCAAAATAAGAAAAACAAACACCGCTGCAGCTTATAAATGAAATAAAAATCACAGCTACGTAGATTTTCCGCTGGTAACCCAAGGAACCGCTACCTGACAGCTCAGATGTAGCCAGCATCACAGAACCCTGTGCTGGGCCTGGTCCCATCTGCTCCGTGTGGAAGTGCTCAGGGTCAGAGTCTGTGGCAACAGGCGAGGGCAGGCCAGGCGCTGCAGGTTTCTGTGGGATCCGGGTGCTCCTAAGTGGGCAGAAGGGGCTTTGTGGGGCTAGCAGCTGCTGGGACCTGTTCCCATTCCAGACCCTGCTTCTCCTGAGAGCTTTTCTCTCCAGACACTCGGCCACCAGAGCGAGGTCCACACCAGGAGGAGGTCTCGTCTGTCCACGGCAGCACCCTGGAGCCCAGAGTCACGCCGGCCCCAAGGATGTGCTGGTGAAATGACCGCACCCTGGGTCCAACTGGCTCTGTCAAAAGCTCTAATTTTTTCCAGTTCTCCAAAGACTGTCCTGGTCTCGAGGTTTCAGCTCAGATTTCCTTGGTGAAACCATCTTTCTGGAAGATTCCCTACCCGTGTGTTCCCATTGTGTCTACTGCTGTGAGAATGGGGCAGACCTCATGTCTCTAACCAGAATGAGCCCTGAGGGACATCTTTTACCCCCGAGGTGCCACTGTGGGGTCCTGCTCATTCCTGGCCCAGGAACAGGAGAGGAAGTGGCTTTCCTTTGGGTCCAGTGGAGCTGGAGGGATGAGTCTGAGTCCAGTGGAGCAGGCGCGAAGCCAAGCAGGAAACTGCTTGGGAGAGCCCCACTGGCCATTGTGGTGGGACTCAGGGGGCAAGTGCAGTTTAGCTAGAGGGAGAGTGGGGACTTGTGGGCACAGTGCAAGGCACACCAGGCTGCGCTGGCAGCTGCTGGCAGCATCTTGGGCTCTTGGCAAAAAGTACTACATGGCAAAAAGAAAAAAAAAAGAAAAAAAGGCATGACTTCAGGAGCAGATCTGACCTCTAGGAGCCCCGAGGGGCGGGCAGGGCTCTGAGGAGTGCACAACCAGGCTGGAGATGGACATGGAGGGAGGTGGCCACCCACACTGTGGGACGGGGACCTGGTCTGGCGAGCCAGCCAGATCGTTATATTAATAAGCTTTTGATTCTCCTATTTCTTAATATTGTAATTTCAATCTTAATGACTTTAGCCACAATCTCTTTCATAGTAATTAAGAGCTCTTGAAAGTCACAGAGCTTAGATTAAAATCTTGGAGCAACACAAGCATTCTGTGCAGTGTCATCTGCACATTGTCCTCGTTCCCAGGATCATCACACTGGATGATCAGTGGCTCTGTGGGCCCAGGTCCCCTGTCCTGCGCCTCTTGTGGCCCCGGCACCCCAGCATGGCCCCATGAGACTCATGGCCCCGGCAGCTCGGGAAGGGCTGCAGTCTTGCTAACGTCATGATCCATGCTGTGGCCGGCTCCCTTCGACCCTGGGCCAGAGCCTGGCCCCACGTCCACCCAAGCTCTCCACTCTGGGATAGCACCGTTTCCATTTAGATACCCCTTCCTCTTTCCCTCTGGGGTCTCTGCGGATGCTGCCTTTCCCACAGACCTAAGTCATTTATTCACAGGGACCTGGGGAGTGCTGTGGTGAGTACCGCGGGCTGTTATTCTCAGCCCTTTGGGTGGAGCACGGCCTTCTCCACGGCGGGGACACACTTTGGAGTCCCTGATGAGTCTGCTCCACCAGAGCCTGGCACGGCTTTGCAGGGACCTGCCTGAAGTAAACCCTGAGTTTTACCTGTGAACAAGAAGACAGTCATTCAAACCAAGTCATGCAAAAGATGGCGCACGGGACAGCGCTGTCCTCTGTGGAAGGCAGGACCGGCCTCCCTGCCATCTCAGGCCCATTGCCTGCCTCACCCTGCCTGCGCCCTGGGGGTGCAGTGGCTGTTGGGCAGCTCCCTCTCCTTCCCTCACCGCCCGGCAGCTCGTCTAACTCCCCATTTCTCGCACGGCTCCAGGCTCAGCCTTCACTGCCAACTGCAGTGTGGTTTTGTGACATGGAGATACACATCCATTAAGAAGAGGATCCAGAGCATCCAGCCATTTAGGCTAATAATACCCTGCACTTAGGCACCTTGCGAGTCATCCTCAGCTTGTGAGGTCTCCCGCTCCTGCACTGAAGTCCGGGGCAGGAGTGCATCATGGTGGCTTGGCTGCAGGAGCAGGATGTTAGAGGCCTTCAGATTTGCCAAAGGCTAGGTGAGAAAGGAAGGTTCTAGATGTGAGCTTCTTCCATCCAGCAATGCCACCTTCCTGGCTGCCTGCTGGGCTACTGTCAAAGCCCCTTCCCAGCCATGGTCCAGCCCTAGCTCACCCACTGGGATGGGCAGCTCAGCTCTGACTGACATCACCCCTGCTGGAGGACTCAGGTGGACCTGCGTGCTTCCCCACGGTGGGTCTGTGGGGCCACTGGGCTAGGTGTCCTTGTGCTCCACGTGGAGGCACGTGACCTGTGAGCACTCTCTGACGTGAAGCACCTGCAGGGGCCACCCACACTTCTGACCCCCCCTCCGTGGTAGGGCACTCTATCCCAGGGCAGGTGCAGTGCAGAGAGGGAGGCCCTGGAGACAAGGCCCCTCAGGTTGGAGAATGGCTGTGATCGCCCTAGTGGCACCTCACGGGGTTCCACTCTCTTCTCCTTTCTGGGCAGGTGGTTCACTCCTCAGATCAGCTTTGCAAACTTCCATTCAGACTCGGGACTGTGTGATTACTGCTATTGCACTCTTGTGGCAGGGGACACATGACGTGATTTAGATGTCACCCACATACACACGATGCAGAAACCCTTAAACAATTGCACCCAGCTGGCGATGGTGCCTGTAACCTCAGGCCAGCCGCTTTCGTACTTTCTGAAGGGTTTACGGGGTTTTGAAGCTGCGATTATGACTAGTAATTTAACTACCTTGATTGACAAGCTCCAAGGGTGCTCAGTTTCCCCAAATGAATTTTTAAAGTATTTGGCTGGATCTAGAAGGGACCGCCCCACACCAAGTGCCGTTCACTCGATTACAGAGCACTTTAATGGGACCCAAGTGCACCAGATCAAAGTGTTTATTTGGTAATTGTGGGCCATTAGAAAGATGGATTTGTTTTAAGCCTGAGCCCATAAATGTCTTGCCGCCTTCTTTGCCCCCCCCCCGCCCTTGGTAACAGAACCTGCGACTCAGAGGCTCTGACAGCGGAGTTACAGTTGGGCCATAAGGAGGCCCAGCGTTGCTGTCTGGGTTGTTTTTCATCTTGAGGGGAAGGCGCTTGACCAGTGGGCCAGAGACCCTGCTGGCTCGAAGCTTGGCATCAGCTGGCTCTGTGCGCTTGGGGAAGCTGCGGCACCTCCCTGAGGCTGGGGCTCCTCATCTGTAGAAGGGAGACAACAGTGTGACCCCCGAGGGGCTGCGGGGGCCATAGGGTCCCGCGTATAATGGCGTTTGGGGGACCTTGCGCAGCACTGTGGGAGGGCCTGTCTGCCCACGCATCTGCCAGGGAGGGGACCCTGAGGGAGAACCTTGTCACAAACCCCGTCCTCCTCTTTGTTTGCAACGTGTGGCTCCCTCCTGTGCTCCCACCTTCAGACCCACCGATTAGTGATTCCGAGATGAGCTTCCGGAGCTCCGGTCACAGACGAGGGAGGCCCCAGCAGCCTGGACAGGTGGCAGTCACTAGGAAACCCTGCTCCGCTCTCCTCCCTGAAATCCCTCATGAGTGAGGGTGTCCTTCTAGCCTACATCCCCATGGGGGACCAGGACATGGGTGAAACAGAAACTCCAAAATCATGAGAAGAAAAAATGTTCTTGAAAAAGAGTCTGACTTTATTAAAGCATTGAATTTACTGTCATGAAACACTCAGAACTCCTTGAAGTTCTTTTCATCTATTTTATGAAGCAATAGTGTTTCCGGTCTTTGATGCGGGGAACAGCAATCTTCCTGGAGCTTCGGGCCTCCAGCTCGGCCTTGTGTTCCAGTCAGACGTAGAAATGCAGTTGAGTGACGCTGTCTCCAGATGCAGAATTCACGGCACAGGGGTGGCAGCGATGACTAGATCAGCGTTACCCTGACCACAGGTGAGATGTCGGCTAGCAGAGGCATCACATCCCGGTGCTGCAGGGAAGGAACGTGCCCCAGGGGCCCGGGTGGCCATCTTGCTCCTGTTCCCAGAGAGCAGGAGGAGAGGAGGACGTTCTGCACACACGTGGCAAGTTTAAGTAAGGACAAGTGTAGGGTGGGCAAGAAAACGGTGGTGCTTCACTCTGCACATTAATGGTATGCTTCCTAGAATGACAAGAAGTTGTAGAACTAAAAAAAAAATCAGTGGCCTGAGTTTGAGTTCATTCTTGCCTTCAAAAATGGTACCATCTGTTGCTAAGTCCACAAATAACACCCCGTGAGCCATAAGGAGGGCTGCAGCGCTGGGAAAGGCAGGGGCCATTCATGTTCATATGGCTGAAAGGCTACCAGCACTTCAGTGGTGGTGCGTCTGCGGGAAACAGAACATGGAGCGGCGAGACCTTTCCTTGACGGTGGATTGTGATTCAGTGTTCGGTGAGGCCAGTCAGTGACAGATGCTAACGACGGCCGCTATGCGAACTCGCTGGGTCAGCTGCCCACATTCCCGAGGGAACAAGGTAAAGTGGGGACACTCCCTCCCGTCCTCATCACCTCAGTCCCTCTGGCAACAGGCCCCTTCTGAAGTCCCGGACCAAGGCCCACATCCGGAGGACCCAATGCAGAGCTGGGGTGCAGCGCAGCCCTGGGGAGCGATCCGTCAAGATGCACACTGTTGACTCTGGGGTCTCACTGCCCCATTCAGACCCCTCCACCAGGCAGGAAGCCTGGGTCCCTCGGCTTTGGGACGGGCCTCTCTTCGTTCCTCACTTGGAGGCTGTGCATGCTTCTCAGGGCTCAGGGGCCAGTCCTCCACCTCTGCTCCAGCCCACGTGAGGTGCCTGGGTTGCTCGGTGAACTGCTCGGCCACCCCAGGTCCCAGATCTTCCCCCATAAGTGGTTGTGGTGGCTCCTACCTCCATTTCTCTGCTGTTTAACAGCTGGATGTGTGCACAACTCTTCCAACTCCTGAGAGCTCCTGAGAATCAGGGGTTTGGGCATGAGTTTTTCAGGGACACATGCAAACCTGGTCCTCAAAAACTCATGCCCCTCGCACAATGCAAAATACATTTAGTCCATTTCAAGAGTCCTGTAGGCTTATCAGTTAAGGAATGTCCAAAATTCCAAGTCCAAAGTCTCCTCTGTGACCCAAGCCAAACTCTTAGCTGTGAGCGCCTATAAAAATCAAAAGCAAGTTACACATATCCAATAAACAGAGCAAACATCTCCATCACAAAAGGGAGGAAGAGGGGCACAGACAGAGGGATGGGGCCAAAGGAAGCCTGAAACCCAGCTGGACACCAGGTCCCCAGCTCTGCCCGGAACTCGGCACAGCATCTAGGAACATGGCAGGGGTGTGCCCTGCAGGTGGCTCGGGCCGTCTCGCCCCTTGGCCTTGCTGTTGTCATCACGTGGTCCCTTTAACCCTGCTCACTCTGCACCAGCAGCTCTTCTCAGCAGAGAGCTCATAGCACTGGCTTCTCTGAATTCCTGGGTCCCTGATTCAGCTTTTGCTCCATTTTCCCAGGGTCATGCATCACCCTCTTGGGGCATCCTAGATGCATTCTGACCCTGCTACATTTCACCGACTCCTTAGACCTTCCTTTGAGATCTCTGTGAAGGCTCCATGACCCTTGACCTCAGCGTCCTGCATTCCTGCAGAACCACGCCATGTCAGTGATGTCAGGGTCTGCTGCCAGCTTGTGCAGTACCTGGTCCCCTTGGATCATGGCTGCAGTGTCCTCTAAGTCCCTGGGCAGCAGCCCAGTCAAACGACTTCGTAGGCCCCCCTGTGCATCAGAATCCCCCAGGGTCTCTTTCCCTTTTATACCCTTGATCCTGGAGTGGCTGTGCTCTTGCAAATTCCCAAGAAGTCCCAAGCCATCTTTTCTATTGTCTCTGTGCAAAGCGCTTAGTAACTCTTAGGTGGCTGTAAACTTTTCAGCCAGCACACCTTCCTTGGCCACAGTTTCACAGGTAATTTTATGATCAACTTGCAAGTCTTTAAAACTCTTCAGCTCTGCTTTCTGCTCCTGATTCTCACAGTCAATCTGTGTAGAAACTTCCAGCAAAATTCATGCCACTGACTGAATGCTACGAAATTTCCTCTGCCAGAGTTTTTTTTTTAAGTTTATCACCTTTAAATTCAGCCTCACACAGTTTCAGGACATGGGAAAATGTGGACAAGTTCTTTGACAGAATATAACATGAGTGGCCTCTCCTCCGATTCTCAGCAGAGTCCTAGTCTCCACACTGAGACCTCCTGAGCACAGTCCGCCTTCCTCCTGGCCTTCTGGTCTTTTGAACTCCCACTAGAAACACCCATTAAACGGTGCTTACAAAATTTTAACCCTTCGCCATTCTGTGTCTCCAAGCTGCTCCAAACTCCTCCTGCAAACCATTCCCAAAGGATCTAAACCACAGGTTCAGGTTACTGACAGCAGTGACCCCACTCCTGGTACCAGTTTCTGTGTTAGACAGCTTTTGTGTTGCTGATGCTGTGACCGAAATGCCTGTCCAGAACAACTTAGAGGAGGGAAAGTTTATTTTTGCCTCAGAGTTTCACAGGTTCAGTCCATGGTGGGCCAAATCCATTGCTTTGGGCCCAAGGTGAGGCAGAACCTCACAGCAGAAGGGTGTGGTAGAGGGAGGCTGCTGCCCTCATGGTGGCCGGAAAGCAGGGGACGGTCGGAAGGGTCTCAGGGAAGATACATCCTTCCGGGGCATGCCCCAGTGACCCTCCTCCTCCAGTCACACCCCACCAGCTACACTTACCACCCATTCTAACTAGAACAGACTGATTAGGCTGCAGCTCTCATAATCTAATCATTTTACCTCTGAATATTCTTGCATTAACCCAGGAGCCGTTAGAGGGCACCTCATATCCAACCCACAGCACTGCCTTGAAGTGGACTTGTGGCTTGCCACAGGGCATTGGGTCCAGAGTGGCAAGTTCCAAACAGCAGCATTTCACTTTGGAGACAAGTCAGGAACAGCCGTTGTCATGGGCAACGCGGGATGTTCCAATAAAAGTATTTCAAACTGCAGGAAACCTGGGCAGGGGCTAGCTGGTTCCGATTTCCTCACCGTGAATGGATGGGTGGCTAACAATCTGTGAATAATGGTAAGTGACTCTATGGAGGGTGGGCAGACACGGAGAGAGAAGTCCTGTCATGCAGTTTGCCAGATGTGGTTGACTCGTTGACTCATAACCTCTGAAAGAAAGGAAGATTGGGTACCTTTGAAGAGGACACCATAATCCTGTCACCAGAATAAGTACAATCTTGACCTTAGCTTTTCCAATGTGGCTAGGGGATGTGCCCCATGGGGCCTGTGTACTCACGGGAGAGGAATGCTCTGATTTGGGGGATGGTTTGAACCAGCTTTGAATTGGTGCTAGTGGCTGGGGACCATAAAAGCCACTGTGACTCAGTATCAAGGAGGAGGCACAGACCCTGGGCGATGGGCGGAGTTTTGGTCCCACTTTATCTCACAGGCCAAGCAGCTCTACTGACACACACTGTGGCCGCTGCCTACTTTCTGAGTAAGTCCTGACAAGGCACCTCCTGGCTCCCGTGGAGCTGGCAGTGAACAGCCCTTCAGGGTCATGACTGTGGCTGTAGGGTGGCGCTGGCCTTGCTGGCTGGGTCTGAGTAGCGTCAGGAGTCCTGGGTCCAGAGGGTGGCGGTGCTCCCAAGGCTCTGGGGAGCCCTCTTGGAATCCTGTAGCAGTGCCTGTGGAGCTCCTCCGTGTCCCTTCAGCCTCAGGATGGACAGTTCCTTCACTGACAAGTCCTGGGTTTCTGCTCTCCCCTGTGTGCTTCTCAGCCATGCCTGTGACTTCTAACTTGTCCCCAAACTAAATCTCCTTCATGTGAAATACCTGGTGAGGCTTCTGTTTCCCCGGTGACCTCTGACTCAGAAAGTCCACCACTGTCAGATGTCCTGAGTTCCCCCAGTGACTGTAGAAATGCAAATCAGAACCACATGACATGGACTGGGCCACACATACCAGGTGAGCAGAGGGTGGACCAGCCTGCGCTGTTGGAGGAAGGGCAGCAGGGCACAGGGCAGGCCGGGCAGCAGGGCACAGGGCAGGCCGGGCAGGAGGGCAGTGGGGCAGCAGGGCAGGGAGGGCAGGGGGGCAGCAGGCACCCGTGCTGGAACGTGGTCTGGAATTCTGCAGGGAAATCAGTACCCGCCTGCTGCACCCCACAAGGTGCCGCTGTGGTGCTGGCCGACCCCGGGAGACTCTGGCAGGTTCAGGGGCTCCCCATCTGCTCTGGCTTTGGGTGTGTGCTGGGCCTTGGAGGTGACCTGGAGGCTCACCAGAGGGGAGGGGCTGAGAGGGTCAAATGTGGCAGTGAAGGGACATTCCAGGGTAGCCTGTCCAGGTCTGAAAGACGTGATGACCAAAAATATGAAATGATTGATCTAAAGTTCACTGCCACTTATGTCAATTTATAACGTGCTCCCACAGGGCATAAGGCACAGGGGCTCTGGTTGAGTCCCCTGGTTACTGTTTTCCCCTAGTGACACATGTCTTGCTATTTAAATACCCAACCTCCATAGATTTCATTCCTTTCAGTGCAATGCTTTCCACTTGATGCCTTTCCCCCACCTCTGTACTGGGGGATTGAGCCCAGGGGCACTTAACCACTGAGCCACATCCCAAGGCCTTTTTATTTTGAAGCAGGCTAAGTGTCTTAGGGCCTTACTAAGTTGCTGAGGCTGCCTTTGAACTTGGGACCTCCTGCCTCAGCCTCCCGAGCCACTGGGATTACAGGCATGTGTACACCACACCCAGCCCTAAAACAAAATTGAAAATTCTTTAGCTACTTTCTACATCCACTACTATTGGAGTTCCTGGGTGTTCCTCTGAGACAGGCTGTGTAGCTCAGGTGCTGCGGGGCTGGGTGAGGGTCTGCCAGTGCACACCACGCTCATCCTCCTGGTGGTGACTGCTCCTGACACCGGGGCTACAGCTACTTTAAAAAGCTGGTTTGGAATTTTGGGTTAAAAGTTTCCTTTGAAAATAATGGGACATAGGCTCTCAATTAGCATTTTTATGATTTTAAAAAACATATGACTGATGTTAAACAGTGGTACTTATAATGACAAGAAAAATATGTATGATCACGTTAAAGTGGGTTTCCGTGGAAGAGGGATTAGGAGTGGGTTTGGGATAGAGTAAGACATAGAACAAAAAGGGCTTGCTTGCCCAGATTACAATGACAGTAGACTATGGTTTCTCAGCTGTCTGCCATTCAGGTTATGAAGAAAAAGAATGAGTGCCACTACCTCCACCACCACCACCCCATCAGCACCTCCACCTCCACCATACCCTGCCACCATCTTACCCCTGCCTCCCACGCAGCACCACCAGGCCTGCCACCAGCCTCTTCTCCACCAGCACCTCCTCCACCTTCTCCATCTCCACCTCCTCCACCTCCTCCATCTCCTCCATCTCCACCTCCTCCACCTCCTCCATCTCCACCTCCTCTACCTCCTCCATCTTCACCTCCTCCACCTCCTCCTCCACCTCCGCCACCTCCTTCACCTTCTCCTTCACCTCCTCCACCCCCTTCTCCACCTTCACCTCCTCCACCTCCTTCTCCACCTCCACCTCCTCCACCTCTACCTCTTCTACCTCCACCTCCACCTTCTCCATCTCCACCTCCTCCATCTCCAACTCCTCCATCTCCACCTCCTCCTCCACCTCTGCCACCTCCTTCACCTTCTCCTCCATCTCCTCCACCCTCTTCTCCACCTCCTCCATCTCCACCTCTTCCACCTCCTCCATCTTCACCTCCTCTACCTCCTCCATCTCCACCTCCTCTACCTCCTCCATCTCCACCCCTCCACTTCCACCTCTTCCACCTCTACCTCTTCCACCTCCACCTCTTCCACTACCACCTCTTCCACCTCCATCTCTTCCACCTCCACCTCTTCCATCTCCACCTTCACCACCTCTTCTACCTGTCCTCCATCTCCTCCACCTCCTTCTCCACCTCCTCCACCTCTTCCTCCTCCACCTCTTCCACCTCCTCCTTCACCTCTTCCACATCCACTTCCTCCACCTCCTCCATTTCTACCTCCTTCACCTCCATCTCCAACTTCACCTTCTCCTCCACCTCCTCCTCCACCTCTTCCATCTCCTCCTCCACCACCTCCTCCTCCACCTCTTCCATCTCCTCCTCCACCACCTCCTCCTCCACCTCTTCCATCTCCTCCTCCACCACCTCCTCCTCCACCTCTTCCATCTCCACCTCCCCCTCTTCCACCTCCACCTCCTCCATCTCCACCTCCTCCATCTCCACCTCCTCCACCTCCTCCACCTCCTCCATCTCCACCTCCTTCACCTCCTCCATCTCCACCTCCTCCACCTCCTCCTCCACCTCCTCCATCTCCACCTCCTCCACCTCCTCCATTTCCACCTCCTCTACCTCCTCCATTTTCACCTCCTCCACCTCCTCCTCCACCTCCGCCACCTCTTTCAACTTCTCCTTCACCTTCTCCTTCACCTTCTCCTTCACCTCCTCCTCCACCTCCTCCACCTCCACCTCTTCCACCTCCTTCTCCACCTCTTCCACCTCATTTCCACCTCCTCCATCTTCACCTCCTCCACTTCCACCTCCTCTACCTCCTTCTCCATCTCTTCCACCTCCACCTCCTCCATCTCCACCTCCACCTCCACCTCCTCCATCTCCACCTCCACCTCCACCTCCACCTCCTCCACCTCCACTTCCTCTACCTCCACCTCTTCCACCTCCACCTCCACCTCTTCCACCTCCACCTCCACCTCTTCCATCTTCACCTCCTCCATCTCCACCTTCACCTCCTCCTCTACCTCTTCCATCTCCTTCTCCACCTCCTCCACCTCCACCTCCTCCACCTCCTCCACCTCTTCTACCTCCACCTCTTCTACCTCCACCTCTTCCACCTCCACCTCCTTCTCCACCTCTTCCTCCACCTCTTTCACCTCCTCACCACCTCCTCCACCTCCACCTCTTCTACCTTCACCTCCACTTTCTCCACCTCCACCTCTTCCACCTCTTTCTCCACCTCCTTCACCTTCATCTCCACCTCCTCTTCCACTTCTTTTACCTCCTTCTCCACCTCATCCATATCCTCCTCCTCCATCTCCATCTCCTTCACTTCCACCTCCTCCACCTCCACCTCTTCCACCTCCTTCTTTTCTACCTCCTTCTCCACCTCCTCCATCTCTACCTCCTCCTCCACCTCCTCCACCTTTATCTCTTCTACCTCCTTCTCCACCTCCTCCATCTCAACCTTCACATCCTCCTCCACCTCTTTCTCCATCTCCTCCACCTCCTCCATCTCCTCTTCCACCTCCTTCTCCACCTCCTGCACCTCCTCCTCCACCTGCTCCATCTCCTCCACCTCCATCTCCTCCTCCATCTCCTGTTCTACCTCTTCCACCTCTTCCTCCATCTGCTGCATCTTCTCCACCTTCTCTACCTCCTCCTCCATGTCCTCCTCAACCTGCTTCATCTTCTCCTCCACTTCCTCCTCCACCTGCTCCATCTTCTCCTTCACTGCTCCATCCTCTCCCCCACCTCCTTCTCCACCTGATCCACATCCTCCATCTCCTCCTCCTCCACCTCCTTCTCCTCCATGTTTTCCACCTCCTCCTCCACCTCGTCCACCTCCTCCTCTACCTCCTCCACCACCTGCTCCACTTCCTTCTTTGCCTGTTCCACTTCTTCCTCCACCTCTTCTTCCTCCTCCTCCTCCTCCTCTTTCATCTGCTATACTTCCTCCTCCACCTCCACCACCTCTTCCTTCACCTCCTCTTCCACCTCCTCCACCACATGTTCCACTTCCTCCTCCACCTCTTCCTCCTCTTCCTCCTGCACCTCCACCTCCTCCACCTCCACCATGTCCTCCTCCACCTCTACTATCACCTGCACTTCTACCTCTGTAGTCACCATTATCATGCCACCATCACATCCATGCCCAATGTCTTTCACCATCACCCTGTCACCACCACCTCCACCACCATCACTATAACAGAACTCAGCCCCATGAAATATGGACCAAAGCAGAGGCCAGCAAAGACTTAATAACATGCTGCTCTTAGGGATAGATGGTGACACCTGCCACCAGTGGGTGAGACCCTATTAGAACCAATGTACCATCAATAGCACCCAGAGGATGGAGGGCGAGTTAGAGAATCAGGCACTGGGGGCCATTTGCTGACAGACAGGAGAAGTCCTGCGGCTCCACAGGGCTCCATGGTGGCCGTGGCTCACCAGGAATAGATGGGCAGACTGAGGGGGCGATTGGTGTCATGGTCTGAACCCATTTATGCCAACCTGTGGCCTGCCAAGATACTGGCTCATTTTGACATTCCACACACAAAGACCAGCGTCAGTTTCCCCCCATCTTAGTGTCTTGCAGGGGAGGCCCCTCTGTGATAGGAGCTCAGCTGAGGACCTCATTCCAGCCCGTGCCGGGAGCCATGCCATCGTCCCTCTGCGTGACAGTTTACATCATGCTGCATAGGTGGAGACTCCGCCCCGTAATCCCCCTCTATCCTCACTGCCTCCACCCTGTGAACGTCTGAAGGGTCTGTCTTGTCTTCTCTCAGTCTGTGATTAGCAGAGCTGTGCACACTAGGCTCCCTAATCTCGCTTCCTGAATCAACCCTTGAAACCAGCCCCTTAATACTGCAGTACTCTTCTCTGAACCTCTTCCAAATTGTCTTCCTCGTATCGAGCGGCCTGGCCCACAGAGCTGAAAGCAGCCTCCTTGGGGGCACGTTAATACCCTGGCCCAGCCTCCCAGATTCATCTTCTTCCCGGCTCCCGTTCGTATCGGTAGATGCACCAGACCCCCGCTCAGGTCAACTTCCAATCCTGCTAGAGACTGACGTGCGGATCAGGAGGAGAAGAAAGTTCAGGGGTGCCCAGGGGCTTCTCCAGGCAGAGTTTGAGCTTAGCGCCTGCCGATGACTGGACTCTGTGCTGTCCCAGGAGTTGGCACACAGTCCTGAGAGTGACTGTAACGGCGGGGGCAATCCGACTGCACCAGTGTCTCAGCTGTGGCCGGCAGGAGCGGAGGTCCCTGCCGGGTCCTGAGCTCCTGTTCCTGCTGCCTGGACCTCCCAGCCACTCACCAGCGTCCACACAGCCTGGGCATCTTGGCACGTCTGCCCCGGGGGCAACTTGAAATTTTTTCTGGTCATACATCTGTTCTCATGGGCTCTTCCTAAAATAATTCCTGTAATACCCTGATGGACACATTCCCGGGCGGACAACCTTTCCTCGCACTCTAATTTGTCCTCTTGTTGAAGGCTCTCTGCAAGCCGTCATGGACATGACTTATTTATGTGTTATAAATGCTAGCCAAGCTACCAAGCAAGCTTTCAGGACAGTCTGTCGTGCTTCATTCTGATGACTTCTAATGTACAACTGGTGCTAGTTTCCAGCCTGAAAATATCTGACTGCTGAAGTCTGCCTCTCACAGGGAGGGCTGTGGTGTGGGAGAGCACAGGAAGATGGGCCAGCCCTGCCCAGCTGCACTGTTGAACACTGCACAAGCCAGCCCCCAATGCCGGTGGCTGCTCCTGGGGCTCTGCAGTACACAGGAGGCATCTTGATGTGCAGAGGTCCCAGCAGGAGCAGAAGCCTTCCCAACTGCAAGGTGGAGAGTTGGTGGGACCTGCAGCTCAGAACAGCCCTTGTCTACAGACGCTCCAAGTAGTGTTTGAGGCCGTTTCCGACCCAGTACCATGCGCCTGTCGGGTGGCCTTCCTGCGTGTCTGTGCTACCGTATCCTGCACCAGCCCAAGCCTTGTTTCTCTTGCTCCTTTTGCTCTGAGTGTCCTTCCTGCCCACTCAGCATGGCCCCCTCCTCTGAGACTCAGCCCCACTCTGGAGTGACTGCGTCCTCTGTGCCCCCGTCCTCAGGGCCGCATGGTCGCCTTGCCCTGTGTGTGATAGTGAATTGAGTGCTTCTCTCTTGCCCAGGGGGTAGTGAGCGCTCAGTGCAAGAGGCCCTCTCTCCTTTTCCCAGGGCTGGACCTGGGTTGGGTCGCCGCTGGTGCTTGGGAATGTTTGTTGCGTGACTGTCTGAGGAGTGTTTGACGCTCTTCACGTGCTACTCCCGTGTTTCCCCGCAGACTGTTACAAGAATGGTTGACCAAGAAGGGTCTGTTCATTAAACATGAAGTTCCTACCATGTCTTCACCTGTGGAAATGAAACCCCATTCTGCTTGCCCCCCCAGGAGTTTGGACAGATAAATGCACTCCACGCAGAAGACAGGTGGCAACAGTGCCCTTGGTCAGGGGTACTCAGTTGACTTCCCCAGGAGTGTGCACTGGGAGGCCCATTGTGAGATATAGGAAACGCGTCTCCATGGCTTCCCATGCTGAGAGAGTGGACGCGTGGTGGCTGACTGGCCTCCTCCACCTGGACGACGTGTCTGCTCTGAGAACAGGGGCCTTGCAAAGTGGTGAAGTCACAGATCTCAAGACGAGAGCATCCCAGGTGGGCCAGGTAGGCACTAAGCCCAGGGCCACAGAGACGGCGGGGCCATATAGGGGGTATGTGACAATAAGGCAGGGCCCGGGTAGCTGTCCACACCCAGGAATGCTGGGATGGCCATCAGCACCAGCAGAGCAGGCTGGTGAAGTGGACTCTCCCCGAGAGCCTGCAGAAGGAGCACCCTGGCCTCAGGCCTCCACCTGAACAGTGGGAACAGAGGACGCTACTGCTGTTTTGAGCCCCTGGGCTCACGGCCACTGGTCATAGCAGCCTAGGAGACAAACTCAGGGCGGCTCCATGGCAGGCCAGGGAGGTAGGAGCCTGGGCCTTCCTGAGTGGCCTCAACTCACCTGAGCACTTAGCTCAGCACCCAGGGTGCCACCCAAGCCCTGGGCAGGAGGGACATGGCAGCCCCGGGTGCCTGATTTGTGTGGTGGCTGTTGTGCACCACAGGTGATCTAATCCTAGGCCGAGAGTGTCTCTGACACACCTCCCTGGTGGTTCCGTGCGCCTGGTGCATGTGCCTGTGCTGCCTCTCCAGGACACATGGTTGGAAGCCGTCTCCTCCTTCCCTCCGGTGTGGCCTGACCCTTGACCTGTGTAAGAGGCCATATCCCAGGTCCTTGTCGTCTAACTTTGGTGAAGGCTAAAGAGTCCCAGGTGCCCAGAGATAAAAGCAGCTTCTGCCTTCAAACTGCCAAGGCTCCTGTGACCTCTGGGCACTCTGGGTGTCTGTGAAGGCTGCGGCTCCCTCCTGGCGGTCGGTCACAGCGCAGCTCTGACAGGTTCTCACTGCAGCCCCTTCCTCTTAGAGTGAGCAGTGTGACGAGGACGGCAGGTGGCCCCCACACTCGCAGGGTCTTCACTTGGGAGGCGATCGGAGTCTGCGTGGCCTAAGGCCAGGCTCTTTCCCGCCACAGCCGCTTGATCATGTGTGGTTCCAGCTTGGGTCACTTTGGAGTCAGTCCAGCTGTCACTGCTGACCTGGACAGCAGAACATACCTTCTCGGCAGCACCGCCAGGCCAAGGGTGCGTGTGCGTCTGGGTGCGAGCACACCCAGGTGTCGGGACACCAGGCCTAGCGGCGAGTTGTGTTCCTGTGAAAGGAGACGGTTCCCATCTCAGCTGAGGTCAGAGGGCAAACCCGTGCCTGATCCTCTCCAGCCTGGGGGAGCCAGGGGACCTTGGTCCTGGGTGGGTTTTGAGATCACCGTTTCCCTGTTTCACTGAGGACAGGATGCGTTGGCCTGAGCGCCAGGATGGCTGTTTCCTGCAGGCACCGTTTCTCCCAGACCAGTACAGCAAGCACTTGGGGCAGGTGGCTGGGGAAGGGGGGATAATCGCAGAGAAATGCTTTTGAGCTTGGGAACATAAAGCAAAACTGGAAATACGTGATTGGGAGGCAGCTCAAGTTCTGGGGCTGGTGGAGCAAGGACCCGGAGGAGCAGGCCAGCGAGGGGACGATGCCAGCGGCACAGCAGGTCGTGCCCGAGTGCAGTCTGGCCCAGGGACGGGAGGCAGTTTGGGTGGGAGAGGGACGTGAGGGGCCGCGGCAGGATCGGGCTGGGGGAACCCGCAGCACCGTGGCCGAGCACAGGGCCGTCAGGCAGGAGGCGCCCAGGAGAGGCGGGAGTGGCACCGTGGGAGCGCGGGCCGGGCCCTGTGTGCGGGTCAGGGCTCTGCCCGGCAGCGCCCTGCGCAGCTGTGCGGTTTGGTTCCAGGAGCCAACGGGCGCGAGGGCCTTCACTTTCCAGGCATTTTCAAAGCAGGGAGCACAGACAACATCCTCAGAGTGCAACTCCAAAGACAGTGGATTTCGACTCCACCACCGGCCTGTGAGGCTGGCCGGCCAGGGGCCTCTGTGGGGCGTCCGGGGTCCTTGGCCTCCGTCCAGGATCAGAGCTCAGGCGGGTCGTCTTCCCTTTCTCACAAGAAAGTGGGGAAAAAAGGACAAATAACTCCGGGGCACTGAGCTCTGGCGCCTGGCTGCTCGTTTTCTTCCGTGCAGGGCGCTCGTGACCACAGCTCACAGGTGACTGCTGAGAACTTGGTGAGGGGGAGAGAGACGCTGCAGAGCCATCTTAGACATGAGATCATCTTTCCTGTGTGCAATTTAATGATCTCTTTCATTTGAGGCAGTTGTAAAAGCCAGTAATTATAGCTATTCCTAATATCCCAATGCCAAGTTGTCCACCGAGGCCCTGGAGTGAGTGGGCGGGGCTGACTGGCCACGCGGGGCAAGCGCTGCGGATAGGATGTGTTAGCGCCATTGCGTAAGCAGTCAGGCAGCCAGGAACCCTGTCAGCAGCTTCCCGCCTCTCCGGTCTTGTTTGCTCAGTGTTGGGTTCCTCACCCTGGAAAATAAAAGTGTGAGGGGAGCAGCCGGGAGCAGCTTCGCCTGTGAACACCTCGGGGGCGTTCTGGAAGGTGCTGCAGCAGGAGGCGAGAATCAGAGGTTTCCCCCTGCAGCCAGCGCGGCCGCGTCTCTGCCCCTGCTCTGGAGATGCTAAGCAGGTAATTAACAAATCATAAGGCACAGGTGTGCCAGGTGAAGTTTGGTAAATTGCTTTTGATCTAAATTGAGATGCTTTGGGGACTTAACTTCTTAGACAAAAAGGGCATAAATAAATAATCAGGACTTGAAGGCTGGAACTTGCAAGCAAACCCTGAGACGTCTTGATGCACTGGAGGAGGTGAGCGGGGGCGGGCGGGGCAGCCGTTGTTGGTGCACTGGCCAGCTCAAGAGCAGCTGGGCACATGTCCATGTGTTTGGAAACCGAGCCTCTCCTGGGGAGCGTGAGCTGTCTCCAGTTCCACTTTATATCCTGAAGTAGAAAGGGAAGAGCAGGGGGCGCCCTGAGGCCAGTCATGTTCCCGGGCCTGGGCGTCCAGGAGCCTGGTTTGTCCATGGCAGGGCAGAAGCAACCTGGCGTTCTCTGGGGTCCAGCCCCTGCTCTGAGGGTGCCCAGCTCTGACTGGTGTCCTGTGACCACACCCCTCATGGAACAAGGCACAAAACCTCAGTCCTGGTGGCGGAGCTCCTTCCAGCGTCCTTCCTGAAGTCCACCTGGAGATGGGCTGCAGCTCAGCCCCAGGCAGCCCGTGAGGCTGTGCCGTCCTGGTGAGGGACTTCCTGGACTCCACCCTGAGCCCCTTGCCTTTGGTCTGGGAGGGGCTGGGGTTTGGTCTCCAGCCCCTTCCCTGCCTGTCGTGGATTTGTGGGCCTGAGGTTCTCCCCGCGTCAGTGGGTTTTGGTAGTAACCCTTCCCTGGCCCCCCAGACCTGGGCTGCCACAGCCTCACGCTGTGAACCGCTCTGCCCCTGGTGGGTCCCGCTCTGCACACAGATCCCCGCACTCACAACCGCCCTCTGTGGCCGACTTACCAAGGCTGTGCCAACCCATGCAGGAGAGTCTGACTCCCAGCTTTTATGATGGTTTCCTAGTGTCATGGTTTGGATGTGGGTGTCCCCCAAAAGCTCACGTGTGAGGCAGTGCAAAGAAGCTCAGAGGTGGTTGGGTCCTGAGCCTTGACCTAACCAGTGTGTTGGTCCAGTGGAAGGGATTTCCTGGGTGGTGATGTGGGTGGGTGGGGTGCGGCTGGAGGAGGTGGGCTGCGGTGGGTGTGGCTCTGGGGCTTATGTTTTGTCCTGTTGAGCAGAGCTCTCTCTCTCTGCTTGCTGGTCATCATGTCCTGAGCTGCCTTCCTCCTCCACACTTTTCTGCCACGATGTTCTGCCTCCCCTCAGCCCCCTAGCAATGGAGCTGGTCATCTATGGACTGAGACCTCTGACACTTTTCCCCCTCTAGAATTGCTCGTCAGGTCTCTGGGTCACAGTGGCAAGAAAGCACTTAGCATGAGATGAGTTGGCAAGCACACAGCCCTTGGAAGGAATCCGTCCCTTGGATTTGGTGTGCAGCAAATGTGCACGTCTGTGATTTTTACTGGTTTGTGTCAGTTTCTCAGGATCCCTTCAGCAGGAAGAGGAGCCATGCTAGGCCCAGGAGGTACAGCGTGGGTGAGAGATGGTCCCTGCAAGTGAGAAGGACGTGAGTCGGATCACGGGCTGGCAGGCAGCAGCCATCTGCGGCAGGCCTCTGTGGGGTGAAGCGTGAGCCCCCCCACAGCGTGCGGAGGGGCTGGGGCTGGAAGGAGCCTCGCCGAGGAGCCCTCTCCAGGAGAACAGGACGAAGCCAGCCAAGGGCACAGAGGGACGGGGACAGAGGGAGTGGGTCACAGAGCCAGGGGACCATGGTGCAGGTTGGCAGAGGCTTGTGGAGGAGCAGGGAGGGGCTGAGAGCCAACCTGGAGGTCATGGGGGTGCTGTGGCATGGGCAGGGGAGTGCCCCGTGGGGAATGGCGAGCCCGAGGGTCCTTCTTGGGTCCACAGGGCTGCTGGTCCACAGGGAGGAGGAGTGTCCCCACGGCATGTCCTGTGTGGGTGGTGGTGTGTCCCGTGGAGCCTCCACACTGGGACCTGTCATCCCAGCTCTGAGTCTGTGGACCTGGCATGGAGCAGGCAGCTGGACGCAGCTGGAAGGGAGACCACCCAGGCTGGACGTGGGTTTGGGAGGCACCAGCGGCTCCTCCTCCTGGGCATGCCCTGGACCTCAGTCTTTAGGTTGGCAAGGATCTTAAAAAATGAAAGAATCAGGTAGAAGTGTGATGGAATGGGCCTGTGGTCACCCCGCTGGTGTCAGGTTGGAAGAAGAGGCCACGTGTGAGTCCAGGTGTGGGACGTCTCCCTGCACTGGGGAGTGGGGACCTGGGACTTCGTCAAGTGGCTTCCTCCCCTGTGGGCTGGCAGGGAGGGCCAGGGAGGAGGGTGACCCAATGTCTGCATGATCAGCTGCCATGGCCAAATCACTGCCAAGTGACCCCCAAATAACAGTGCTTGAAGACACGGACATCCTAGTGAGCCAGATTTGCTTTCTTTGCTTTTTTCCCTCCCAGGATGTGTGTCACCTGGGGAAGGAGGGAGCTTCACCTCAGCTTGGCTGGAGCCACAGTGGAACTCTGCCATGGGGGAGTCCACTGTCCTCTCTCCTGTCCCCCTCTTGCCGTCCATCATTCAACGTGGACTTGCAGATGGCTGAGGACTTAGCATCTTCCCCTCTCCAGCTGCCCGGAACTGTTGGCAGCCTGGCTGGTGCTTGGTGGTGCGGGTCCCAGGCCCACTCTTCTGTCCAGTTGTCTGTCCAGCTCCTCTGGCCACAGCCAGCAGGTGTAGGCACAGGAGTCCCTCGGAGCCCCGTGAGGTGGGCCAGGAGGCCAGGCCTGGGAGGACCAGAGAAGGGAGCCAGTACCGTGCCAGCAGCAGGATCCTCAGGACCCATGGTGCAAATCGAGCTCAGGGCCTGGCTGGGGCTTCCAGGTGCTTCCCTGACCCGGCAGGGCAGCCCGTGGCCCTTCCTGGGCTGCTCAGAGGTGAGAGGAAGCAGGAGCCACATCCGGCCACACCGGCTCCTCCCCTCTGGACTCTCAGGAGGTGTCCCCACAGAACTGCCTGGGGGCCTCCCCACCAGGAAGGGTCTGGGCACGAGTCTGGCACATCCGAGGCGGAGCTCCCTCCCACAGAGCCCTTCCCAGGGGCCGGGCACGCCCCTCCCGGCTGCAGCGCTCCACGCCTGCCCTCCCATGGGTGCCTGTCTGCTGCCTGGCTTCCTGCTGAGCTGCGTCAGGTCACCCTTCCTCTGCCCATCACTCCCCGGCACCCAACCGCTTAATGTGCAAAGGAACTTTCCAGCAATTCTTCAAAGAATCTTCGTGCAAAACAGCTGAGCCCTCCTGTTCGCCCTACCCCTTCTCCCATCCGTTTTGTAGTCGCCACCGTAGAGTCGACAAAGGCAGGAGCGGTTACTTTGACTTCCAAGCAGATGCTGTGTCCCCTGGGCCAGGACGAAGCCACAGCTTCCCGAGCGGGGTGCTGCAGCAGGCCCCCTGAGGGCTGCTCTTCCTCCGGGTGCCTCCAGCCTCCGCCCCGGCTCTCAGAGGCCCACCGAGGTCACAGCCCCCGCGCACACCTTCGCACACCTTGCTTATTTCCCATTTCAGGGTACTCTGCTGACTCCTGCCCTGGTCTGGGAGCTTCAGCACCACACCTGCATTTAGTGTCTCTAACAGACAGAATGAAACAGGGTCAGGAGAAGAGTCACGTCACCTCGACGTGCTCAGCAGGCCCTCGGCTCGCGCTCTCCCAGGGCCGGGCTGCCCCTCCCTTCCTGTACCCCCAGACGGCAGGCTCCTTTGTCTGATCATTACCTGGGCAAATTTGCCTGATGATAGAAAAACTGATCCTGCAGTTGGTCCCCATCCAGATGTCCTCAGGACAAGAGGCTCATTTCATCTCCTGTTTCCCAAATGAAGCTTTAAATCTAATTAGATCTTGAAAGAAAATAGCTGGGACATGGCTTCTGAAAGTAAAGGGCTTCTCGTTGGAATAGTGTTCTTGTTTGTTTATGTTTTGAGGCTCGCAGCAGCGAGGGGGATGTTCGCTGGGCTGCAGGGTGTCCCTGACGGGGTCCTTGGGGCAGAGCACTGGAGCAGGTCACGAGCCTCTCTAGACCAGGAGTCCAGCTGTTCAACGCTTCGCAGTGTGAGGGCACCGTGCAGCCCGCCATGGCCTTTCATGGAGCAGAGACCCAGTGAACATTTGGGAATAAGTGAATTCACGCTCATCCATCACCTGGTCGCCCCAGAGCAGCTGTTTTATTAAGGATGAGCTTTTTCATGTTAGTTTGGAATGGGAGGCTTGAAGGGAGAAGACCTGAATATTTTTAACTATTTCAATGTCTTGAGAAGAGACAAGTCTGCTACAGAATGAGGGCCCAGAGATCACCGGCCTTCTTGCTGACTCTGGCAAGTGCAGCCCCTTGACCTTGGATCAGAACTGTGAAATGAAAAAACTTCTTTCTTTTATAAAGCAGACTGCCTCAGGTATTTTCTTGTAGTAACACAATAGGGACGTTTAACACAAGTTCCCTATTAAGAGGCCCACAGTGAACCTTAGGCTGGATTTGTGGCTTAGTCAAACACCTTTGAAATCAGCTGTCTGCCTAAGCATTTTTTTCATAAATGTATATCATAACCAGAAAGGTAGATTTCCACCATATTCACGTTGTAGTAAGGAAGTCAGAGGCCTCAGCAGGCTGGCGAGGCGGACGGCCACATGGAAGCAGCAATCCCGGACACGGCTCCCAGGCAGCACTGTCCGTGGCCCCGGCTCCCAGTTCAAGGTCAGGAGAGTGCGATAGATAAATGGTGAGTTCCCATCCCACAGTAAAAGCGCTAACCCTGGAATGTCTTGGAGGAGAGCTTCCTGTTCCGTGGGAATTCTGTCCGTGCTTCAGTTCTTTTGGATTCTCCGCCACGTGGTGAGACCAACACACGAGCCTGTGGACCCACTCTGGGGGGATTTGTAAATATCTGTGAGACTCGAATTGAAGATCAAAAATAAAACTGAGCCCGGCTCTCAGGTTTCCTCCGAGCCCCTGCCTTGGGGACAGCACAGTAATTAGGACAGAGGATATCGAGATTATGCCTCAAACAAACTGGGGCAGAGCTTCTTTAAGCTCTACCGACTATTTTTATCTCAGAGGCCAAAAACATGAATTTCAGTACTGAGCTTAACTCGGCTTCCGCATAATGTCGCAAAGTCAGTGGCGGGAGACCTTGGCTCTGGGGTCACCAGGCCCCACCAGAGGGGCGGCTGGGGCTGGCCCTGCTCCCTGGGGAAGGGCAATGGTCTTGGTCAGGCCCAGGCCCAGCCCCAGGTTCCTTGCCCCGGGGGCTGGTTTTCCACTCGGTGAGTTAAAGGGCTGGGCTGGCGCAGTGGACAGCACGGGCCCAGGTGCTCAGGCCGTGGCTGGCACTCCTGGCTCTGCTGTGTCCACCGGGACTCCGGGGGCCTCTGTCTGTCCCACCTGTAGGAGCCCCTCCCGAGGTTCATGGGAGAAGGGCCGGCCCGCCGCCTTGGTTCTGGGTCTTGCCAGCAGAACCTCCCTGCAGAGGGGGAGATGGACTCGAAGGGGAGCCTCCCTCAGGGACACTGAGTTGTGTTTTTCGGGGAGGCAGCAACCAGGTCTGGGCATCTGCCTGTGAGTTACAGGGGTTTTGCTGATTTCAGAACACCCAACAAACCATAGCAGAGTAAGGACAGAATCAAAGAAGTAAACTTGAGTATTTTCCCTTCTTTTAATGCAACGTTTTTGTTAATAAAGGGGCAATTATATTACAACACTTACAAGTTTTGAAATGGAGTGACTTAGATGTCCCTTTGAGTCCAGTTTCCTCGTCTGTGAAGAGGGGGTAACCCCTACATCTGTCCCTCAGGCTGCTGTGAGGTCAGCTGTGATCGGACACCCTCACCTGGTCAGACCTTGCCCCTGAGGAGCGCAGGACAGGCCATTGTAGGTATTCACGGTGTCGATGATCTCAGGGGACAGTCTCTGTCCCTGTCTGTCAGGCTGCTGTAACAGAGTGCCACTGACTGGGCAACTCTGAATGGGCACAAGCATATTTGGCTCACAGCTCTGGAGGCCGGAAAGCCCAAGTTCAGGGTCTGTGTCCTGCTGTGTCCACCCATGGCAGGAAGAGAGGGGGCTGCAGGTACCAAGAGCTCACTCCTGTGAGGGGGCAGGGGTCCCCCAGATGCTGGAGCCTGGGGCCCTCACCTCCTGCAGGGCCACCTCCTCACCACTGGGTGGGGTCAGGTTTCCAGCATGGACTCTGGGGACACATTCAGACCCCTGCAGTCTCTAAATGAACTCCCTGTCAATCATCTTTGAAAGACGACGACGGTGGCGGGTTCTGAAGGGGGCTGTGGTGAAGATGCTCTCGGATGGAGTTTGGGTGTCAGAGCTGAGCACCCCCTAACGTGGCTTCCCCTCTGTGGAAATGCAGGGGGTTGAGTCCAGTTGGCGTTGTCTCTGAAACGCCTTCCGGCCTTGCAGGTTGTTTTAGGTCTGGGCGGAGCCATGGACGACGGCTCAGGGTTGTTCTGGTCACGTGTGGCTGTGTGGCTGCATATGCACGTCATCAACAGGGCCACATCCACCCCCCTGCCCTGTCCCCCTGCCCCCCCTTCATTTCTTCAAGCTCTCCTGTCTCAGGCTGGCCACACTCAGCCTGTGTCCTTCCCTTGCCAGGAAGACCCACCCACCCAGCCACCCACCGTCCACATTGGAGCCCAGGCACCAGTCTCCAGGGCTCACTTCACACACCCCTGCCTGCGCGGTGCCAGAGCTGCGACCCACGTGGCCCCTCTCCCCAGCCCTGAGAGTCGGCTGGTGTGTTCTCAGGGACACCTGCAACCACCTGCCTGGCCTCCAGGTCAGTGGCAGGGCTGAGGGAAGGGCAATGACCTTAATCTGGGGTGGAAGGTCCAACACACGTTTTCAAGTCTCGTTATTTGGGAGCTACTTTACTGTCCCTGTTGGTAGGTCATGGTCCATGTCCCATGCAGACCACTAGCTTGGTGGCCAAGTCCCCCCCAGCTAAGGATAGGACACCGGCTTGGGTGGTGGTCAGGGGCACCAGGATCCCCTCCATGCCCTGCAAGGCACTCCCTGGCACACAGGCCTCCCTGAAGCATGAGGGTCTCTGCGTGGCGCCCTCTGTGGGCAGCTAATATGGGAGGATGGGGCTGGGTCTGGGCTAAGGGGCAGGTCTGGGTCAGTGCACAGCACGAGACTGCAGACCCCAGGGCCCACAGGGGGTGCTGGCCACACAGGGTCCCTGCAGGGTGAGGGGCAGGCGGAAGGAGGAAGGTCAGTCAGAGAGCATGATCCGCGTGGCCTGGCCCGGCCCTGCGCTCGGCAATGGCTCGGAACACCACGTTTGTCATCTCTGAAGTAACCAGGGCGCCATCGACTCCCTCCAGATTCCTGGCCTGTGCTCGGGCGTGGACGTGGCCCTGTGTGAAGCCCACACTTGGCCCGCTGCACTGTTGGCACAGATTGAGGGAAAGCCGCTTGCCAGCCGGAGAGAGGTGGCCGGGCTGCTGGAGAGGAGGCCCCTGGGTCACGGTCCATCGTGACCCAGGTGCTCCTGAGAAAGGACACGTGGAATGCTAGGTTCTGCGGTGTGCTAGGTGCCCAGGGCCACGTGTGGGGCTGGGATTCTGTTGTTAGGGAGCTGGCCATGGGACACGATTGAAGGGGAGTCTGAGGAAGTAGTTTCAGGAACCGGCAGGTGGATCTTGTGCTGGGTTCTCTCACCCACCCCAGGCCCCTGGTGTGTTCTCCCCCCGCCCCGCGGTGGGCACGGCACGACTCTGCAGAGCCTGCCCTTCCACCCCCGCCCCGTCAGCTCCTCCACACACTCACCTGATGGCCTCACCTTTGCTCAGGGTGAGTGGCACCGCGGCTGCAGGGCCCTCGACTGCCCTCACTCCCCTGGGGCCTCCTGGGGTCTTCTCGTCCTCCTCCCTTCCCCCAGGGCTGCTCAGGTCAGTCAGAGAGCTGCCCCTCTGTGCAGGGGCCTCCCTTTATGGACCTTTCTCTCTCTCTGCAAATTCCCCTCTTTTCTAATGCTTTCGGCTAGACCTAAAAGCAATCAAGTGCAAATGTAAACCACACTGAGGTTTCATCGCACTGCAGTCGGAACGGCAGCCATCAAGACTACAACAGGAGTAGATGCTGGAGAGGATGTGGAGAAAGGATCACTTTACACCACTGGTGGGACTGTGAATCGGTACAGCCACTATGGAAATCAGTGTGGAGGTCCTCAGAAGACTAGGCATAAAACCGCCATCTGACCCAGCTATAGCACTCCTTGGAATTTTCCCAGGAGAATTAGAATCTTACTACAGCGAACATCCACACCCATGCGCAGAGCAGCAGATTCACATGGCCAAACTATGGAACCAGCTTAGGTGTCCATCAACAGACGACCGGATCAAAAATGTGGTGCACGTACACTATGAAGTTTTATTCAGCCATAAAAATATGAAATTATGTCATTTGCAGGAAAGTGAGTAAGAGTAGAGACCATTATGTTAAGAGAAATAAGCCAAACTCAGAAGGTCAAGGGTCGTCTGTTTTCCCTCATGTGTGGATGATAGAGAGGAAAAGGGAAGAGAAAGTTGGGTGGGGCGTCTCCTGAGAGCAGAAGGGGGACCAGTAGAGTAGGAAGGGGGCCTAGAGGGAGGGTGAGGAGGGGAAGGGGGAGCACTGGGGAAGGATGGTGGCTCAATCACGTCCTCTGTGTGTGGATGTACAGGACGGGACCCAGCTCCCCAGTGACGTTCAACCCCAGCGCGTGAGCTGAACAGACTCCAGCTCTTCTCCTGCCCACACCCTGTCTCTCGGGCTCTCCGCCATTGCTAAACGTCCCTTGGCCCTCAGCTCCACCCCCTTAGAGCCATCCCCCCTCCTGAGTAGACATTGTTCCTGATGTCCCTCGGGTATCTCCGCGTGAACACATTCATTCTGAAGTTACCTGTGGGGGGGCACCAGTGTGCACCCAGCTGCCTGGGGGTGTGGGGGCTCCAGTGAGTGGCCGTGTCACGGGCTGGCCATCGCCCTGCCAGCTCTCTCCTGCTGCTTCTTCTGGCGGGTCTCCCTCCCACTGTGTCCACCTCTAGCTTTGCCCACTCTGCAGATGGAGTCACAGACCTGACCCGATCCCTGATTCAGACTCTTGATGACCACAGCAGGCAGGTGCAGACCACACTGTCTGCCAAGAACATCTTCGGGCAAACCTCAGATTTCACGCTGGTTCACAACAGCGTGACCACTGATTTCAGATCAGAAACACCTGCGGGGGGCGTTAAGCCCACACTGCATCAATAAAACACGGGTGTGTTCTCCCAGGAGTGCCTTCCCGGGCCAGGAAGTGCTGCCGCACGCCCTTCTCACGAACCATGTTACTGCCCAGCTCACTGAAGCAATCCAGGCATTGCATGAGGTCACACGGCGAGTGACACAAGAGCCAGAGTTTGAGCCCCAGGTGGACCCACAGTGACATCAGCTCCCATCTCAGGGGCCTGGACACACCCCTCCTCCAGGAGCAGGTGCCTTGGGACAGCCATTGCGTCCTCTCCACATCTGCTGTCCTCTGCCCTTACTTCTGACAGCTCCCTCCGTGGTGGTTTCTAGCATTGGTCCTGCTGGTCACCTCCTCTGGGGATTCCGCAGAAGGCGCCTGGAGCAGGCAGAATGCTCAGGAACGGCTGAGCGCTGTGGAGGCCCGACACAGGTCTTCAGGATACAGAACTGTGGAGAAGACCTCAGAGGGATGAAGGCAGAGAGGGTGGTCATTCCAGGGAGCCAGGACCACAGGGCTGCAGGCTCACTGTGCAGCTCTGGAGGTGCCCCAAGACCATGAGTCAGGGCTTGCTCCCCAGCTGGGTGCAGTTGGGAGGCGTGGGGCCTTGAAGAGGCGGGGTCTAGTGGGTGGTGTCCAGGACTGGGATGCGCCTTGGAGGGGAGTGGGGGCCCAGGCCCCTGGGCACTCTCCTCTCTCACTGCTTCCCTGTCCGGGTAAGGGTCTGGCCCAACCCCATGTGTCCAACCATGGCCACCTGTTGCCCCACCGGGCGCCCCACCGGGCCCCAGTGCAATAGGCCCTCACCAGACTGGACCACCCGGGCCCTGGGCCCAGAGTCCTTTCTCTTCACTGCTGCCTATCTCAGGTGTCTCGCGGCCAGGAGGTGAGCAGCACCGTGCCCCCCCTCCCCCCGTGGATGGTCTCCCAGGAATGAAGAGGTCTTGCAAAGTGACGCAAATGCAGGGAGCTTCGTGAGCACTCAACAGGGTCAGGTGACTGCCCTGCACTTGTGCCTGACTCCTGCCCTGCCCGTGACAAAGTCTTAGAAAACATTCCTGTCGCCATGGTCCTGAGCAGCCATCCAAGTGAGGAGGGCATCTGGTGAACCAGCCTGCACAGGTGTCGTGGAGGCTGGCCGCAGTTCTGGCCTCTCTCTGCCACGGCACTGTCCCCACTGTGTGCTCAGCGGCTCCCACGCCCTCCCCTTGTCCCTTTATTCCCAGAAGCCTACATCTACACAACACCATTCTCTTGACAGGAACCTTGAGGCCTGAGGGACCATGTGAACAAAGTTCCTGACGAGAGCCAGCTGAAGGAGGAACTGGGCTCCCAGTTCAGAGGCTCAGTGCAGGGTGGGCAGACGCCACCACTCTAGGCCTGCGGTGAGGCTGAACATTTCTGTGGAAGGGGTGGCAGGGGAAGTCTGCTCACTGCAGGAGGGGGAGGGGGAGAGGGGGGGGAGGGGGAGGGAGGGGGAGGGAGGAGGAGGGAGGGGAGGGAGAGAGGGGGAGAGGGGAAGGAGGGGAGAGGGGAGGGAGGGGGAGGGAGGGGGAGGGAGGAGGAGGGAGGGGAGGGAGAGAGAGGGAGAGGGGAGGGAGGGGGAGAGGGGAGGGAAGGGGAGGGAGGGGGAGAGGGGAGGGGGAGAGGGGAGGGAGGGGGAGGGAGGAGGAGGGAGGGAGGGGGAGGGAGGAGGAGGGAGGGGAGGGAGGGAGGGGGAGGGAGGAGGAGGGAGGGGAGGGAGGGAGGGGGAGAGGGGAGGGAGGGAGGAGCATGGAGGGGAGGGAGGGAGGAGGAGGGAGGGGAGGGAGGGAGGAGGAGGGAGGGGCGCCAGGGCAGATACTGTCCAAGGCTGACCTGGAGTGCCCTGCCTCCTCCGGCCCCATCTGCCCACTGCTACCAGAAATGTATCCATTGGCATTTCTGACCCTTCAGTGGACTAACCACTGATGCAGTTCCAGCTGTCATCATCTGCTGTTTCACCCCTGATCATTCCTGATTGACACACCCAAACCCCAGTGCACTCTCTCCAGGGAGCGGCTAGTTTAGGCTTAACACAGCGGGGTTCTCCTGCACAGGAGCCAGGCAGCCAGCTTGGCTGGGCAGACTCTCCCAACACTAGGGGAATAGGGGCCACCACCGGCTTCCTCCCAGACAGTGATGGTGAGCTCTCCAGCTGCTGGGCTAAGGTACACACCATTATGGGACAAAGTCATTTGTGTCTAGCTGTTGCTTCCCAAAGGGTCACATGAAATTCAGATGCGTCACCTGGTGCACAGTGCAGTCAATTCAGACTCACGCCTCCTTGGTTTACCAACTGATCCTGAGGAATGGTGTGCAGGTTGGAGATGCTTTGACCTCAGTGGGAAGGTGTGTGGTGACGGAGGGGAGTCCCGAAGTCCAGGGAGCTCTAGCCTTGATGGAGGACAGAGGCTGAACGAACTGCCTGTGGGCAGGAACTCACACCTGTGCACACACACGCCTCTCTGAGCTCGGGTCATGGACACCAGCATCAGAAGGCTGTCACACTCACTGCAGGAGAGGGAAGCAGGAGGCTCAGTGGTCCTGTTGAGTCTGTGGCTCAGGGACACACAGTCACCGTGTCCAGAAGGTGACACTCTCTGTGGCATGCAGGAGAGCCTGGTCTGGCAGCCCACCCAGTACAGCGGTTGGCGTTCCTGGCCATGGGTGTGGGTGAGGAAGGCTCTGAGGAGGGGACTGGTGAGCACATCCTGCCTGGCTCCTGGCCCAGGTAAGGCAAGGACCGGAAGGCGTCGCCTGAGTCGGGCAGGATAATCACTGGAGTCTTCACACCTGCCCGGGAGCAGAAGCCAGCTTCACTGGGCTTCAGGCTGAGTGACAAGGGACATCTGGTTGAACTGTCATACACCGTGAGCAGGATTTGGGGACAGCAGAATCATAATTTAAAATTAAAACGTAGAGCCTCCCGAGAATATGGGCACCCTGCACCGCGCTCGGGTCGGGGGCGCGGCCGGAGCTCCAGCGTAGGGGTCCCCTCAGGGGATCTCCCCAGTGCCTGAAGCCCCTGAGGACGCCCCTTGCCCCTGGGAGGCCGCAGCTCAGGCAGCCCCAGAGGACAGAACGTGGCTGGAGAGGCAGAGGCCGGAGCAGCCTTCAGGGAGCTGAGCCTCCGTCGCCAGGTCTCACCCAAGGGAATGGGTGACTCCAGTCCCTAGACTGCAGCCCGGCTTCACCTGCGCGGAGCTCTGTGACCTTCAGCAGCGCAGGGGACGAGTTGTCATCGGTTCAAGATATGGTCAGGACGGAAAGAGACCCAGCTCTCAGCTGTGCCTGGCCACCCGCGTGGTAAATGAGATGTGGCTGGCTTTTCTCGGCTTGTCGCAGGGCTTCGTTCACAGCGAAACGCTGCTGGCCAGGGAAAGCGGTTCTGGGGCACAAGGCGCGCCGGGGAGATCACTGCGCGCCTGGGTTTGGGGAGGCCCGGTCGGTCCCATCTTCCTGCCCGGCTCCTGCCGGCCCTGACTCTCCACGGTGTGCATGGAGGTCACATCCACGACTTCCAGCGTGGCCCAGGCCGGAGGCTGATGGGTATTGTCATCGTCAGTGAGTTTGTTGTAAAAGCCGCTTTGTCCCCATCTCTCGCCCCCCTTTCTCTGGTGCTGTCTTGCCTTTCCACCTTCTGCAGGGGCAGGGTGCACGCAGAAGCCCTCACAGATGCACCCACCTTGGCACCATGCATCATGGCAGGGGCACGTGCAGAGCTGGCTGCCCGCCTCTTGGCCAACAGGAAGCCAGGGGGAGTCCCCAGACCCCCTGCAGGGCACACCCCAGTGACCTCACCTCCTCCAGCAGCCCCGCCTCCTGCACTGGGGAGTCCCACCGGCTGGCAGCCCAGCCTGGGACACACAGACTCCGGGAGATGTGGGGATGCGACATGGGGCCTCACCAGCCCGTCCCTCAGGAATGGCCCTGTAGACACTGTCCGGTGAGGCCACAGGGTGCTGCCCAGGTCTCCCATCTGTTGTCATTTTTTGCTTTAAAAGAAAGCTTTGGTACAAAATTTTGTTTACAAAGCAACATTGATGCTCATGTTAAGAATCCCCTGTAGCACGCAGGCTCTCGAGGACAGGGTGGCTTGGCTCTGTCCCCGTTGCAGGGTTGGGGGCACACTGCTCTGTACTCACATCTGCTGGGTCAGAACAGGTGTCCGAGAGCTTCCAAGGGGAAGGCTATCAAGGCTGATGCCCGTGATTGTTGGGGAGTCAGAAATATCGAGGTGAAAAAGCAGGTAACTGGGGAAGGGTGTGAAGGGCCACCCACTTCCATCTCTCAGTGTCCCCAGGAGCTCTGAGCAAAATTGCCACCAAATGCCTGTTGTTAATATGATTTCCTAATTTTGCATGAGTACCACATAAAATATTAATGTCTCTAAGTATCTAAGGAAGACTAAGTATGGAAGTTTTAAATTCATGCTTGTAGGAATTCTATTTAAATCCTCTAAGTGAATCTTTAGGTGACAGGTAATTGGCAGTTTGCCTAAGTTTGTATCCATTTAACTCGATGCCAATGGACACAGGTGTGCTGCTGTCTCTTCTCAACTTCCAAGCACCAGCGTTTGGCAAGGACGAGAAATTGTTGCATAATAAGATCCCCCAGGCCCCCTTCCCAGGTTTCGCCTAAAGTCTTTTTAGTGTTTGCGTTTGAAACCTTTGTAGGAGACCGAATGCTTTTCGGAGATACATTTCAATCAGACTGTGCTTACGGAAACACGGGCCAGTTGGGAAGTTGTGTATGTGCACACACACGTCTACACACGCACACACACATGTCCACACACATGCACACACGTGTCCACACAAATGCACACATACACGCACACACATGTACACACATGTACACATACATGCGCACATGCGTCCACACATATGCCCCCCCACACACATACATGCACACACATGTCTACACACATGCACACACATACACACTTACATGTACACACATGCAGACACACGTGTCCACACACATGCAGAATACAGGCGCACACGTGTCCACACAATGCACACACGTGTCCACATATATGTCCACACACATACACGCACACACATGTTCACACACACATACATATACACATGTACATACACATACACATGCATGCATTTAAGGAGCTTTAAAAAACGAACAAACCCAGCATTTTCCCGTGAATGGGGTGTCTCTCAATAGTTTCTTCTGCCCGTCACAAGAATGCACAACCCCTTTGGCACAGGCCTTGGGGCCGCTCTGGTTCGCAGGGCTGAGGAGCTCATGGTGAGGGGACGGAAGAGCAGCCTGGAGACCTCGCCTGCTGGTCCTTCTCTCTGGGTCCCTCACTGTGGACTGAGGGCACCCAGTCACGATTTCTGAAGCCGAGTGTCCTGAGACAGGCTGGTCCACAGAACTGACGCTCGCAGCAAACCCACCAGGTTCATCCCATCAGATGGTGTGAGGCCCCTCAGTGTCTCAGTCACCTCCCTTTGAGCTAACAAAATCATGGCTGGACTCTCCAAAAGCATTGGCCAGGGTGGCCCTGCATGGCCCAGGCTTTGACAGGGTGCAGCCCAGGGGAGAACTGCTTGGTGGATACTTTGCCCGGCTCCGTCCACTCAGCAGACACTTGTTGGACGTCCATCGCGTGCTAGTGCTAAGCAATTAAGGGCCGGCCCCAGATGTGTGAGCAGAATGGCCGGTCACTGGTGGACTGGACTCCAGTGCTGGCACCAGGTCTCCCTGTATCCCAGGTATCGCAGAGGGATTCGGGAGGATGTGACTGTTTATATAGCTCTAGCCACTTGGGCATACTTTTATTTTGTCAATTAATTTGTAATCCAATGTATTATTTCTCCTTGGCATTGTTAAAAATGCACTTGAAAAGCATACTTCTTAATAGCTTACCTAAATTTTTGATAAAAATAAGTCCATTAAGTCACGGTTCTCCATGGAGCCTTGTGGCTGACCACTGGCCTTCCCTTCAGGAAGGACATCAACGTGTGGTCTTCCACACGATGCCGTCCATCCCTTCTCTTGTAAAAGGGATTCACGGCCAGGAGTTTCATTGAAAAGAAGAATTCCTTTATCTGGCTGATTGCCGTAACTGGACTCCTGTTTGTGTAAGTTGCCTTTTCAGTCAGTTGCTGTGCCGTGGTTTTGGACCCCATGGTGCGCTCACACGTCTGCCCACGCGGTGCTGCACCTGGGCTCCAGCAGCAGGAGGAGCGCTGTGGCCACCCTGTGCTGTGGTCTCCCCTGGGTGGCCTTCAGCACCTCCCATGCAGCCCTGGGCTCTTTCCTCTAGTCTGACATTTATGGGAAACCAGGAATCCCCCGTGTGGCTGCGGAGAAGCCAGCATCAGGCAGCTGAAGGAGAGTTTCTCATACGAGATTAATTCTAAAGATCCAGTTATTAGTGGAAAGACCAAATCACTGAGGTGAGGTTTAGATACTTTCTAATTATAACTCAGCTGGGGAAATCAAAGGCTTTGTGTAACGGGAAGAGACATAATGTGTGTATTTTTTCCAACTGAGGAGCTAAATTTGGGAATACACCCTGTCAAGTCAGTAAGAAATTCAGATGCATCCCAAGTGATTTCCAGGGCCTGCCTGGGCCTCAGGAGGTGTGGCAATCTGTCCCTTTTGCTAAGTCCCTGCTCCCAGCCTCAGATAACTGATCCCCCAAACCACCAGATAGGCCTTTGAAGGCGCAGTCCTTCTTAATGAAGCATGTTCCATGAAACAGAGGTGGAGATCCAAAGTACTCTTGTCTCATCTGACCTGGGTTCATGGAGTCTCAAGTTGCGTGGCCCGTTTTCTCAGCTGAGCTTCAAGACGGCGTGCACACAGGACGGGGCGGGGGGAGGCCCGTGGCGGGAATGCATCTTGTGCTTACGAGGTAAAGAGGGCCTTGTGTTTTCTCCTGGTTTTAGTTGGGAATCATGGTGAGCAGTCTGTCAAAAGTAGTATTGCTCTCCATTAAGATTAAATCACAGCCCTCGGAGACGATCTCTGGGCTTTGTAAACATACCGCTGTTGGGCAGCTCTTTCTTCCGTGTGGGTTGTGTTCCTCCCCGTCTGTCCCCTTCACCAGTGTTTGTGATATTTATAATCATGTTTGTTCACACTTGACCATCCCTCTGCCCCACTGGAGTGTAGCTGTCCCTTGGTATCTTAGAGGACTGGTTCCCTGTGTAAATCGAGGCAGTATTTGCATAGAATCTGCTCGCAGCCTCTGGTGTCCCTTATGTCATCTCGAGATTACTTATGCAACATAAATGCTACACAAACAGTCGTTATATTATTAAAGAATTGATGACAAGAGAAAAGTCTCTGGGTGTTCTGTACACACACAATTCCTTTTGATCTGCAGTTAGTTGAATCCACAGACATAGGACCTGCAGATGTGGCTGGCTGGCTGTGTCCCCTTGTACCCCAGATACTGGCCCCAGCTCCGTGCCTGGTATACAGTAGGTGCTCTACTTAATCTAATGTTAGCATCCAAGTCTTTCATACAGATCTGAAATTTGTTCTGCTTCTATGCCTCCAGAATTAGGAAATCCCTTCAAGGATCATGTGGGTGGCCCGACTGGGCAATCTTTAGCCTTGGTGTTGGACTGACAAAGGCCCACAGGGCAGAGCCTGCTCCCTGTCTTGTGAAGGTCTTCAGAGAAGAGGGGTCTCCTCATTAGGGAGTTTGTGGCCTGGTCTTGGATCTAAATGGGCTCAAATTGTTAGTGACTGTTACAGACCACTAGTCACCATGGGCAACTGAAGCCACTAGGCCAGTAGGATCTGGGGAGAAAGGAGTGGCACTGTGGCCTGGCGTCTTGGAGAAGTGACTGGTTATAAGCCAAGTCTCCAAGCCAACTCCGTCACTTCTAGTTCCAAGGGGTCTGCACATTGGGAAGGGCAGTGGGTGGGCTCTGGGCAGACTTGGCCAGGAGGGCAGTCACACACAGCAAGGTGAGCAGTGCCAGCACCAGGTTCTCTGATGGACCAGTGCTGCCCTCCAGGTGGCCAGGGGTTGGTTGCTGTGACCCTTCTGGCTTCCACTTTCAAAGAGAATCATCAAGACTCTCAGACACAGTCCATTTCTTTTTTAATGTTTTTATAGTTATACATAACAGTGGGGTTCGTTTTGACATGATCATACAAGCATGGGATACAGTTTGCTCCAGGGGCTGGGGACACAGCTCAGTTGGTAGAGTGCTTGCCTCCCCGGCACAGGCCCTGCGTTCAACCCTCAGCACCACCAAAAAAAAAAAAAAAAAAAAAATTTATAGTCTGCTCCATTGTTTCCCTCTCCTCCTCTCTCTGTTTTCCTTCCTTGGCTCTACTGGTCTCCTTCTATTTACTTATAGATTTTTAAAACTACTGCTTTTTAAATGTACATAAAAGTGAAACTCGCTGTGGGATGTCCTATAGGTACGTAGCATGATTTGATCAGCTTCACTCCACCCTCCTCTCTTCCCTGTCCTTTCTTCCTCCCCATGAATTCCCTTTCTCTGACCCACTGATCTCCCTCCATTTTAAGGGATCCCTCCACTTGTCCTTCTTTTGCTCTGGCTTCTGTGTATGAGAGACACATTCAGCCCTTGACCTTCCAAGTCTGACTTGGTTCACTTGGAACGATGCTCTCCAGCTCCATCCATGTAGCAGTGAGTGCCCTACTTTCACTCTTCTCTAGGACCGAGACGCCCTTCCGTACATTTTCTTTATCTATCATCTGTCGATGTGCTCATGTGAAGTGCACTGCTGTGACCGTGTGTGCCTGGGTCACTACCGTGTGCTCGCCTTAGTTCTTTGACTTTATCCCACTTAGGGGTGGGGTAGCTGGGTCCGACGGTGGTCCCTTCCATGCTACTTTTCCGGACTCTCCATATGGATTTCCAAAATGGTCGTACTGATTTGTTGTCCAAAAATATATGAATGTACCTTTCCCCCATGTCCTCAACAGACATTATCTGTGTTCTTGACCATTGCCATTTTAACTGGAATGAAATGAAGCCTCAGTGTGGTTTTGGTTTGCATTTCCCTGATCACTAGGGAAGCTGAACATTTTCCATGTGTCTGTTGGCCATTTGCATTTCTTCTTTTGAGAAGTGTTTGTTTATTTGCTTTTTCCATTTATTAATGGGGTTATTTATTTTTTGAGTTTTTTTTTTTAATCTGTACTGGGTATTAATCCCCTGTTGGAAGAGCAGCTGGCGAAGACCTTCTCCCATTCTGTAGGCTCTCTTCACACTCTTAATTGTTTTCTTCGCGGTGCAGAAGCTTTTTAATTTGGTGTCGTCCCACCCACTGATTCATGTTTTATTCCTGCCTTAGTAGTCTTGTTAGGGAAGGTGGTGACTGAGCCAGTACCTTGGAGTACTGACCCTGTGTTTTCTTCTAGCAGTTGTAGAGTTTTTGTCTAATTTCTAGGTCTTTGATCCACTTTGAGTTGACTTTTGTGCAGGGTGAAAGATAGGAATTTTGTTTCATTCTTCCACATATGGCTATCAGTTTTTCTAGCACCAATTATTAAAAAGACTGCCTTTTCTCCAATATATGTTTTTTAAAAATATTTTAGTTGTAGATAGACACACATAACTTTATTTATTTTTTTGTGGTGCTGAGGATTGAACCCAGTGCCTCACATGTGTGAAGCAAGTGCTCTGCCACTGAGCCCCAGCCCCACCACATATGATTTTGGCACTTTTATCAAGTATTAGATGACAGTAGCTGCATGGCTTTCTCTCTGTCTTCTATTCCATTTGTCTCCGTGTCTGTTTCGATGCCAATACCATGCTGTTTTTTTTTTTGTTACTATAGTTCTGCAGTATAATCTAAAATATTCAAGAAAATCCAGCATCTATTTATATTAAAAGTGATGGAGAAACTAGAAATAGAAAGAAATGCCTCAACATTATAAAGGCTGCATACGACAACCCCAAAGCCAACATTATACCAAATGGAGAAAAACTAAAAGCATTTCCTATAAAATCAGGAACAAGACAAGGATGTCCACTCTCACCATTCCTCTGCAACATAGTCCTTGATTCTTTAGCAGAGCAATTAGGCAAGAGAAGGAAATTAAAGGGATGCAATAGAAAAAGAAGTCAAACTGTCTTTGTTTGCTGATGACATGATCCTATATGTAGAAGACCCCCAAAAAACTCCACAAAGACTTTCTAGAGGTGATACATGAATTCATTCATAGAATGAAATTCTATTCAGCAGGACAGAAGATCAACACTCACAAGTCAACAGCTTTCCTAGGCTCCAAAAATGATTCTGCTAAGAAAGAAATGAGGAAAACCATAAAATAACCTAAAACCACAATAACCTAAAACAACAACAACAAAATAAAACAAAACAAACAAAAACAAAAAAACCTTGAGATTGATCTAAGCAAGGAGGTGGCGTTTTCCTACAATGAAAACTATAGAACACTGAAGAAAGAGATTGAAGGAGACACAAGAAAATGGAAAGATCTCCCATGTTCATGGATAGGAGAATTAATATTGCTAAAATGGCCATGCTACCAAAGCAATATAGGCAATCCCTATGACATTCTTTGCAGAACTAGAAAAATCAGTCTTTAATTTATTTGGAAGAATAAGAGATTCAGAATAGCAAAAGCAATTCTAAGCCAAAAAAGCAATGCCGGAGGCACCCGAGAATACCAGACACAACCAGTTTTTAGAACTTCAGTCCTGTGTTTTAGCCTTTGCCCTGAAAGACTAGGGCCATTACGGTGGGCAGGGCTGAGTCCAGCTCCACAGGCCTGAGGAGTGGATGCTGCTTTGGAAGAAAGTCCTTAGGGATTGGGGGGCCTCCATCTAGTGACAAGGATCAGTTTAACTGGTTGTAAATCAAACAGGAACCAGATTGAAGTAAAGGGTGAAACCCAGGGACATGGGAGGCCATTTTGGGTGGAGTTCTTCTTGCCCCCTCTGGCAAGGTCTCGTGCCTGGACCTGTTCTCCCTGTTTACAAGGCCACCTGGGCACCCGGGGTCTTCAGCCAGCAGGGAGTTGTCCTGCAGATTACTGTAAAACACCACCATAAGTTACAGCCACCCTCAAGGACAAGTGCCCATTCCACTTTGGTTCTGGGAACCCTGGCAGCAGTGCCGGAATCCTTGTTTATTAGGCAGAATGATTCTTGAGCTGCGTGACAGCACTGCATTTGCTCTGGGGGGACACAAATATGCAGGGAATCAAGAGCCTGAGTCCTTTCATGGGAGCGTGGTTTAGACACAAGAGTAAGTAGCCCCAGCGCATAAGCGTGTCACCCTGGAGGGAAGCGTGGGCGTCGGGAGCACAGGGAAGTGACTTTGCTTAGTCACTTCACAGGGACCCCAGGCCTGTTGCACGTGCTGAGGATGGGTGGCCTTTAGTGCACAGTGAGCCAGGGTGCAGACACTGGGAATGTGTCAGGTTGGGGACTCTGTCCTGCAGTCCAACTGCAGCACAGCGTGGCTATGAGTTCGGGAAGGCTGTGAATGACAGATGTGGACAGTGACTTTACCAGGTAGTGGAGGGGTTTCCTGCAGGAGGTACAGGAGATGGGAAATGGGAAGTCTACCCTGAGGTGTGGCTCCTGCCTTGGCGCCACGGTCCTGCCAGATGCTGTGGGTAAGCCTGGCCCAAGCCCCTCCCCAGCTCAGGATACCAGGCGAGCTGCTCCTCTGCTCTGCCAGCTGTTTCCTCTGCCACACCAGAGCTCTTAATTTGCAGCGTGGCTCTGATTTCTCCTGTCATCATGCAGATCTGGGTGGCTGGGGCCCCGCGGAAGGAGCTTCCATTACCCTCATTGCTGGATTCACAAAGTCAGCCATGACTGAGAAACCAAGTGCAAGTCCATCTTCTGCACTGACACCCCGGGTGGCATCAGCCCTGTGGACGTGCCCAGCTGGAACACGGAACACTAAGCCTTTTGGTAAAGTTCAGATGGGGGAAACCGTGATGTCAGAATGCAGAAGGTGGGGGACCTTGGGGGCATCACTTAGGTGACCATCTGGTCAAGAACCATGTAAAGAAGGTGGGCACAGTCCCCCTCTTTCTGACCACAGGACCCTCTGTCTCTGGTCTCGCTGATGCCCCTGATCTGGAAGGTTCTGCCATGCTCAGGGGCCGCAGACAGCAATCTTGTTCTCTGCAGCAACTCCCTTTGACCTCCATGGCGTGTCTGGCCAGGGCTATGCAGGGAGAACTGGCTCTGATTGAGCAATGGCTTCCCTCTGACCTGGAGCTCACAATTGCTCTGGGTCAGGCCTGCCTCAGCAGTGAGCCCCTGAGGACAGTGCACAGTGGCCAACCCGACACCAGGTGTCCAGGAACCCCTGGGAAATTGCCTCATTGGATAAGGTTTTGTTAAACACAAGAGCCTCAAAAATGCCAACTATCTTGGGTGACGTGGGTCACAGATTTGCTCAGAATAAGCAGAAGTAGCGCTAATGGGGGCCACAACACTGTGGTGTGGGCCCAGTGGGCTGGCTGTGTCCTGGTCAGGGGAGGGAGGACAGGACACAGGCATGGTCCACGTGGGTGGAGGGCTGGTGGGAGAGACGTTATCGTCGTATCAGTCACTTGTCTCTCTGTGCGTCAGAGGTTTGGATTGCGAGGGCCGTGGAGGACTTCTACCAGGAGCAGAGCGTGAGACACTGAGTGTGGGGACAGAGTGGGCTTCGCAGGGAGCAGAGCAGGGGCCTCGGGGTCTGGGTGTTCCTGGGACCGTGGTCAGATCCAAAGCGGTCCTGCCACGTGGGGTGATGAACAGAGTGGACAGGTGGCCGGCCCAGGGTTGGGCCTTTCCCGGGTAAACGAATACTTGAGTGAATTAATTAAAAAGAAGGGCAGAGGCGGTGAGCACCTTGGTGAAGGCTGTGATGCTCTATCTCAGAGTGAAAATTGGGAAAGAAAAGTGTGGGGACGGGGGGGGGGGCGCCTGCAGGGCTGCTGGTGCCTGGGGAGGGGCCTGAGCAGAAGGGCAAGTGGGCGGGAGTAGCCCCCACGGCCGGCTGGACCTGAAGCTGGGAGGTGGCCGTTCCAGGTGATGGCCTGGTGAAGGGCGAGACCTTTCAGCCGGTGTCTGGAGTTGGTAGAGGACGTGATGATGTCATTGTGCCAGGGCAGTGGGGCAGGTCGCTGAGAGCGGGACATACCCAGAGATGGCGTACGGGTCACGGGCTTCGGGAGATGCTTCTGGAGCAGTCCAGTGTGGCAGGCTGAGCAGCTAGGCCTTTGCCAAGCAGCACCTCAGTCCCTTGTGGTGTTTTGTCCAAGGACACCAGCAGGATGAGTGACCCCTGTCCTCACCCAGTGCCTGCAGGTCTGCCCACTCACCACGGGGGAGGGCTGTCCTCATGGGCATCAGCTTGCTTAGTCTGTTGGTGTGACCAGCAGCCCGAGGAGCAGCTGTCCTGGGCAATGCAGGAAAGTGGCTTTCTCCAGGGACACTGACCGGCCCTGGTTCCCACTGTGCAGTAGGGAAGCCAGTCCTTCAAGACAGTGTGTGTCCGACACTGCAGCCCAGGCTTGCTCCTGGTGTCCCTTAACTCTGCAGGTTTGGGGAGAAGAGGAAGGGGGTGTTTGGGGACATGTGTCTTACAGTCACCCTTTCCTTTAGGGAGGATGCAGGGATCAATCAGAAGAAAAGTCTGGAGTGTCAGGGTCCTCCCCAGGGGTGCTGCCACACAGGAGTCAGCTGTGCTCTCGGGACATTTCTGGTTGTCACAGTTGGGGTGTCTTGATGCCGGGGTAGAACCCAGGGGAGCTGGTAAACACCCTCCGCGGTGCCTGACAGCACCCCATGACAAGTTGCCTGGCCCCACTGTTGGTAAGTGCTGCTGCGGAGATGTCCTGATCCGAGGTGGGGAAGACACGGGAAGGAACTGGGAGAGTGGAGAGAGGAAGGCAGTGGCCAGGCGTCCCCATGGCCGCCTTCCCTGGGGAGCAGAGGGGTGGCCAATCTGGTCCTTCACCCTTGCTTAAGTTTTGTGTGTGTGAAGAAAAGAGGGACAGAGTTTGGAGGTGGCCGTGGGGGCCTTGGAGTCCAGGAGGCTGAGGGGTACTGTGCTGGAGCTGTGGGAGCATGTCCCCAGGCACCTGGGTGTGGTGCAGAGAGGACAGGAATGCCCAGGGCATGGGCGGGTGTGCCGGCCACCCCGGGATGACCAGGGCTGCAGAGGGAAGGTTGGGGAGCGTGAGCCAGCCGTGGGGGAGGCCCCTGCAGGAGTCTCATCAGGCACAAGCCCTGGGTCAGACAGAGGCACAGCAAGGTCACTCTTTCAAGCTGTGGGCTGGGGCCAAAGCCCTCAGGGGTCGGGCACACACACGGGCAGGACAGCCAGGTCCACTGCAGGAAGGGGACGGGGCTTTCCCTGCCGAGCCTGGTTTGGGATAGCTTAGCGGAGGCCACGCCGCTGAGGGCCAGGAGGGGCACTTCAGTGTTTGTGATGCACTGCCCTCCCTGTCCTCCCCACTCCCCCAGCCATTCCCCGTGCACGTCTAACGGGACACCTGACTGTGGGAATACAGGCGGGACTTCTCTGGGGTCCGTCATCGGGAGGAAGGTGCATGGGTGCTGGAGGAGGACGGTGAGGTGACAAGCAGGCCCGTGTCAGACGTCCTTAAGGCACCAGAAGTAACAGGGACCCCGATATTTACAGGCCCTAATGTACCTCCAGTGTTACTGTAATTTTGAAGGTGTCATTGTAAAATAGTTCACACGTACGGAAATAAATAATCATTAGAAAACTGTGCACCCAGCGCTCCTCTGTGTCCCTCCCGCCCACCCTGTTTTATGGGCATCGACAGTGACTGTTTCCCGGCTTTTCTCGGGTGTTTTGCCAGCTACACCGCATCCCTACACCATGTGATCAGGGCTCGGTTGGGAACTTATATTAACGGAACCACGCGGTCTCTATTGCTCTGTATTTTATTTCTTTGCCCTGAATCACTTTGGCAAAGTTGACCCATGACACTGCAGGTTATTCGAGTTTGTTTTCACTTTCATAGAGTTTTATTTTCATTTCTGTGCAGCAGTTTTCCATCGTATGAATATTCCAACATGATCATCACTCTCCTGCTGTCCTTCTTGGGGTGTTTCCAAATTCAGCGACTACGTAAAAGTGCTCCAAGGAGCGTTCCCTTACCTGGGCCTTGGAGCACATGTGCTTGAGGTCCCTTAAGAAGCTGGTGCAGGCTTGGGCTGCGGGGCAAGGGGCGTGCTCATACCCCGCACTAACAGAACAAGGGCAAAGTATTTTCCAAAATGGTGGTGCCCCCACCACACCCACCAGCAGTGATAAAAATCATGATTACCACACACTTGGTTTTGCAGCCTGGTGAAGTAGAGAGGTACTTTTAATGTGTTTATTTTCCTATTGAAGAACAGGAATGATTTTCCTATTTTTGTCTATATTTTCCTTAAACCTTACTGTACTATTTACCTAAAAATGCATAGTGTGATAGCTGCTTCCTTTTACACCTCAGAACGAAATACAAAGTGCTCTCTCTTGCATCTAAATTCACATGTCCCTACGGGGACAAGGAGAAGGACATCCTGAAGTCAAAGACTGCCGTACTTCAGCACGGCCAGCGAGCAGGGCCGGGCAGCTATTCCCTGGGCTTGTCCAGGCCCAGGCTCTGGAACATGGCATGGGTCAAACTCTAGGAAACACAGTGGTGTGATCAAAGGTGGTCTGCTCCAGCCAGGGGCAGAAGGGGACAAGCGAGGAACACTTTGTTCCAGAAACCTTTTTGAAGATCCCAGTTCTTCATGTATTCCTCAAATTCAGGTTCAAGAGGGAAAGCAGTGTTGATAGGAGCTTCAAAATGCTGCCCATAAGGTGACTGTGTCCATGACTGGGGACTGCCTGTGTCCCTGACAGGTGACTGGACTGTGTCCATAAGTGGGGACTGTGTCCATGACAGGTGACTGTGTCCATGACTTGGGACTGTGTCCATGACTGGGGACTGTGTCCATGACAGGTGACTGTGTCTATGACAGGTGACTGTGTCCATAACTGGGGACTGTGTCCATGACAGGTGACTGTGTCCATGACTGGGGACTGTGTCCATGACAGGTGACTGTGTCCATGACTGGGGACTGTGTCCATGACAGGTGATTATCTCCCTGACAGGTGATTGTGTCCATGATAGGTGACTGTGACTATACCAGGTTACTGTGTTCATGACAGGTGACTGTGTCCATGACAGGTGTGTGTCCATGACAGGTGACTGACTGTGTTCTTGACAGGTGACTGTGTCCATGACAGGTGACTGTGTCCATGACAGGTGACTGTGTCCATGAGAGGAAACTGTGTCCCTGACAGGTGACTGTGTCCATGACAGGTGACTGTGTCCCTGACAGGTGACTGTGTCCATGACAGGTGACTGTGTCCATGAGAGGAAACTGTGTCCCTGACAGGTGACTGTGTCCATGACAGGTGACTGTGTCCCTGACAGGTGACTGTGTCCATGACAGGTGACTGTGTCCATGACAGGTGACTGACTGTGTTCTTGACAGATGACTGTGTCGATAACTGGAGACTGTGTCCATGAGAGGAAACTGTGTCCATGACAGGTGACTGTGTCCATGACTGGGGACTGTGTCCCTGACAGGTGACTGTGTCCATGACAGGTGACTGTGTCTATACCAGGTTACTGTGTTCATGACAGGTGACAGTGTCCATGACAGGTGACAGTGTCCATGACAGGTGTGTGCCCATGACAGGTGACTGTGTCCATGACAGGTGACTGTGTTCATGAAGAGCTGTGTCCACGAGAGTGACTGCATCCACGGGTGACCATCCACAGGGCCCCACTTCCCCTCTGAGGAGGAGACGGCTTCCTTGGGTGCGTCCATGATGGTGCCTTCCCACTTCCTTGCCTTGGCTAGTTTTCAGGTTGGAGAGGAACACTGCAGGCCTTCCTGAGTGGCCTAGTGAACACTGCAGGCCTTCCTGAGTGGCCTAGGGAACACTGCAGGCCTTCCTGAGTGGCCTAGTGAACACTGCAGGCCTTCCTGAGTGGCCTAGTGAACACTGCAGGCCATCCTGAGTGGCCTAGTCCCTGGTTGGAGAGGAACACTGCAGGCCATCCTGAGTGGCCTAGTGAACACTGCAGGCCTTCCTGAGTGGCCTAGTGAACACTGCAGGCCTTCCTGAGTGGCCTAGTGAACACTGCAGGCCTTCCTGAGTGGCCTAGTGAACACTGCAGGCCATCCTGAGTGGCCTAGTGAACACTGCAGGCCTTCCTGAGTGGCCTAGTGAACACTGCAGGCCATCCTGAGTGGCCTAGTCCCTGGATCTGCCAGGTGATGAGGACTTCCCCCTGAGGAACAGAGGAAGGGGACAACTGGTGTCAGCTCAGGCAGTACAGCCCTGGGTGTCACTTGGCGTGTCCAGGGTCAGACTCAGCATCCATGGTGTGGGAATTGGGGTCGGTGTGGGGTATAACTTGGGCACGTTGACCCTCCCAGCGTGACCAGAGTGACGTGGGACACACTGTCTAATGCTTTGGATGGGGGCTGGGGTTGGGGCTCAGTGGTAGAGCGCTCGCCTCACCCGTGCGAGACCCTGGGTTCCATCCTTAGCACCACATAAAGATAAATAAATAAGTGAAATAAAAGTGTTGTGTCCAACTACAACTAAAAAATAAAAAATAAATAAAAAATACTTTGGATGGTGCTGTAGAGTGACTGGGGGCCTCTACCCGAGGAACAGCCTCTACCCTCGGTCACCTTTAAGCCACGACTCTTTGAGGTCTCCAGCCACAGCGTTGGGAGGACAGGCCTGCAGTGTCCTGGAGGAGCCAGGAGGGGGGTTGGGCAGGAGGGTGATGCAGAATGCCAGAGGGGGCAGTCCCAGAGGGAGAGTGGCCCCCACCTCCATGTAAAAGTACCCTCATCACTGGCCGGACACGGAACTAGGCTCGAGTGGGAGATCCCCGCAAATGGGCTGTCCCTGTCGTGCGGGGCTGAGTCGCTGCGTACCAAGCTGTGAGGCGTCCTCCAGAGGGGCACAGGGACCCAGGAACTCCACGTCGGTTCCTTTGAACACCCCTCCCCCCAGATATGCAGAGAGCCACCGGAGAGGAGAAGTGGTGACAGCCACGCAGTGGGCAGAGGCCTCAGAGGGCTGACTGTGTGCTACAGAATTTAAGGAAAGGGGGCCCACACCCAGTGACAGAGGGGACTGCAAGAACTACCAGGGCATCCGAGGCCATCAGTGCTCAGTAACAGGAGGAGAAGCTTATGAAACCGGCTTCACAGAAGAATGAAAATGTCAGGAGAAAACAATCGGCGAACTTGAGAGTAGATCAATAGGAATGATCATTCCAAAGAACAGAAAAGTGTTGAGGGAAATGAGCCGGGCCTCAGAGGCCTGTGGGGTGCATCAAGTTGCCTAACGTAAGTGCAATTAAAGTCCCAGAAAGAGATGAAACATAATGGGGCATAAAAGTACCTCTTAGAGAAATATTGACTAAAAACTTTCCAAATTTGATTACAGACATGAAGTTACTAACCCAGGAAGGTCAAAGAACACCCAGCAAGATAGATATGAATAGACCCACACCAGGCATATCATAGCTAAGTCACTGAGATCCAGACACAAATATCAAATGTCAAAATGTAGTCAGAAAAAGTGTCATGTTTCATGCAGAAGGTGATTATACAAATGACAGCACATTTTAAACCAGAAATGAGGTTAAAAATCAATGCAATGACATTTTTAAAGGGATGCAACAAAACGTCTATGAATCCAGAATTTCATGTCTGTAAAACTAGCCTTAAAAGTCAAAGGCAGGGGCTGGAGTTGTGGCTCAGAGGTAGAGCACTTGCCTAGCTCATGTGAGGCCCTGGTTTTTATCCTCAGCACCACATAAAAATAAATAAACAAAATAAAGGTACTGTGTCCAGCTACAACATATATATATATATATATATGTATATATATATATATATATATATATATATATATATATGTGCAAAGAGATGGTCAAAGGCCATGCTGTCCATTTCAGTAGCAGCTGGTGGCTCTTGAGCACTGCAGGGTCCTGTCAGAATAGAGATGGAGGTGTGAAGTACACACCAAATGCCTGGACTCACTCTGAATAAAATAAGGCAAACTATGCCAGTAATGATCTTTGTACTTATTGCATGTTGAAATGATGCTGTTTTGGATACATTGAGTTAAATAAAACATTAGTTATGTTGAAAAAAAGATAAAAATGTACTTCAGATACACAAGTTTAAGACAATTTGTATTCAGCAGATCCATACTATAAGCAGAGCCAAGTGAAGTTTTAGTTAAAGAGGGAATAATAGGTGGTAATTGGATTTAAAAGATTTAGTGAAGATCATTGGGAATTGTAACTACGTGGGCAGACACAAAAGACTATAGCAATGATTCTTCAAACTTTTGAAAGAAAACAAAACAACTTGTAAAAACAAACGTTACAAATAAACCTGGGCATGGTGACACATGCTCGTAACCCCAGTGGCTTGGGAGGCTGAGGCAGGAGGATTGCAAGTTCAAAGTCAGCCTCAGCAAAAACGAGGCACTAAGCAACTCAGTGAGACCCTGTCTCTAAATAAAATACAAAATAGGGCTGGGGAGGTGGCTCAGTGGTCGAGTGCTCCTGGGTTCAATCCCTGGTACCCCCCACCAAAAAAAGTTACAAACAAAACTGTGTTTTAGGATTTATCATGCATGGGGTTACAATATAAATGAAAGCAACGACATATGAAAGGACAGAACTACACTTTTGAGACCTTCCCATTTCTTTATGTGAAGTGATGCAATATTAAGTGTTAACAGACTACAATGGATGGTGAATGTATATTGTAATCCCTAGAGAAGCCATTAAATTTTAAAAATAATATGTGACTAAAAAGCTAGTTCAAGAAATAAAATGGAGTGCCATAAAACTCAATGAACTCCAAAGAAGGCAGGAGGAGAGAAATGGAGAACTAGAAAATGAATACCCAAATGGTAGAACTTAAGCCCTGTCATTAATTAAAGGACATATAAATGGATTAATACACCAATTCAAAAGCAGAGATTGTCAGGCTGAATAAAAATGCAAGACAGACTGTGTGTTGTCTTACGATGCACTTTAAAGTTCAGAGACATGAGCAGGCTGGAGGGAGCACACACACTGGGATGTCATGCCGTCGCCGTCGGAAACGCAGTCGGAATGGGGGGAGCTCGGTGCCAGAGCACCGCCTGGCGTGTGAGAGGCCCTGGGTTTGATCCTCAGCACCCAACACAAAACAAAGAAAGAACCAGACAAAATAAACTTGAGAAAAAGTGTGTTACAGAGAGGCACACATGTGAGGAGCTATATCAGCCAGTCGTGATGGTCAGAAACGCGCACACTTAGTGACCAGAAGACAGGACAAGGAGGGGCGGGAAGAGGCACTGAAGTTTAAGACCTTATTCTCATCAGCTGAAAAAGTGATTAAACAGAATTCAGTAAAAATATAGAGTGTACATGATTAACTGTTACAAATCTATGTGTTCTTAGATGCATAATTAAATCATACGAGTAAATGACTTAGCTGACATCATGGAAATTCCACCCAACACTGAAGAATCTGCATCATTTTCCAAGTGCACGTGTAATCTATCAGGATAACCCATTTGCTGAGTCATAAAGCATATCTTAATAAATTTCCAAGTATAACTGGATATGTTCTCTGTCCACAGTGGCATGTGAAATCAATAGGAACAGGAGCTCTAGAAAGGCCCTAGATATTTATATGTTGTGTAAAGTTTAATAACTCCCATGCATCAAAGAAGAAATCTCAATGGAAAACATAAATAATTCAAACTGAATTAAAGTGAAAATACTACATGTAACATTTTATGGAATGTGGCTAAAATAGTGCTCAGAGGGGAATTTATAGCTCTGAAATGCTTATTTTAGAAGGGAGGTGATTTAAATCAATGATTTAATTTTCCACATTAAGAATGCAGAAACAAATGGGCACACTGAGTCCAAAATAACTCAAAGGAAGGACAAGATGGAAATTAGAGCAGAAATACGTGGAACAAGAACAATGCCCAACTTGGTCTTTTAATAATACTAATAGAATTCATAGACAGTCAAAATAGTTTAGAAAAAGTTACAAAATGTAACTAAAGAAAGATGGAGGTCATTACCAATCTTACAGACATCAGAAATAAAAGAAATATTATACAACACTTTATGCCAATACATTTTATGAATTTATTAACAATTTGCCAGTGAATGACAAATTGAAATGGAAAAACTTCTCAAAAATTCTACTTATTAAAAATGACACAAGATGAAAGAAAAAGTCTAAATAGCTTTGTATCTATCAAAGACCTAAACTTTCTATCAAAATGATTTCCCAAAAAGGTAATGCTAGGCTCAGATGGTTTCACTGATGAATTCTTTCAAAATCTAAGGAAGAAATATCAACAATCTTACAATATTCTTCTATAAAACAGATAGGATATATTCAAACTCAAGTAATGAGGATAGCACAATCTTGATATCAGAATCCGGCAGTGGACCCACAGGAAAAGGAAACTTCAGATCAATATCTCCTATGAACATGAATGCTGAAATCCTCAACAAAGTATTAGCACACTGGATTCAATAGTACATAAAAGGATAACACATTATCATCAAATGAACTTCATCCTATAAATGTCAAGTTGGTTTAGTGTCTGAAAATCAACATAATCCACGTTAGTAATTAAATAAAGAAGAAATTGATATCTTTACCCCACTGCATAAAAGTCTTTGACAAAAATTAAAACCCATTCAGGATAAAAACTCCCAGGCAACTAGGAATAGAAAGGAACCGTGATAAAAGGCATCTAAAAAAACCCTCATGTAACATAATACTCAATGTTGAAAGACTGAGTACTTCCCCCTGAAATTGGGAACAAGGAAGGAATACCTCTATCATCACTCCCACTCAGCATCGTACTGCAGATGCTAACCACTGTGGAAAGATAAGAGAAAAAAGTAAGAGGCATACGGATTGGAAATGAAGAAATTAAACTGTTCCATTCACAGACATTCAGAGAACACTACATTATTGACAACAACAACAAAAAATAGCAAAGGCTTATTAGGACAAATACGTACATTTAACATGGCCTTAGGATAAAGATCAATATTAAATACATGCTCGGATTGTTATTTACTAGAAACAAAAAATTGAAAAATAAAATCAATTCATGTGTATACCATCCAAAAAGCATGAACCATTCATAAACAAAGTTAACAAAAGACACACAGCACATCTACATTAAAAGGTACAAAACATTGTTGAGAGAAAATAAAGAATAGCTAAATAAATGAAGAGATATACCATGTTCATGAATGGCTGACAGTCACCTCTAGTTTGAGCTATATGTTCAACACAATCTCAATCAAAATTCCATAGAATTTAAATAGTGGAGTCTAACATTGAAATAGAAGTACAAAGAATATGGACTCGCCCCACAACTTGTGAGTTTGTGATATTCAACTTCATGACTCATTAGAAATTACAGTAGTCAAACTGTGGTTTTGGGGTAAGAACAGGTAAGCGGAACAGGGAATTGAATAAAGATCCTTGAGCCCCCACTAATGTGGTCCATTAATTTTCAACCAAGGCATCTAAGAAATTCAATGTGAAAAGTCTTTTCAACAAATGTTACTAGAATAACTTGGTATCGTGTATGAAGAAAGAAACAGCTTAGTTCACATTGTAAACACATATTAACTTGAGATGAGTTAGAGGCATACAAGTAAAAACTAAGCCACAATCTTTGAAAAGAAAACATTGGAGAATATCTCTATAACTTGGGGGTAAGAAGAGGCTTCTTAGACAGGATAGATAAAACAATATTCATCAGAGAAAAAAATTAATTAGACTTAAGCAAACTGGGGAAAAAACCTTCTGTTCATTAAAAAGAAAGTTAATAAAAAGAGAATGAGTAGGTCCAAATGAGGAGGGAGAAAATAGTCTTAATACACAAAGGTGACAAAGGACTTGGGTAGGACTATCATGCCTCTACTCACAATAGGAGAAGACCGCTGCTTGAAAGAACCGGCAAGACTGGAATGGCCATGTCATGAAGGAGCCGTGACAAATGACCACACGGAGAAGTGCTCAGTATCACAGTCACCTGAAGGAAGCAACTAGAGCCACGACCGTGGGGACGGTGGCCCCACTGGGGACTAGCTCCGGCTAGTGTGACGTCTGCTGGGTGTTGGTTGTCTCTGAGGGCAGTGCCTCAGGGACTGTTCTAGGTCAGAAGATGGTGTGGGTGGCACACCAACCACTTGTCAAAACTCTTCAGTTAAGATTTGTGCATTTCAATGTATCTAAGTTTGTGCTCTGAAAAGAACTGCAGAAACATAACACCAGGGACTGAGTCGAACGTGGAAAGTAGGTTGAGGCCCATAAGGCAAAACTGGCAGAAGACGGGCCGTTGGCGAAGCTTGGCGAGGTTCCTGAGAGTTCTGCCTACCGTCCGCGGAGAGTGTCCGCAGTGGTGCAGTCAGTGGTTGGCATGTCTCTGGGATGCCTGGCTAGTGGTGTCTTGATGACCACCAGACCTGGGTGGCGTCAGGGCAGGGCCCAGGAGGGGACCTGTACCTGCAGGAGGCAGGGTGTCACAGTGGGGACGTGATGCAGAGGCCGGGCTGGCACTGAGCACATTTCCTGTCTTCTCCAGTACTGCTCCAGTTCACTGGGAGTACTGTGGTGAGGATGTGGACTCGGGAGACGCAGGATTTGACACCTGTGCTATAGGAGGAGAGGGTGAAGGCCTATGTCTGGGGGCTCCTTGGACGAGGGAATTTCAGGCATTCCCTTTCCAGCACCCCAATCCATGCATATGATAAAGAAACTAGCTGTGGAGGTAGGGCATTGGTAGCGGTGCAAGGTGTCTACATCCGGATGTGCACACCGTGACTGTGGATGTGATGTGGAATGGCCATGTGGTGTCAAAGCCCGTCCCCACCACCAAGAAGGGGGCCATTCTCCCCACTGTCTTCTGGTTTTCTAGATTCTGGAGAGCTGAGACGGAGAGGCTGTGCCTCCATGGAGAGAGTTCCCAGTTTGGGGAACTGCTTGGGGTTCTCCTCCACTGTTCACCAGGTGATTAGTGGTTCTTTTTATGGTGTTTACTATTGCCCACATCACCCCTACCGTGAACCAAAGGTGGCCGTTCAGCAGAATCTCTGTTTGTTGGAGCATTGGTTTGGATATTTGTTTACAAAGGAAGATCTGCCTCATGGTAGCCATTTCAGAAACCAGGTCTACACACACACCGGACTCAGGTTAGCCCGGGGCATCCTGCGTTTGCTAAGACCACTGCTTAGACAATTGGTGCTTTTTGAGACAGCTATGTCTCTGACTTGGCTTAGGTGTGTCTCCATTTTGCCTCCCCGACATATTGAGCCTAATTTTGTTAGTTCTTCCATGTTAATTCAATTCTAGTCCCACCACAGAGACTTCCCTGCTGATCTGCTGTAGGAGAAGAACAAATACAAATAACACACATGGAGTCAGGCTTCGATACTTCTTGAGAATGTATGCAAACTTGCTATTGTCCCTGCCTGTGATCTTGCCTTCTTCTTTGAGAGACACCTCTATTCAGGAGGACTGGAATTGTGACAGCAGAAATGGACATTGATGTTCACTATCTGATGTCTCAGAAGGAGCCTTAGGAAGAGTCAGTGCTCATGAATTCCAGGCTTTGTCGGGAGAGGAAATATTCTCTAAATTCCTTTATTCTCATTGATCCATTGGGAACTAAGTGGGTCTGAGGAGAACAGATGTCTCAGGTGAAGACAGAATGTGGAGAGGAGACAGGAGTTGGGTGTCGATATGAGAGCATGTTCTGTCCTGCCTTGCCCTCACAGAGCCTAGGTCCTGGAAGGGTGGTCTGTGGGGAAAAGTCAAAAACAAGGACCACTACCCTGCCCGCAGATCCTCTAGGAGATCTTGGAACCACAACCAAGATGGCGCGTGACACAGTATGCAGGTTTCCAGGGGGCTCTCCTAGGGTAGGAGGGGAACCCACACATGCACCTGGGTCCAGCTGAAGGGATGCAGAGGTGCCAGGCGGCCCAGGGCATGGGCAGAGGCTAGGGGCCAGGATCAAGAGGAATGTCATGTGGGGATTTCGTTACTAGGGCCCAAGGGCCAAGGCCTGTAGCCAAGGGACTGCCTGAACTCCGCAGCTACCAGCCCAGCACCAAGCGCACCCTGCCCACGTGGCTGCTGCCAGCAGTGGCCAGGTCCCTGCACCACTGGGGGCACAGAAACCCCAGACGTCTAGGAGCACTTCAAGGCTACTGCAAAGAGATGCACGAACAGGGCGGACTGGGACCCCCCAGGTCTGTGGTCCTTCTTCCGCCCAACCCTCTACCAAAGTCCAGCTTTCCCCTTCACGGTTGCCAGGAGGAATAGAAAGAAATAGCTCTGGAGTGCCGTGCTCAGCTGATGGCCCTCACCTGTGACCCAGCCTCTCCTTGCTACGCAACTGAAGGCTTTACTATGTGACATTAACTGTGAGCTCACAGTGCACCCAGGACATTGTCTCATTCACTGACTCGTCATGGCTCCTCAGTCTCATGCTTCCAGGAGGGGACAGAGAGCTTGCAGGACAGGGCATTTGACCTCCCTAGCAGCTAGCACAGCCTAGAAAAGTGACTGTCTAACACACACTAGCCGAGTCAGGGGACATGCAAGGACCTGGTCAGTTCTATGTAACTGGGGTTTGTGCACCTGAGATCCAATCCTGGGGGCATCTGTGCCTCCCCACAGGTGACCTGTGCCCTGGGAAACAATGTGTGCCTTGCATTTCATTCATGTGCTTAATGACAGAAATGACAGTATTTATCTTTAATGATGCTGGGGTGAAATGCATTTCTCCTCAGTTTAATCCAATGGCTGATTTAGAAAATATTTTTAAGCTCTTTGTCTTCAAGATAGATAGCACTATTTGAATAGGAGAGACACTCTTAGTGAAATACTTTGTGGATAAAGCTGTTGTGTCTTGAAGCTTCTCATGGCTTCACCTTTTCTTTCTTTCTCCTCTTTTTGGGAAGACCATGATGTAAGATGAAGGGCTGCAATCTTATTTTGAAAGCGGGAGCCATTCAGAGAAGCCTTTCTCTAATGAAGAGTTAAACTTGACTAAGACTCTTTGAAGGGCTCCAGGTACAACACAGGGTATGCTGTCTTCACCCCATTTTTGGTTGAAGCCATCTGTCTTCTCATCCTTTCCCACAGGATGAGGCCCAAGAGGGCAGTGGTGACCTCAGTGTGGAGGTGTAGACGTGAGCCCCTGCTCCCTGGGCCACCTCTACCACACTTTCCACCCATTCACTGGAAGAAGGAGTTGCCAATCTGTGTCTTGGGTAAGCATGATGGCACATCATGTCTATTTCCTGCGACACGCAGATTCACATGCACCAAGCAGTTTGATGCTCCACCAGCCTGCCTCTTGTAAGTCCCAAACTGCCAAGAGATAAAACAAATTTTAAATTTGTGCTGCAGAACAAAAACCGTCCCTTTAAAAATTTATTTGTAGCTGTGCCCAGCGATGATGGATTTATCACATAAACCTGGGATTAGTCAACAGTGTGCCCTGTGAAGAGCTAAACAAGTCCTTGCTCATCAGAGCACTTAATTGCGGTGGCTATATCAAAGCCAGGTAAAACTTAATCAGCAGCCACATGTAAGGCTCCTGTTTTACATGGGTGCCCGTGACCTTGTTTCTCCACCTGCTGAACTGAAAGATTCCTGGAATATCCCCGTATGTAAAACGTGTTTGTGACGCACATCTGAAGGTGCCCTTTCATCTTTGATGTCGCGATAGGGAGCTTTTGGTGCCCACTTCTTCCAGACATGCACCAAGATGTCACTGGGCTCACAACCTGTGTACGTGTGAGCCTGTGGCCGGCTCTCTGTTCTCGGGGCTTTTATTAGGAGGTGGTCCACCTAACTAATAGTATTGAGAAGACTTTGCCAGCACCATTTTCTTCAAGTTTAGAATAACATCCAGTGTCAAGGTCAGGGAAGCTGGCTCCAGCAGGCACCCATAGCCAGAACCAGACGAAGAGTTATCGGCACCTCCAGCAGAACACCGGGTGCAGATCCTCAGTGTGCCGGAGCTGGGAGGGGCCGTCCCCCAGACAGAAGTGTGGTTTCCTCCCCATTGAGGCGAGGCACACTCTTCATTTGATTGAATATTTAATGAAGAAGCTCAGGTTTTCTCTTTACCACACTATTGGGCTTTCAGGTTGGTGAGGCCCTCCAAATTTCAAAAAATATGGCTGCCTAGGCCCTGCCCTAGACCACTTCAACCACAATGATTTACAACCCCTGTGTCTGGGCTGGGCATGATTGTCTACAGGCTCCTGGGTCGTGCTGATGCAGCGAACCACAGAGCTGCTGAGTCACTCTGTAATGTCATTTTATTTGTTTAAAAATATCCTCACTACTCAAAGGCTTCTGAGCCTATGTGCATAAAAGAACCTAAATTTCCCGAAAAATAATAAATTAGAAGTCATAGTGGATATATTATTTTTGTCCACTGGAGAATCTTGGAATGAATACATTTAAAGTTGCATAAAAGCCGTACAAAGATACCGAAAATGTGATTTGGTCCTCTCCAATTTCTGTTGAAATGGTGGAAATAAGTGTGACCCCAAGCAGGGTTCCAGAGAGAGAGAGAGCACAAGGCAGACGGACGTCTGGAAGGGAAAATTCAAGCTCACTTGAAATTTGCTTTCAGACTGTGTTCTCCATTCCCTTTAAAATCCAGAATCATATTCTTTAAACTGCACTTTTACCAGAAGTACAAGGGCCAGGAAGTTCATGTAATGAATCCCGGCCTCAGTCACTGCAAATAACACACCCGACTGGAAAAGGGGGGTGTCCTGGGTGCTCTGAGCCAGGAGGGAGCCCACCGAAGCTGGCTGTGCCTGTGGCAGCACAGGCTTGTCCGGGGTGGGGGTCCTGGGCGAGTGGCCCAGGTCCGGGAGCAGCCCTTCAGACGGCCTTGGAGCACACACTACATCATGTGGGGAATTTCAGGGCTCAGACTCTTTATTCTCACTTTGTAAAAGCTGGTCCTCTGCATACACATGCCCCTTTTTACTGACCGGAATGTTTAATTAATCAGAACACCCATCTTACCATCCTGCTGCATAATGAGAGTTCACTGTATGGCTGTTTTTGGTAGGCGGAACGGTGGAAAGCTAGTCACAGTGATGAGTACCTGAATCTGCTGATTGTAGACATGAGTGATTCACAATATCCCATCAGTCATGAGGGGAGCAGACAAGCTAATTGACCCACTTAACGGATAGAGCTCCCCAAAGAGGGCTGTCTTTCATGGCTTAAGTCCCATTAATCAACAGATACTCGTTGAGCTCCCGCTGTGTGCCTCGCATGACGCTGGAGCTGCCGGGGGAACAAGGCATAAATCAAGACCCTGGTCCCGGAGGATCTTTTGATTCCACCGGGAACGCGAGACGCACTTGTGAGGCCACTGGTGAAGCACTGAATTTATGAAAATCCTCACTCTGGACTCTGACCAGGAGGGAGGCACCCAGACGGGGAGAAGGAACAGGACCGGACCGCTGCTGGCGGAACAGCCCAGCCCGGGGGACCTCCTGCACTAACGGTTGTCCCCGGTGCTCCATCTCTGAGGAGAGGTGGCACCAAGCGCTCTTCTCTGCCTCCTGTTAAAAAAACCCATCCTCTAAGTCCTCTGCTCTTGCTGTGTGCTTTCTGTCCACCCTGGGGCTTTGCCTGGTGTACAGTGGGCCCGGCAGAACACCCGAGCGTTCCATCTGGGGACCTTTGGGCCCCACCCTCGGAACAGCCCCTCTGCACCTGAAGCACAGTTTGAAGGACAGGTCCCTTCCCTGTGGCGAGGCGGCTGCCCCTGGGAGAGCTGGCTGGGCTCCCACGAGGGCCAGTGGTCCAGGTCTTTCACTTACAGGTCCCCGACTAACGTCCAGATAATGACTTGTGTCCACCTTACACGGACACCACCCAAAGAGAGCCCCGTGCACTCCAGGTGCCGGCAGAGTGGTGCGCACACACAGGGCTGATGAGTGGGTGGGAGCTGTGGGGACCTCCTGCTCCCGTGGCCTTTCTACCTGTCTGCCGACACCTGCTCCCCTCATCCCATAGCTTCATGGAGCCCGAGTCCTGTCCAGCGCTCGAAGGCAGAGCGTGGAGGCGGAGGCAGCCGTGGAGAGCACCTTCGACATTACCTGAATGACTTCATGCGTTGGTGTTTCAAAAGCATTTTTTTCAGAACAATATTTTGCAAAGAAATCCTATGTGGTGTGCACATCTGTGATGTAAGCATTCATCCAAATAAGTAGCTACAAACGATCCACATTTTTAGTGGGGTGTGTGGGATACACAACTCAAGTCCTGTGGAGGGGGCGGGAGACACCGCAGCAGGTCAGGGGGTGGGTGGCCTCGGAGTCTTCTGGTTGCCTGGGCCCTGTTTGCTCTGACTGCTGAGGAGGAGGGGAACCAGCTCGGGGCAGGCAGGACCCAGCCCAGGAGGAGGCCAGCAGAGGCAGGAGCTATTTCAGGGAGCACCTGACAGTCCACCAGAGGAGCTTTCGCTGGAGGGTGGCAGTCGTGCCAAGAAGTGATTAGTCCCCCACGGCCTCTCGTCTTCCTCCGTCTCACCTGTCTCCCACTCCGGCTCATTTCCCATGATCTTGATTTGATTTATAAATTTGTGATTAGCTTTTAGAGGCATGATGGACCCCAGGCTGGTGCCCAAACACCCACCGGGCGCTCTGCGTGGAGCTCTTGGGTACCACCCGCACTCTTCCTGGCCACCTTATCCTCCTGCTGGGCTGTACCCTGAGCTCGCTCCTATAGCATCATGGCAGGGGCTTGCTTTGACGGCAGCAGGCAAGATTTGAGTTAGACCCAAGCAGTACAGGGGAACATTCTACTTGTTTCATCCCATGCCCCTAAGAATGTGCCACCACTCAGGGTGGCCCCAGGTGAAATCTGCCAGCTCTCCCAGACAGTTGAAGGATCTTGTGTTCAGTTAAGCTCTGTCACACGTAGAAGATGCCAAACAGTCATGAGGACAGACCTACAAGACATCATCACGGAAAGATGGAGCAAAAGGCAGTTGCTCTCCGTGGCGCTGTCACCCAGGCGCAGGGCTCCGCTGGCCAGGGACGCTCTGCAGGGTGGTGTCTGTGACCCTGCTCGCTCTCGCCTGCTGGGTCTCCTTACCGTCTCTGCTCTTCCCTCTGCAGCTCTGCCCGTGTTTGACCCGGGACCACGCGCAGGGCCTGCCAGGCCTCCCGGGGAGCCCGGCTCTCCACAGCCGGCTCAGCTAGGCCTGCAGGGCCCCCGGTGGCTGCCATTGCCCTGCCATCTGCGCCAGCCTCTCCCTCCCTCTGCTTCCTTCCGCATCGCGGATGGCTGCTGGCGGGCACAGTGCTTGTGCCCTCTTGGCTATCACGTGTGCCGCGTAGGAACAACCCAAACAGGGGCTAATATTTTTATTTTAACGTGGCTGTGAGAGTAATCTCCGTCTCCCGTTGTCAGCTCTGCGGGTCCCTGAGCACCCTGCTCCTTCCAGCCAGGTTTCTGCAGGGCTCCCCTTGCTGTGGGCAAGTCCCTGCAGCCCTGGCCTCCTCCCTCTGCCTCCCCTGCTGGCCTTCATCCCCTCAACTCAGGGGCCTGGAGGGGCCCCACCCAACGCCTGGACGGTAACTGTGTAAGTTCCTGTGGGAAAGGTCCCCCACAGAGGGTACTGCCCTGTGGACCACGTGTGTCCAGCCTGGCCCCCGCCCCTTCCCCGACGTCACTGACATGCCCATTGCTGTCCTTGGCGTTTCCCTAGGGTTTCAGTCCACAACAGGTGGTCCCAGGGGGGGTGCACCCGCCTTCCAGCCGCCCTGGGTGGTGGGGACAGCTGGAGCCCCAACAGACCTGCACACCCAGTGGATGCCATCTCGGCGCCTTCCACTCCCCCGGGGAAGTCACAGTGTTTTCCTTGGTCTGTGTGTGTGTGAAAGTGTGAAAGTGTGAAAACGTGCATGTGTCAGTGTGTGTGTGTGTTTGAAAATGTGTGTGAGCACATGAATGTGTGTGAGTGGGTGTGTGGTAGATGTGAGTGTTATGACTTTGTGTATGAATGCATGTGTTCATGTGAGTGTGCAAATGTACGAGTGTGTGACTGCACATGTATGTGATAGTGTGTGTAAGAGTGTGTGTACCTCTGTGTGTGAGGATTAGTGTGAGTGTGTGAATGTGTGTGCAAGAGTGTGAGTGGGCGAGTGTGTGCGGTGCGTGTGAGTGTGGGCGTGGGTCCTTTTCCTGGGGCCCCTCGAGGAACGCCACCCCAGGTGCCCTCTGGTGGCTCTGCACTTCTCTCATCATTACCAGCTGGTTCTCCTGTCGGGGCTCTGGTAGGGCCAGTTTCATCTTGAAATTTTCAGTTACATTTAAACTTTTTTCCAGATTATTATTTCACACTATTTTAGACATGATTTATCTAATTATGAAGATAGCCATCAAGCAAACAAACAGCACTTTAAAGGTACAAATGAAACCGCAATAAATTCACAGGATAATTTTGGGGAAATTGATAGCATTAAATCCCAGTTTAGCCAGTGTGATGTACATGCTCATTTTTCATTTCTTTAATTCTTCCTTTGTGTTTCTCAGGTAAGTTCTAAAATTTTCTTCCTATGTCTGACATATTTTCCAGCATGTGGTATATTTCTAGATATTTTGTTTTGTCATAATTACTTGCTAAGTGAGACATTTTCCGTTGCATTTTTGTAAAATACAGAAAACAGAAATAATACAAAATAAAAATGGAAATTATAAATATAAGAAGAGAAATAAAATTAGAGAACTTTTGTAACAATGGATACAGATGGTCAACGCTTTGAATTCCGTGCAAAGCCTTTCGTCCTGGTTCAGGAAGGTGAATGAACCATGCGCTTCCACAAAACCCATATTTAGGCCAAAACATCTCTGTTAGGCCACGATATGACGCTGGTATTACAATGTCACTAAAAGCAAGGTCACCATGTGGCACTGGGGGTGTGGGGAGGGTCAGGGCCTGCTGCCACCCAGGTGGCTCTGGAAGGGGTCATTGAGCGGAGCGCGGTGGGCCCTGCTGGGGATGTCACAGGGCCCGCAAGCCTCCAGCTGGTTGGTGAAGGAGAGGGAACGGTCTGCAGAACAGAGGGCTGAGCCTGGCTGCCTAGCGGAGTCCTGCCAGCCTGGGCGTCCCCGCAGGGCGCTGGGCGGCCACCAGGTTCACTGCAGTGCTGCCATGCAAGAGGGGACCTCCGCTGGCCAGAGAGCAGGGGAGCACTGGGCCATGGCTGTCAGGAAACCCAGGGCTGGAGGGGGCGCCCAGGGCGTGTGGCTGGAGGGGACGCCCAGGGCGGGTGGCTGGAGGGAGCGCCCAGGGCGTGTGGTGAGACTTCTGGACAGAGTCAGGAGTGAGGCGACTCCTCCCAGACTGGAGTCTCCCTGGGAATCTGCACCCGGTTCCCAGCTGCCTTCCAGGGGCCTCAAGTCCGAGGGTCTCGCTCAGAGAAAGGTGCAGCTGTGCTTTTGTCCAGTGGCCTGGGTTACAGACCTTCTGGTGCCCAGAGACCCACGACGTTCAAAAAAGACCCTAAGAGCTTGGACTGCAGGGACAGAAACAGTACAGAAGGAGACGGGCCTTGTCCCCTGAGCCCCCCAGGGGAAGGGAGCCACTGTTCAGCCAGACGCTGGGGGACAGGATCCGGAGCTGGCATCTGCATTCTGGGACCTCAGTCAAGGACCTGGCAAGGCCAGGTGCTGCTGGGGGTCTGTGGCCAGCGATCGCCGTCTCCAGTTCTCAGAGTCCAGGGGGCTGGGGTCTCAGGCCCAGGAACCCTCAGTGCACGTGGGATCTGGGTGCAGAGGCCTCCCCCACCCGTGGAGTTTCTTTTCCTCTGCAGATCTGAGCGCTGAAGAGCCCAGCTGGTTCACACACACGTGCACGCACACAATCATTCCTGTTGTTAACAGAGTGACTAAATCGAAGGGGTTGTTTCTGAATGTCATTTCTGTCCTAATAGTCTGTTTGCTTATCATTCACCCAATGCCATACCACATCATTTTTGTACCTTTAAAAGATCTTAATATTTCATAATGTGTTTCTTAGCTTTTTTGTTTTTCTTCAAGAATGTTTTAGCTCTTCTTTGCTCTTTGAATTTTGTGAAATTTTAGAGTGAGCTTGCCAAATTTCTTAAAAAAAGAAACTTGGTTTTTAATTGGGATCACATTTAATATGCAGATCAACGTGTAGCGAGTTGATGTCTTTACCACGTGTCCCGATCCGCCCAGGCTGAGGCGACTTCCGCCCACTCAGCTCTTCAACTTCCCGCACTGATCCTTCCTCCTTTTCCACAGGAAGTCTCACACATGTCTCGTAAGTCCTCGCAGTTGTTGATGTTGTGGACGGTGCTGTAAATGGCCTTAGTTTGTTCCTGGAAGACAGACACAGGGGCAGGTCATTTGTTGAGAAGGTGACCCCAAGTCCAGTGGGGACTTGGAAGTGGGCCAGGCCAGGAGGGAAGCCAGTAAGGCGAGCATCAATGAGCAAGCGCCGCGTGGGCAGCGGGGACTGCCTCACAAATCGGGGGCGTCTCAGGGTTTTCAGCCGAAGGCAGACGGGGGGGGGCATTGCCAGTAGCCCGGCGGAGGGAGGGTCTCCTGCAGGGATCTGATGTTGGGCACTTCTGAGTGCGCCTGGACAGATGGGCCGGATTCCCAGGCCTGTGTGGACTCGGAGGCGGTGTGCAGGGTGCGGAGCTGTCCACCAGGGCTGTGCTGAAGTCACACAGCAGCAGCTCCCGGCACTGTCACGGCAGAACTGCCACACTGTCCTGCGGAGGCTGTTTCTGTGTGCTGCCAGTGGGAAGGCCTCAGCTGCTTTTCCCATTGACCACCACCCAGTGGCCCTAAACCCAGCCACGAAGCTAGCCCTTTGTCTAGTTCTCCTCGGGTTTTCCATCCCCACGGCTGCACCATCTGCGAAGAAGGGCGGTTTCTCCTGTTGCAATCCTCACACCATGTGTGTGAGTGTGTGAGTGTGTGTGTGAGTGTGTGTGGGTGTGTGGGTGTGTGTGAGTGGTGTATGTATGTGAGTGTGAGTGTGAGAGTGTGTGTGTGAGTGTGAGTGTGTGAGTGTGTGAGTGTGGGGGTGTGTGTGAGTGTGAGTGTGTGAATGTGTGTGTGAGTGTGTGAGTTTGTGTGTGTGTGTGAGTGAGTGTGTGTGAGAGTGAGTGAGTGTGAGTGAGTGTGTGAGTGTGAGTGTGTGAGTGAGTGTGTGTGTGTGTGCTCTACCTCACTGCAGCACTGAGACCTCCTAGTCCAGTCGTGGGGGCGTGTGGCGAGGAAGGTCCCTGTCACACTGAGCAGGATGTCTGCTGTGGGCTACATGACACAGCCCTATCGGGGGGAGCATCTCCCCTACTCATGGGTTGCTGAGAGGTCTTTTTTGTTTTTGTTTTTATTTCTTTTAGCAAATTAACTTTCACTCTGAAAGAAGCCAGCAGAGAGGCAGATCTACAAGCAGACACTTTCTGTTATCCGAGAGCTGCAGGCGATGGGGTTCTGCAGTGCCAGTCTTTTGGACCTCGGAGGCAGCTCTGCACAGTGGTTGCAGTGGGTGGAGCAGAAGACAGGCTCCAGTGTCTCCTTGGATGGGGACTTGTGTCCTACCACTCAGTTTGTGAGCTTGTTACTCTGGAGATCTTTACCTTCTGCACAGACCTGAATCACAGTGGACACGTGCTGAGGGGTTGGTTGTACCTGCTAAGTCTCTCATTCATGACAAGCATCAAAACATTCTGGGAGCATTTCCTATTTGCAAAATGTTTGAGTAGCAACTTGTTCTCTGTGGCTCCGCCCTGTGCCTGAGAGCAGCAAGAACATGGGGCCAGCTTGCCCGACCCCAGGACACTCGTGGAGGGGAGTGCAGGGCTGGCTCATGTGAAGAGCCGTCTGAGGCCTCACATTTGAGGAGCTTCTTGAAGTTGGCCCTTGGGTGGCCTGGGATTGCTCTGCTGCCCACTGCCTGGGTCTCCCACGCCGTTAGCAGGAAGTCACCTTTTAAGCCCCTACAACACGAAACCTTGTCTAAAGATGAGCTCAATCTCTGATTTGAAGATGTCTATTTGCTGATTTTCTCAGAGGTGACTCTGACTCTCATGGTGTGCTCAGAACAAATAGCCTTAGGGACGTCTTTAATTTCCAATGGTGAACAAACTCTCAAGCAATGCACAGCCGAGGGCGGCTAGTTCACGCCATGGAGTAAGTCCTGTACGAGGGTTCCAAAACAAAACAGGTGTTCAAGGCAAAACCCAGGGCTTCAGTTTTCCCTCAGCAACCTTCAGATTGGGAGGAGCCCCAGGATTTTGGCTAAGGAGTGAATTCACACACCTGGAGGCAAGAAGGAAAGCCGTGAACTAACCAAGACACGTGGATTCTGACCCAGGCTCTGCCGCTGACCACCCCTGCTACTTCACATCAGCCCCAGTGCAGCTACCACAGTTTCACTCAGACCCCACCTTCAAGAGCTCACGATCTGGCCAACTTGAGGGAAGATTGGCCGTGGCCCCCTGGTGCCAGCCCATGTAGGTGACTGAGCCCAGCCATGCAGGATGGCGGGTGCAGAACCAGTGCCCCCGTGACGCTCCCAGCTCAGAAGGCTTGAGGGTGGTGTGGTGAACTCCCTCTGTCCTGACTCGGGGAGTGTGCCCGGGGCAGGCCACCTTGACCTTCCTTTGCATGGGCCCCCACCATTGCCCCTGCAGCTGACCTCTGGCCTCACTGTCTGGAAGCTGCTCCCCACCTCCCTGTTATTTCTTGGGTGGCCGGTTCCTCCTCACCTTGCAGGTGCCATTGTGATGTCACCTGTCCCATTCTGAGCCCCTTCATTTTCCTGTGGCATGTTCTGCTCACTGGTTGCGTCTTGCAGCTCCACGTGGACATGCAGAGGGGCTGCCCGTCTCCCTGTTGACCGTGAGTCTCGCGGGGGAAGTGCCAGGGCTGTTCTGTGCTTACCCACCATGGGAGCTAATGAGAGCTGCCCTTTCCAGTTGCACCTCAGCCACTCGAAGGAGCCCAGGGAGGAAGGAGCCCAGGGAACTCCCAGCTGCAGGTGGCGTCACACTGTTGTGGCCTCTGCCAGGCACCTCAGCTGTCTTGATGGGGACCACAGGAGCCAATCCCGTCTCGGTACCAGAAGGGGTGGGTGCTGTCTGTTCTGTGGGCCTGCTGTGCTTGCTCTGTGGCGGTGGCTTGAATTGCCTTTACACCTCATCCGCTCTATAGACTGATTCAGTGCCACCTCAAGCACGTGCACAGGGCTCACAGTGCCGGGAATGTATTAACGTGGCTCCTGCTTCTGTGTATTTTTCCAATCCTATTCTCTCTTTGTGTCATCATGGTCAACACTGCTAAAAAGGGTGCACGTTAGTCCACAGGCCCCAACGCTGTGCAGCCAGTATAGCATCGAGGAGACCTCTGAAACTGTGAGCCTCGTTACATCAATCTCTCCTTGTTAAGTTGGTTTTTCTCACGTATTTTGTCACAGCGACAGCAAGCTCACTAGCACACTATTTACATTGTGTGGTTCTCATTTTTGCTTATTGTAAGATTCTAACTTTTTGTGCTGTTCTTCCTGTTGGAAGCACTGAGGACTGGTTTTCTATCTGATCAGCATGTTTTCTGTGCCTGGGGAGGGTGTGGGGCTAGGAAGGCCGATGGGCAAGTCCTCCTCTTTCTGCCAGGCTGCACTTGGGGGTCTCACAGGTTCTTCCACAACAGCCAAAGGTGGACACAAGGATGCCCCATTCAGGTGGATGGAGCCACAGCCCCAGGCCACAGGGGGGAGGAGGCAGTATGAGAGTCCTCCTGGGGCGTACCCTGTTGTGGCAGAGCAGAGCCCAGACATTACCTTCTCAGGGCCGACTGAAGTTGACCAAGTGTGGCGGTGGCACCTTGGGAGCCTCACAAGTACCTCCCACTTTATAAAGGAAGGTGCTTGCTGGAGTTCACCAGGACAGCTGTTGGCCCCATGGCACACTTGCTCCTGTGCCTGGCCACAGGGCCTGCCCCGTTCATCAGCCCTCTCCCTTTGGGCTACACCCATTCATAAATCCCGCTGGGCGGAGCCTCCCAAGGCTTTCTCTGAAGAAGGTTTTGTGGAGGTGCTTGGCATCTCTGTGCCCCTGCCCTTCACTCTTCCCAATTGCAAACCAGGCTCCTCCACCAGTCCAAGGCCCCACCCTGACCACTCGGCCAGGCCCCAGGAGTGGGGAGAGGCCAGAGGTGGCCAGGGGAGCTCTGCTACTGGTGAAGAGGACAGATGTGGCCCTTAGAGAATTTGGGTTTCTTCTGCAGAGAAGGTGGAGAATTGAATAACATTTGTGTGATTTATTTTAGTAAAAAAAATCTACATCGTTTTTGTGGTGTCTATAATAACGTGTGTTACCTATCAAGCACAGTATTGTATGACAGGTTGTATTTTCCAAGGTAGCTGACACACACACACACACACACACACACACACACACCCCACATTTCCTCCCACACAGAGGAAAAGGAGATTTTCGCCTCTCTCTCTGGCACTTCATTCCATTGCACAAGGCTCTGGGCTGGGAGTGACACACATTCCCTGTCACTGTGGTCTTTAAATTCCAAACATGCTTCTGAACGTCCAGGTCTCTGAACCCCTGGCTCTTATCGCTGAAGCACACCACAGTTCACTCTGTCAGCAAGAACCCGAGACCTTGGCCTTCTATTTGCCTTGTTACTTGGCCCAAGTAAAGCGAGAACCATAACGTAACACGGGCTCTTTCTACGTCCAGCGGATGCTTCCTTGTGAGTTAAGAAGACAGTTTGATTTTGCAGACCCCTCTGGATGTTGGCACCTGGTACTTATCTCTTGGTGTCATCATGGTCAACACTGCTAAAAAGGGTGCACGTTAGTCCAAACTCTGAGGGGACTGATGGCAGCTGGCGGGATGGCTGGGCCCTGAGAGTAAAGCTGCACATTTCTGTGTCTCCGTGGTGGGGCCCAGACCTGAGGGACGTGCATCTCCAGAGCCGCAGGGCCACCCGTGAGGGGCAGGCCCGCACCTCAGGGAGCTGGCTGGTGTCTGCCCCTGTGGCTGCGTCCTCCTCGGGCAGTAAAACCCAAGGCAGCAGAGCTACTGAGAAGCAGAGTTCATGGAGGTGGCGATCGGGTGCCCTGAGCAGCTTCTCAGCATCAATCACACGGGTCCTGAGCACTCCGTGGAGCCAGAGGCCCACCTGCTGGGCACACAGGGCCCGGCCAGCTTCAGAGCACAGATCCTGGGTGAGGAAGCCCATGGTGGCCTCAGCCACTCCATAGGACGGGTCATTCAGGAGCCTTGGCTTTGCCAGTGACAGCGAGGATGACAGTAGCCTTTGACCTTTGGCAAAGCAAATCAGAGCACAGGACCTGGGTTGGCCGGGTGGGACATCAATCCCCTGTCCAGAAAGGAGGGGATGTCGGGTGACAGAGGGGTCAGAACTGGCCTGGTTCAGCCTTCTCCAAGACCTAGCTAGGCCACAGGTGCACAAGGGCACATGGCACTCCCAGCGTGGGAGGTGAGCACCTGCTCCCCACGGGTGCCCCTGAAGCTGTGCTGGGCAAGCTGGCTGGGCTGGCTGCCACGAGTGGGAGCTGGGGAATCCTACGGAGCCCTCTGGAGCCCCATGCTGACCCCGTGGGCTGGAGTCAGGGTGCAGGCCCTGGGGGCAGAGCTGGGGACTTCTCCTCTCAGGAGGGGCCGGGGGTCCTGTGGCCAGGGATACCAGGTGTGATGTCCACGGATAGCAAACCATGCACGTTCAGCGTCTGCAGCTGGAATGGGGTGTCCTTTAGTTGTAAGCCATGGGGTGACCATAGGCCCTCCCACGTGAGGCTATGGCTGTGGCACTCCCACGGAGCTCCCATCCGCCTGGGCGGTGGATCCAGCCTGTGCCCAGCTCTCCAGCAATAGCGTGGCGAGGCACAGCTCAGGCTCCACGCTGGGAAGCCCTGGGTTTGGGTCACTTTGGCTGCTGTTCTGACCCCAGCCAGTGCACGAGTTCTGCGTCTACACATGGGAATAATGACTGGCCTTTCTGAGGCTGTGGGGTGGTCTGCTGGGCACGGGGGCTTGGTGGTGTGCTCACCCAGTGTTGTTATCGGACGCACAAAGTCGCAGGTAATAGCTACGTCAGGCCAGCACAGCCTCTGGAACAGCCGAGATGACTCAGCGAGCCGTTCCTGGGCCCAGCCAGCCCTGGCAGCTGCCCCGCCTTGGGGATCCGAGGGTCAGGTGTTCTTGCACGGCCTAACGTTGGGTGCCAGACAGGACACAAGTGCAGGGCTGGGAAGGGGCCGCTGCGTGTCGGGGAGCAGCCTGGACTGGAGCCGCCGCCTCCCTCCTCTGCTTCCTCCCGCTCCAGCCAGACTCCGGAGCAGGGCCTGTAGGGAGGAAGGCGTGTGGCTTTCCAAAGGGACCCTTCTGCAGGACCCGGTCAGTGGCAACCAGGCCGGATGGAGGTCAGGCCCTCTGGCTGAGGGCACAGCGCAGCTGGCGGGAGTCCCTGGTGCTGCTGGAGCTCAGACCGCTGGCAGGGAAGTGCGTCTCTGCTGTGGGCACCGCAGCCCGCCTTGCCAGACGCGGGGCCACGGCTGTATCCGCAGGTCTGATGCTCAGGGCTCAGATGTTCTGGGAGGAGCAGTGCTGCCCACGGCGGTGGGATCTGGTCTAGACATCGCTCGGCCACCCCGGGTCACCCCCTCCCATGACAACCCTCAACTGCCTTGGTGGCTCTGTGAGCCTGAGATGGCGGAGTCCAGACCTCCAGGACAGTAAGTGCGAGAGGCTCCGGGACCAGGTGAGACGGAATTGGATAAGCAGCGTGGGGGCCACGTCCTGCGCAGCCTTTGCCGTGGCCATTGTGTCCCACCACCCACCTGGGACGCAGGAAAGGCCTCCACGTGTCACTCAGTCACCAGACCTCAGACCATCACTCCGCTGGTGGCTTTCTGGCCTCTTGCCTCCTTCCGCAGGCTGTTGAGGGCCGAGGAAGGTCTGGGGACACCTCTGTTCAGAGCAAGGCAGACTGCGTGGCTTTTAGTGGCAAGGTCTCTCTTTCCCTCCAGAGTCTACCTTGTTCCTGGAATGCAGGACGGAAAGTTCAAGTGCTTTTTCTGTGGTTATGATTAAACAAAACTGAGAGGCACACAGGAAACACAAAGACGTGGGGACCCCGCGGCATCGTCCCGCTGAGCAGCCCTGGGCAGCCCTTCCCTTGGGAGCTAATGCTCCTCCGGCTTTGAAGAACGATGCTATCACCTTAGCTTTTTCAAATGTCTGGAGTTAAAAGCTGCCTCTTGAACCTGCGGTCCTTTAAAATTTACGGAGGAACATGCTACATCAGGCTCGGCCAGGCCGGCCCCACAGAAAGTCAATACTTGTCTCAAAGCAAACAAGTCTTCGAATACAAGGTCAGAGTGAAAGAATGCCGTCCCCTTCACGCTTCCAGCCTCTCGTCCCCCTTCAAAGGCTGAAGCGGTGAGCTGGCTCCCTGTGCGGGTCAAATGCATGTCATAGCAGACACCGGGGTTAATATTCAACCAGGCATTAATAGATTAGATAACTGTTACCTGCTTTTAGTGCCAATTAATTCATAGCTGTTTTTATTCCTCCTTTTACAAGGCAGAAAAATATGGGGCCTGGTTTCCTGTGGCGAGTTCCCAGGTAGGTCTTTTGTGCTGCGACTGCCACCAGTTGAGGGGGCTGACACCTGTGATCCCCCGAGGCTCGGCCCCGGCATGATGTCGGGCAGTGGCCCTCCGTGCGGGGCCATTCAAAGCCCACTGAGCGGGCTCCTTGTGGTAAGATTTATGCTAGTTTATGCTAGAATAACAATGATGCCGTGGTATTTGTTTGAAAATGAAAGGATTATATGGTCTTTGTAAAATGAGGAATTTGGTTCTGGGGAGGGGCAGTGAGACGGTGATTTATTTTTTGTTTATGTTCCTATGAATCCTTTGATATGTCAGCTTCTGTCACTAAGTATTAGGACACTTGTAATTTCTTGAATCAACCAAGATGAAATACACACAGCCTCAAATAATTTATGTCAAAATCTCAGCTGTGCAATCTAAGTGCCAGGGCTTATTGGGAGATTAGACGGGAACGGGCTACTTGGTCTTCAAAGACCTGCCCGTGATCGGAGTTAGAAAGCCACAGTTCTCCCCTTAGCTCAGGTGAGGGGTGTGCCCCCTCTTGGGGTTTTGGTGCAGGGAGAGGCCACGGGAGTCGAGCTGTGGGTCGGGCCTGGGCTCAGGGAAGCCTGGTCCATTATTCCCCCATATTAGTCAGTGACCAGAACGTCTGAGTCAATGACGGGGACGCCCACCGCCTCTTTCCTTTGTAGCGCTGTCCTTTAACAACTCGACTTCAATGCGCGTCCGTGGAGGATGGGAAATGAAGCCAACGTTACCATTAGCTCAAAACACAGAAGCTGTCTGGGACCTGGGGAGGTCTCAGCAGTGCTCAGTAGGGACCTGAGGTGCCTGGGGTGACGTGAGTCGAGGGCGGCAAGGCCACCCTCGTCACCCATCCTGGGATGCTCGCAGGGGCCTGGCTGGGTTTGTGTAGTGTTCGCAGGAGTCGCCCTGGGTCAGGGGCTCTGCTCACAGTGGGGACTGCCCCTCCAGTTCCTGTGCAGGACGCCCGTCCTCTGCATTAGTCACCTGAAGGGCAATGTAGACAGCATGGTTGGCTGTTTGGGGCAATGTCTATCCCAGAGATGGACATTTTCTTTGGAAAAGAAAATTCATTACTGAGCCATCTGGGAATCAGAAATACCGGAAAATGGATTCTGCATTTCCCACTATTAATTATGCATCAGGAGCGTATGGCTCCGTGAGCTGAGGCAGCAGATGAAGGCACAGATCTCATTTCCCAGCCCCAGGAAGGACGACGCCGCGGCCTCACCGAGGTCCCCCTCAGTTTACGCATCTCTAAAATGGAGGATGCTGATGTGATAGAGGAGGGACCAGGCAAGCAGCGAGAAAAGTGGGTGACTTTCCAACTCTGAGAGCCGGGAGCCGGGTTGGGTGTCTTCTCTTCAAGACGACGGTGGAGACTCCTCACTCTTTAGACCCCTCATCCCCTGTCCTGGAGGGGTCCTTCTCATCCCACTGGCCTGCTCCTTCCCAGAGCTGGTGTGTCGGCCATGTGTGTCCGTCAATCAGAAAGGGGGCAGGAAGTCTGGCCAGAGAGAGAAGCAGAGCAGTCTCCTTCGTCTCGCTCTCTGCACACACATGCACACAGACATTCACAGAGACACACACACACACAGAGAACGCACACGCAGGACACACGCTCACAGACGTGCACACACATGCATTTGCCGGCAAGCACACAACTTTGGATTTGTCGTGTGTCCTGGACAAGGTGCTCCCTGCTCTTCATCTTTTCCTCGCTGGCCTGACTATGGACAAAACAAAGGCCCACGTATTTTTTTTTTTTACTTCAAGAACACTGAGAGAGGCTGTAATTTATTTCTAAAAAGAGCTTCTCTAAAAAGCAAAGAAATAAAATTCAAAGGAGAATTCAAAATGCAGATACCTGCTCTCATTATGCCTGTGGACTGCTGGGTACCAAGGACAGAAGTCCTAGACCATGCCAGCGTGAAGCCACCTCAGTAAGCTGGCCTTGGTATCTGGCTTCTCGTCCTTGGGAGAATATACTTTTTAGTCTCTCCAGGGTGAGATCATCACAGCACATTTTTAAATCCCTGAGCGGCTGCACTTGATCTTGACAAAGCTGCTGGGCCGCTGGCTGCTCCCTAAGCACTGGTCCCCGGGGAGAGAAGCCTTTTCCTCGACTCACCCATCAGGCGTCTGCCCCGCCTGCTCGGGCCGCTCGGCCTGGCTGCCGTCCTGAGGGTATTCAGGGCTTCAGACCTCTGCAGGGCTTCTGGTTACCTGGTGCCTATTTGCCCTTAAAAATTTATCCAGAATTTATTGAGCAATTCCATTTTAGAATTAGCTCTGTAAGGATGGCGTTTTCCGTCTCCTCCTGTTGAAAACCGCCCAAAAGCAGCAAGAAGAATAAGAAGGAAAAACGCGAATGTGTCCTTACAGCAGAACCAGGAGACATCTGTAGGCCTGAAACACAATCTGTGAGGGAAGACTGCCAAGGAGAGGGAAGGTCAGGGAGGCCCAGCAGGACGGGGAGGGCCCACAGCTGCAGACCTCGGAAAGCAGTCAGAGCTGTCCTCCCCAGAGAAGCGACCCCTCCCCGGGGAACACCAGCAACCATTTGTTTGGAAAGAAAGAAGAAAACGATTGGGCCAAGTGCAGGTGTCCCTGGGCACAGTTTGCCATAAAGTCTCAGGGAGCAGAGAAGGCAGGGATAACAGGAAGACCAGCAGTAAGCTGTAGGTCTGGAAAGCAGAATGTGGGTGAGGCTGGGAGAAGAAGGACTGCCACAGGGAGCGGCCTGCAGCACTGCGGGATGGGCCAGGAGGGCCTAATGAGCTAACTCACGCACAACCCTGGACACAGAGTTCCCACGTGCTTAGAATATGCCTCGGATTTCACATGTGCAGCTTCATCAAATGACGTAGGAAGAAATATCCTTATTCCACAATAAATCATAATTTAAAAGGTCTGCTTTAAAATACCCCAAAGAAAATATATTAAATTTACAGGATGGACAGATGGCAGGTGAAAGCTCTTATTTGAAAAACAGGGCCAAGAGGTAGACAACAGTCATGACCAAACAGTCCATGGTGGTGTTTTAAAACCAAGAAAACAGTTCACCTCCATAAAACAAGAGGACAAAGGCGAGATATAAGAGCTCATGCAGAAACGACTAGTGATAGGTGGAATCGACTCTTGAGTACAGCTGAGTACAAGAGTTGAAACTATCGCAGGCAGGAAGGTCAAGTTGGGGTCTCACAAAGAGGAAACCTCATGAAAACACCACAGGACACAGAGCATAGGATCAAGAAAGAAACAGGCAGAAAGAACCCTGAACGGAAACTTGGAAAGGATAGGAAAAAAGATCCCTCATACACATGAAGAAGAAGATCAAGTGATTAAGTAAATTTAAAAATATATAATTCAGAAAATACTCCTTATCAGAAAGAGCTGGACACTACAGACAGCGAATCACGACATTCCAAGAAAACAGACAGACGCTGAGCCATCTGCAACGTGGCTGCAAGGGTGGCGCAGCTCAGGGTGAAGGAGCGGGCAGAGGCGTTGGCAGCAAGAAAGGGCACGGTCCTGCCCAGCCCAGCTTTCCCAGGGCGGCATGCGGGGCCTCAGCCAGGGAAGCCCTCTGGATACTGGAGAAGTGAGACCATAAGGAAAAAGATGCTGTGAGGCTGTCCACTTTATGTGACTGTGAGTGCTGGGGTACTGCCCACTGAAGGGTCCGCTGTATTTCCCTGGAATCTGGCTGTCACGGCCATGTTTACACCAGCGCCGGGCAGAGGTGACCACAGGCATGCGCTCTGCCTAGGACACTCACTGCTGGACCCGGCTCACACTTGGGCGTCTTACCACCTGAAGGCCACTATCTGGAGGAGTCGCACACAGGTGCTCTTGGTCAGCAGTTTTGTGCCCAGCAGCAGAGCACAGGTGTGAAGGTGAGCCGAGGGGTGAAAGGTCACAGGTGCTCCGTGACAGCCACACGCTCAGAGCACGTAGTTCTCATGGGTCATTCTAAAAGACACTAACAGAGGCCAGCCAGTCAGAGAGGCCCACCACCAGGACAGGAGAGCTGATTGCGAGCCCTTGGAGGCAGAGCAGCGTGGGCTTCACAGCTGCAGAGCTCCGTGTGAGGGCCACAGGGCAGACTTCCAGGGGCAAGACGGCCACGGGGGCCTGGGAGGAGAATAGGGACACACAGTCAGCGGGGCGTGAGCCCAGGATGTCCAAAGACACTCGTGTGCAGGGGTCAGAATAAACCATTCAAAGAAAATGGACCAGGCATCACATGCCCAGGCGCATCCCAGGGTTCAATGACCAAATACGAAAATCCTGACAGACCAATGGGAGGACAATGAAGGGCACAGGATCCAGGACAGTGGCCCTGAGCTGGCACACAAGCCCCTTTCTGCCGCCAGGCTCAGCTTACAGGATCCTTGGGTCTAATTCTTTACCCCCAAGACAGTCCAGGCACATTTCACAGATAGGACCCTGAGCCCAGAGAAATCAAGTGGACCCTGGCCATGAGGATGGGATGAGCCCTGGCCAGTGAGGATGGGATGGACGCTGACCAGTGGGACAGGATGGACGCTGGCCAGAGAGGAAGGGATGGATGCTGACCAGTGAGGACGAGATGGACGCTGACCAGTGAGGATAGGATGGATGCTGACAAGTGGGATGGGATGGATGCTGACCAGTGGGATGGGATGGATGCTGACCAGTGGGATGGGATGGACGCTGACCAGAGAGGAAGGGATGGATGCTGACCAGTGAGGACGAGATGGACGCTGACCAGTGAGGATAGGATGGATGCTGACAAGTGGGATGGGATGGATGCTGACCAGTGAGGATAGGATGGATGCTGACAAGTGGGATGGGATGGATGCTGACCAGTGAGCCAGGATGGATGCTGACCAGTGGGATGGGATGGATGCTGACCAGTGGGATGGGATGATGCTGACCAGTGGGATGGGATGGACGCTGACCAGTGAGACAGGATGGACGCTGACCAGTGGGATGGGATGGATGCTGACCAGTGAGGACGAGATGGACGCTGACCAGTGAGGATAGGATGGATGCTGACAAGTGGGATGGGATGGATGCAGACCAGTGAGCCAGGATGGATGCTGACCAGTGGGATGGGATGGATGCTGACCAGTGGGATGGGATGGATGCTGACCAGTGAGGATGAGATGGATGCTGACCAGTGAGACAGGATGGACGCTGACCAGTGGGATGGGATGGGCCCAGGGTGTGTTTCTTCCACTCCTCACAACCCTGTCCTGTCTTCAGGAGCCTGTGGAGGAAGATCTGGTCTCCATGCCTGGTTCCCAGAGCTCAGTAGACCTGAGTGGCCCGTGCTACGTCAGACCACATGGGTGCTGGACACTGCCTGCTTGGCAGTAAGAGCTATAGGTGGCCGTGGTCCATAAGAGCAGAGTTTCAAGACTCTGGCACAACTTTACAATTATGAAATTCACCGTTAGAACAAAATTAAAGACATTTAACATCAGGAGAAGAAACCCACTAACGCAAAGAAGGCAAGACCATCTACAATAGATAAAAGAGGGCTGGGGATGTGGCTCAAGTGGTAGTGCGCTCACCTGGCGTGCGTGTGGCCTGGGTTCGATCCTCAGCACCACATACAAACAAAGATGTTGTGTCCGCCAAAAACTGAAAAATAAATATTAAAACAGTTCTCTCTCTTCCTCTCTCTCTCTCTCTTAAAAAAAATAGAAAAAATAAAAAGTGGACTGAATACAAAGATGATTTAAAAAAATGGGAAGGAATGAGCTCCAGGGTCCCCAAGTGTTAAGGGGCCAACCTCACCTAATAGGAAGCCCTTCAGGTCCTGTTGCAAGATAGAGCCCACTGGTAAACCATATGCAGGAGTCCCCTCAAGCCAAGGCCTGGGGGAACCCCCACCCGGCCAGGGAGGAGAGCGGTTCATAGCACCCAGGCAGACCCAGCACACACCCAGCGCTGCAGACAGCCTCCTCTCAGACACGCTGGGAGGAGGCAGGACAGAAAGACACCCCCAGGCAGACAGACGTGAAGGAGGGCAGACAGACACGCTCAGGCAGACAGACGTGAAGGAGGACAGACAGAAACCCCCAGACAGACAGACGTGAAGGAGGACAGACACCCCAGGCAGTCAGACTTGAAGCAGGACAGACAGACACCCCAGGCAGACAGACGTGAAGCCAGCCAGACAGACACCCAGGCACACAGACGTGAAGGAGGACAGACAGACACCCAGGCACACAGACGTGAAGGAGGATATTCAGACACCCCAGGCAGACAGACGTGAAGCTGGACAGACAGACACCCAGGCACACAGACGTGAAGGAGGATATTCAGACACCCCAGGCACACAGACGTGAAGGAGGATATTCAGACACCCCAGGCAGACAGATGTGAAGCAGGACAGACAGACACTTAGGCAGACAGACGAAAAGAAGGACAGACAGACACCCAGGCAGACAGACGTGAAGCAGGACAGACAGATACCAAGGCAGAGAGACGTGAAGGAGGACAGACACCCAGGCAGACAGACTTGAAGCAGGACAGACAGACACTTAGGCAGACAAACTAAAAGGAGGACAGTCAGACATCCTCAGCCAGACAGCTGTGAAAGAGGACAGACAGACACCCAAGCAGACAGACGTGAAGGAGGACAGACAGACACGCCCAGGCAGACAGACGTGAAGCAAGACAGACACACACAGGCAGACAGATGTGAAGCAGGACAGAGAGACACCCAGGCAGACAGACGTGAAGGAGGACCAACAGACATCCAAGCAGGCAGATGTGAAGCAGGACAGACAGACACCCAAGCAGACAGATGTGGAGAAGGACAGATAGACACCCAGGCAGACAGACATGAAGGATGACAGACAGACACCCAGGCAGACAGACGTGTAGGAGGACAGACAGACACCCCCAGGCAGACAGACGTGAAGGAGGACAGACAGACACCCAGGCAGACAGACGTGAAGCAGTGGCAAAGCCAGGGATTGGAAGAACTGTGCCCACATGAAGGGTGGCCACAGAGGAGGCGGAGTCGAGCACCCATCTGTCAGAGGGGCCATTGTGCCATGAAACAGCTGTGCCTTGGGGAACCGCAGGGACCCCACAGTGTCCCTGTTTCCCTGGGACCCAGGACTGGGTGATTCCTGCAGGTGGCTGTGAGGGCCCTCTGAGGTCGGGGAGCTCCTGAGCCTGCCCTGGGGGCACTGACAGCAGGCCAGGAGGAAGAGAGGCACCCACCTGAGAGCAGCCCCTGAGTGCACCAGGTGGCCCTGGGGCTGGGCTGGGAGAGCACCTGGGAGGCCTGCCCTGAGGTGCCTCCCGCTGGGCCCTCCAGCCCCAGGACCTTGGGAACTGAACTCTGCTGTTCCCACTGCTGGTCTGCAGTCCTCTGTGAGTGCCGCTGCGCTGACCAAGATGCCATCTACAGGAAATGGCCTTTGATTATAAGAAACAAGGTGCAGAACCTGTGTGTGGTTTGCTACCATCTGTGTAAAAATGAATGGCCCATAAGCAAGGTCTCTCCAAACCTATCGTCTATCACCCATCAACCATCTGTCAATCCATCATCCATCAATCCATCATCTGTCATATCCATCTCTTGACCTACCTTCCTACCGTGGGACACCTCTAGGAAGGGACGTTTTCCTTCTCCCTATGGACTCTAGGGCCTCTTAGAAACAGTCTGCGTAATGAGCTTGGGGAACCTGGCAGCCCCTCCTGGCTGAGGCCCCGTGGCTCTGGACTTGAGTGGCCTTTATTAGCCTGGCCAGGGTCGTGACCTTCATCTGGGAGCTAAGGCTTCCACGGGACCCAGCCCCCGTCGGCTGGGTGCCATCTCTCCCCCACAGCTCGCCGCATTGTCTGGAGCGCTCCGGGGCTCCCAGGGCTCGACTTCCAGGTGGGGCTGCTGGCCAGGGCTGCTAAGGCGAAGTGCACCCTGCGTGTGGACGCGCCTTTCCTGGGCTACCTGCCGACTCCTCAGCTGTCACTGGACTCTGCCATGACTTCATTCCATCTCCTTCTCGTCCCGTTTCCCTGGAATTGTAAAGCTACAGTTTAGCAGAAAACCCTGCTGTGTGGGCTGGGGGACTTGAGGCTGCGCTTTCTCCCTGTGGGGTGGCTCCGTCCCGACTCCCACCCGGCGTCCCCTGTCAGTGGTGGCCGGTCCGTGAGTGCTGTGGCAGGTCTGTGAGTGCCGCGGCAGGGAGGCAGAGGTGAGTTCTAAGCCTGTGGCCAGGGGAACACAATGTCTTTCCAAAGTGGAATCCTGAGCAAGGAGGAGCCTCCCCCCAAACATCCTCTCCCTCCCAACACTTCATGGTTCTTCTCCCAAATGCCCGCCTCTTGGCAGAGTCTCACACAGGGGAACAAGAGCCGGTCATTACCTGGGAGGTCCTTGCTTACAGCAGGACATTACCTGGGAGGAGAGAGCTCAGGTGGCAATGGAAATGACCACCGAGCCTCCAATGTCCTCCCAGCCTCCCTCCCCACCGTCTACCAGCTCTGCTGGGCGTCACCGAGAGGCTGAACCTGAGTAAGGGTCTTAAAGCAGAAGTGGTGAGGACTCACGAGGCTTCCTTGTGTCCTTCAGAGTGAAAGACGCCAGACGTCGGCACAGAGGAACCAAAGCCGCGTACTGCTCCCGAGTCCCACCTGCCCACTGCGTCTTCCCTGAGCTCATACAGCACAGAGCCTCAGAACCAGGGGTGGCACTAGCAAGGAGTTACAGCTCCCCAATTTTACATGAAGGAATCGGGGCCTGGGAAGGTTATTGGGTGGACTGTCACCTGCAGCCCATTTCTGGTGTTTCTGACTCGTCCCCTGTGTGTGCAGTGATGACTCATCTGAGCCTCTAGCCCTGTCTTGCTTCTGTTGCTGCCTCTCCACGTCTGGAGGTGGGGCCACTTGATGCAGGGGGTATGCCCTGGGCATTTGTACGTCGCCATCCTGTCTTCCCCGGACTTTGTCACACAGACCCAATGGCACTTGGTGCCGGTGGAACTTCTGTGAACACAAGTATGTCACTTAAATGCCATCAGTGAGTGAGTGCTCCACGTGGCCCAGTTGAGCCTCCAGGTTGCTCTCTTCGGGCCACACCTGTCTTCCGCTCATGGTTCTGTCGGCAGACCTGCTCCCTACCTCCCGGTTACCACTGATGTCCAGCTTGGGAAGCACTTTATTCAGTTACTTATTTAGTGCAGACTAGTTCATTTTTCCATTTAGTAAAACGAGAATGACATCCCACCCAGGGTGCTCTCCACAAGGACATCATGGTCACACTAAAGAGCACAGCAAGAAGACCCCGGAGCCTTGGGTTTCCATTTGGGTCTTGACCAATTGACCGATGGCCTGGGACGGACAAGCGGACTCTCTTGGGCTCTTCTTTTTCTGCAAGACGAGGAACCAGATGAACAAGAGGCCATCAAGTGCTGGCAGTGTGCTTTACCAAGCAGGTCCCTGGGGCTTGGAAGAGGGCCTGGGGACGAAGCTGACCAGATCCACAGACGGTCTGACGAGGAGCGTGGCCGTCACCACCGTGGTGTGAGTTGCAGGTTCTCTCAGGGGCGCGTCCTGGTGCCCCTAGAGCCACTGTGTGGGTCGTGGTGTAATCTAACCACGCCTGCCAGGCAGCAGCCCTCACTGTTGGGGCCAGGCACCTGGACGGTTTGGTGTCCACCCTCCCCTCCCCACAGCTCCTGCTCAGGGTCCTGAGCAGGTGGGCAGCTGCTGGCCCTAGAGTGGGAGGACGGTGGAGGAGCCTGCTCTGGGAACAGCAGCCCTGCAGGAGGAGGCCCGGGGCCTGGAGGGCGGAGCAGGGTTCCGGCGCCGTCCACACCTGCTCCTCAGCCCTGGTGTTGACCTGTGTCAGTGTGAAGGAGATAAGCCGCTCCTCATGGACATCACCTACTTGTGAGTGAAGACCCTCTTGGTGCTTCTAATCTCAGGTTTTTGGCTCACAAAATACGGGTCGTCTGCAGTGAGAGGGCCAGAGTGCCGAGTGTCCACAGGTCTACTCCACAGGCTGTTGGGCTGCCCAGGTCCACGGGTTCGCTCCATGGGCTGGTGGGCCACCCAGATCCGCAGATCTGCTCCATGGGCCGGTGGGCTGCCCAGGTCCGTGGGTCCACTCCACAGGGTGGTGGGCTGCCCGGGTCCAGACTCTCCTTTCCCGCCAGGGAGGGCCAAGGCCAAGGCTCACACCCACGTCTTGAGGCAAAGGTCAGTGCTCTTTCCAGCTGGACACATCCCTTCTGGACACATCCCCCTGCTGGGCGGCCATCTGCTTCTCCGGGAGTCAAAGTGGACGCGAGCCAGGGAGCTTAGCCAGGGCCTGCTGGTCTGGCCCCTGACAGGAAAGGCACTGTCAGTCTGGCCACGGCCCGGCTCTCTTTCTGCCCCTTCAGGGGTGGACTTGAGCCCGTTTCTTAATCTCTGAGTCTCAGTCTCCTCACCTGGGGTGTGGGGTTGATGCCCACTGCAGAGGGCCAGCTGTGAGAACAGGTGGAGCACACAGTGTCTCCTGAGTGGAAGTCTGGGATGGCGGGGAGTCAGCGAGGTCACCACGGAGGGGCTTGCTGTGTCTGGAGAGGGAGACAACCCCGCAAGGAGCGCAGCCCAGAGTAGGCCCTGGTGGCCAGCCATGTGGCAGACGTCTGGGGGTACGGCAGGGAGCAGGTGGTGCCAGTGTCCACACGTGGGAGCAGTCCCGCGGGCAGAGGGTTCCACACACCCGCAGGCCCACGCAGAACCAGTCCCAAACCTGAAGATCCAGGCTCATCTACCACTGCCAGGAGGGGAGGTGACAGTGGTGAGACCAGGAGCCTCTGCCTGCTGGGGGTGACCTCAGCTTTCTGGGCTCAGATTCCTTGTGCCTCACAGGAGGGGAGGGCCGTACTGCGGGGTTTCTTCTGGATTGTCACTTGTATATTACATGCCCAAGGATGTGGAATAAAAATGCAAATAACAGTAAGAGGGACATCTGAGGGGGGTGGTGACAGGCCGGGAGAGGCTGCAGGTGGCTGCTACATGGTGGGCACTGGAGTCGCTCCTGTGGAGCCTGGACTCGTGCAGGTTTGCAGAGTCATGGGAGGGCCCTGTGCCTGGTCCAGCCGATGCGCTTGCTCCTGGGCATCCAGACAGAAGTGCCCAGTCTGAGCGCAGCCCCCAGGGAACTGTTGACGGGAGGGGGCTGTGTGACCAGGTGCTCGCAGGCTGTGGGAGACCTGGGGACTGGGGTCCATGAATCTCCATTCGCTCTGTCCACCACTGGGGAGGAATGGACGCCTGGAGCCGACCCAGCGAGGGTCTCAACACATCTCCCCTCTGGGCAGCCATGCGTCCAGGCTTCGTCCCTGAGAGTGGGCTTGGCTCCTTGCAGAGCTTGACTGCCACCTTCCCATGCTCCTCCCACAGGCGCCCTTCCTGGGGGCCATCCTGAGATGCCAGCGTCCCACCCAGCCCCTCGCCACTGGGAAGCTGGAGTCCATGGCTCCAGGTTGAGTCCCTTTGCAGGCCTGTTTGACAGGGACGGAATTCCTGACCGTTTAGTTGACAGAAGCACAGCTGTTGCCTAATAATCTCACAACAACCCCAATACAGGCATTTTTATCCTCATTCTTCAGGCCCAGAAGCTGAGGGCCAGGGAGGGAGTGGCGCAGGGACATCCGGCTTCTCAGTTTCCACTTCCAGGCCCGGTTCCCAGGGTCTGCTGGGGCGCCCGGGGCCCTGGTATGGACCAGCCTTCCCAGGGGGCTCTATGCCAGGTGTGTGTGGCAGCACACATCGTGGGTTCCTGCGGGTCCAGGGAAAGGTAGGTCTCCCACGGCAGTGAGGGCCACGCTGGTTCCAGGGCCTGGACCCTGTTCTGTGTGGGCCCAACCGCGGGAAGGTGGAGACAGACCCTCCTCGTGCCAGCCCTTAGCTCTGCTGCCGAGTTCGGATCCTCCAACCCAGCAAGGGCTCCTGGAATCCAACTCTTCCCGCCTCTGCCCAGACAGGTGCAGTAAGAAGTCCCCCAGGAGCCCGCCCGGCCCAGGGACAACTAGCCCTCACAAGCGTTCTCTAGGCTAGGGTTTTCCTCTTTCCTTCATGGCCTCTGGGATAAATTGCACGAAAGATCTGTGGAGTGCTTAATTAATTAATAATATAGTCGTATAAATTTAAGAAAAAAAATCTATGACTGCTTTTGTATGTCAGATATGAGGGATCTGGGTCCCACTTTCCTTTTCTGAGCTCACTTTTGGGTGACAAACTGTAGCAGGAGAGGTAGGTCAGTGGGGCAATATTTTGGGACTGCCACTGGGAACACTGGCTTGTCCCTGGCTCCACAGTGAAGGTCCAGCAGCACGTGCCGCGTTACCTCTTGATCACGCCTGAGCTGATCCAAAGAAATGGAGGAAAAATGCGAGTAGAAAAGGGTCCATGAAACTTTGGACAACAAGAAACTTTTTGAGAACAGCTGCGGTGGTCCAGGAGTTGTGGGGTACCTGGGCCTGTGTGGAGAGGGTCAGAGGTTGGGTGGCCGTGGCATGTCTCAGGGAGACTGGGCTCCCGGGCTCCCAGGGTCAAGGCCGTCTCCGACTGAAGGAGGCCAGCCCAGGCTTCCAGGGGCACAGCAGGCCCACGTCCTAGTTGGAGGTGGGAGGCAGGGTCTGAACCCCCTGGGCGTCTGGGCCTGAGCTGGAAGACGCTCAGGGCAGCACTCTCCCACGGCAGTGGCTGTGGGCAGGAGGCTCTCGTGATCTGAGCTCTCTGAAGAGGACGTGTTCCAGGGGGAGGGACAAACCCGGAGAAGCCAGAACACTGCAGAATGTGTGCCCGGGCCTGTGTTTCTGGGTCGCTTTGCTGCCCTCGGTTGGAGCACCTGCAAGGCCACTGCTCAGCCTGCCCTCTTGTCCACATAACCAGCGGCTCTACCTGTGTCACTGAGAGACTCTTGCCGAGAGTCCTGCTATTGGCAGGAAATTAGGCCTTGTGATGTTAGACATGTCCTTCCGACACTCCTATATATCCATTTACTGAAAATTGAGTGTCTTATTAATTGAATTTCTTATTAAAATGATAAAGTTGGAATGACTTGTGTCCCACGATGGTCATCTCTGAGCTGGACAAAAGCAAGTGAAGCCAGTAGCCGCTGCAGAGACGGTGGGCATGTCTGTGAGGCTCCTAGCTCTCTGTTCAGGAACACCAGTGCTGGGTTTAGGGCTGGCGCTGCAGGATGATGCATGGAGTCCCAAACTGGAAGTGGCCTGTGCTCTCCGCTCCTGCCCAGCCACTGGAACTGCTCCCAACCCTTGAGTGCCCACAACCTATTAGGGGACAGGAAAGGCCGGTGGCTCTTTTGTGCTTCCCACTTGGCGATAAAAATGGGGGCCATAGTAATCCCCGTGATGGATCTTCTTCCTGATGCTTTCCGACATCTCTGCAGCTGGTGACGTCGCCTCTCTTGCTGAAATCTCCCAGGCAATACAACCAACCCACCCAAGCAGGGAGATACCTGCGAGACTGCCTGACCCTGTCGCCCACGGCCCCAGGTGGCTGCTGGAAACGCATTGGACTGGCTGGTGGCGGGTGTGGCTTGGGGCAGGGTCACAGCTTTGGGGAATGTGCAGATGGGACCTCAACAATCCTGGGTGTGGGCTGCATGCCCTCCTTGTGGACTGGCAGAGACTGTGCTTCTTGGGGCTGCGATTTCTCTATCCAGAAGAACTTTCTCCAGAGGTCAGGGCATAGGGTCGGCAGGAGGGGACACTTTCCTCCATCCAGAAACTCTGAGGTAGCATGGCTCCAGATCCTCAAGTGCACAGGGACACACCAGGGACAGAGCAGGAGAGCAAGAGGCAGGCAGGATGCCTTCCCTGCATGCCGAAGGTTTCTCTGCTTTGGAGCAGTGGCCTCCTTCCCGGCCTGCAGGAGGTGACTCTGCGGCCTGTTGGGGCCTCACCTTGGCTCCAGTGCCCTCATCCTTCCCTGTTCCTTCTTGACTCAGGGTCGGACAATGGATAGGCTGCGGTAATCTATGTGTGTGTGTGTGTGGGGCTTTCAGGGCATATTTCCTCACTGTGGCCAGCAGAGTGCCTTCTGGGATGGGGACTCCCTGAGCATGGACGATTGTGGGTATAATGGGTCGCTGGACTAGGGCTGGCCTGACTCCTACTCCAGGAAAGGAGAAGACAGGGCTCAGTGTGGCAAGAGAGGAGGCGGCAAACACAGCTCCCCACTCTGTGCTTAGCTCTGCCAGCAGGTCAGAGCAGAGCAGAGACAGGTACCCCACCTACGAACCAGTGCAGTGAAACCCGCTGCCTTGTGGGGTGGTGGGCAGGTGCCGGCCTCATGGCCATGAGTGCAGGCTACATGGTGGGTGTGCTTGGACTAATGTGGGGGACATGCTGATTCCATGGTGGGTGTATAGGATTCATGCTGGGGTGTGCTGGATCCATGGTGGGTGTGCTGGATCCATGGTGGGTGTGTTGGATCCATGGTGGGTATGTTGAATCCATGGTGGGGTATGTTGGATCCATGGTGGGTGTGTTAGATCCATGGAGACATTTGTTGGATCCATGGTGGGTGTGCTGGATTCATGGTGGGTGTGCTGGATCCATGATGGGGTGTGTGTTGGATCCATGGAGGGGTGTGCTGGATCCATTGTGGGTGTGATGGATCCATGGTGGGTTTGTTGGATCAAGGGAAGGTTTGTTGGATCCATGGTGGGTGTGTTGGATCCTTAGTGGCATTTGTTGTTGGATCCATGGTGGGTGTGTTGAATCCATGGTGGGTGTGCTGGATTCGTGGTGGGCTGTGTTGGTTCCATGATGGGGTGTGCTAGATCCAAAGTGGAATGTGTTAGATCCTTGGTGGGTGTACCGGATCCATGGTGGCATTTGTTGGATCCATGGTGGGTGTGTTGGATCCATGGTGGGTGTTTTGGATCCATGATGGGGTGTGCTGGATCCATAGAGGTTGTGCTGGATCCATGGTGGGTGTCTTGGATCCATGATGGGTGTTTTGGATCCATGGTGGGTGTGATGGATCCATGGTGGCATTTGTTGGATCCATGGTGGGTATGCTGGATCCATAGAGGTTGTGCTGGATCCATGGTGGGTATGCTGGATCCATAGAGGTTGTGCTGGATCCATGGTGGGTGTTTTGCATCCATGATGGGGTGTGCTGGATCCATAGAGGTTGTGCTGGATCCATGGTGGGTGTCTTGGATCCATGATGGGTGTTTTGGATCCATGGTGGGTGTGATGGATCCATGGTGGCATTTGTTGGATCCATGGTGGGTATGCTGGATCCATAGAGGTTGTGCTGGATCCATGGTGGGTGTTTTGCATCCATGATGGGGTGTGCTGGATCCATAGAGGTTGTGCTGGATCCATGGTGGGTGTCTTGGATCTATGGTGGGTGTTTTGGATCCATGGTGGGTGTGATGGATCCATGGTGGGTGTGCTGGATCCATGGTGGGTGTGTTAGACCCATGGTGGCGTTTGTTGGATCCATGGTCGGGTTGTGCTGGCTTCTTGATGCAGGTTGGGACCTGGTCTTTTCCATGTGTCCCTGCAGCTATTTAAGGATTACTTGTGGGAATTCTCTTGATGGAGGTCTGCTGAATGTGGCCCCTGGCAGGGAAGGAGGCTACAGAACCACTTAGCCTGGGGACACTTCCACAGCAGCAGAAGTTACTCATGCTTTCCTTTACATCTGGCCATTCTGTTCACTTACCTGCTGTTGCAGACAGCTCATGTGCTGTAAGACACCCAAGAGGTCCTGGCAGAGCTGGATGGCTCAGTTGGAGTCCTATTTTTAGGATCTATTTTGTGACTTGAGTGTTGACTTCATGGACATGATGTCATCCCTAATGTTGCCTGAAAATGGACTCTTCCAAAATCTGAACACATTTCCCTGTTGACTTGTATAATCAGCTCAGAGAAGGAAATCCTACACTAATTTCTGATTGATTTTCAATCAACATCAGCTCCTAGACCTGAACGATATCTGCCTGATTCCTTGATGAGTAATTAACAGGCTGTGTGTGCACAGAGGTTACTTGTTTGTTTGTTCACTTACTTGTTCTGTGGTGCTGGGGAGTGGACTCGGGCCTGAGCACGCTTTACCTAGGTAAGTGCTCTGCCCTCAGCCCCAGGCCCCCCCAGGAAGGTATTTAAAGGACAGCCCGAGAGAGACATCGTTGAAGCCAAATTCTTCATGTTTACCAGGGTCGCTGTAGGAAGGGCTGCACAAAGGTTGCTTTTCAGATTAAAATAATAGCCATCAGGTCTTACTGTCCCTGTCTTGGCCTTGGGGTTGTGGTCATCGACGTCCTGTTCAGTGCACGGAGGCCTCCTGACACTGCCCCTCTCTGGTGGCTGCTGACTTGTCTCCTCAGGCTGAGCTGCCAAGCCCCAGTGCAGAGGCCCATGAGACCGTGTTGCTCCTGTTGCCCTCTGTGCCTTGCTTGCCTGTGCGCCCCTCCTGCCACGTTGGTCTGCGCCTCGAGGCCCCGTCCTGTCACATGGGCCCTTACAGTCCCCTGTCTCTAGCTCCTGGGGCTGTAAAGTAAAATGACTGCTGGATGAGCCCCACGCCACCAGCGTCTCCTGCTGCATGGACCTTATTGTGGCGTCTGCTCCTGAGAGGGCTCTGGTCTGTGGGTGATGGCCTGAGCTGACCCTGAGTTCCATGCCAGGAGCCCTGCCCAGGCAGGATCCTGGGATGGACCTGGGGTGATCCCAATGGACCTGGCTTCCCCCCTGGCCAGGGCCCTGGGGCCTGAGTGTCTTCACAGGTCCTGGCCCTGCTGCGGCTCCTGGGGACAGAGGTGGGGCAGTGGGTGTTGGCCTCCTGACCCCTGCAGCTGCCGCCTCTCGGGCCTTCTCCTCCCTTCCGCTCCTGTCCACAGAGGGCCAGGAAGTCCTGCAGGCGGGTCAGAAGACAGGCTGTGCCCCCCCGCCCCGTGGCCTTGGAGCTGCTTGGCAAGAGAACTGGGAAGCCGTTGCCTTGCTCCAGACATCTTGTCCTACTTCTGAAATGCGAGCCTTAGGTGGGTTCAGCTCTTCCAGAGGTGGTTCCCTACGCTATGAAATGGGAAGACACTTCTGAGCTCCCTAGGTGGCCTGTGGATTCACCGAAGTTTGACATTTGGATGTTTAGGGCTTTGCCTAGTGTCTAAGAGAATCCTGGTTGTTATTGCCCCTTTCTGAGACGCATGTGGGTTAGCAGTATGTGTCAATTGGCTAGGCCACTGTCCCCAGGGAGACCTGTCCCAGATGTGGTTGACATCTACAGTGGGTCGTCTTTAAAGTAGGTGAACTGGGCCCACTCTGCCCCAAGACTCTGCCCCGAGACTCCCCTGAGACTGCAGCATCCAACACGGCCCAACCCTCCAGCTCCACCTGTTCTTGGGGTTTTAGACTTCTCTGTCTATGTGGCCATGTAAGCTGAGTCTTCAAAATGAATTTCTTAATACACGCCTGTGCCATGATGGGCGTATGGGGACAGGGCCCCGTTGTAAGTCTGGAGCACTCTTACTGTGTCCAATTTAGATTTGCCTCCAGTGTGGCACCAACCTGGAGTCCTTCCTGTCTGTCACACGTTTGGTGACCTTCTATGTGTAGATCACAAAGTCTTTGTCCTTGCAGTTTCTCTGACCAATGGAAACGTTGACACACGTCTGCCTCTTCCCCAGGGACTCCTTACCTGCTCAGGAAAGCCCAGAACCTAGCCCAGTGCCAGGCACAGGGGAGATTCTCAGTGAAGGTTGGGGCGTTGGCTGGGATGCGCTTCATGCAGATGTTCTCATTGTACCACGGTGGCCTTGGATCCCAGGGCATGTCGACGCCCCAGCTTGAGTCTCTGCTGCAGGTGGCCCTGAGCACTTCCTGTGTCATGCCCACTCCTCCTGTCTTTGGTCTCCAGTGGAGATGCTGCTTGTGTCGAAAGACACACCTGTCATTAAAGACAGCCATGGGAACAACCAGCCATCTTCCACCAAGGCCCCATTCTCAGGTCCTGGGACCCGTTTCCTCTGGTGGTTATCAGCTGTCTCACAGCAGTGTTTGGATCTCATCTGAGCTGCCCGGCTGCCTCCCCCAGGATCTGCAGGAAACCCAGAGTTGGGCTGAGTGAAGCCTCCATTCCCTCCTGTCCCCTCCTCAGGGAGAAGCATGTCTGCCGCGCGTCCTCTCTGCCTGGGAGGGTCAGAAACACACGGGCACCAGGAAGGAGGCCAGCGAGGACGGGCGGCGGCTTGGCCTCACGTCCCGAGTCGTGAGCAAGAGCAGACAGCAGGTGTGCAGGAAGCAGCACCGTCCGGGGGAGCTTCAGCCCCCAGGACCCCAGACCAGGTGCACACTGAGCGGCCCCTTTCCTGACGTGACCTTGGGACTTGTCTTCTCTCCGCACGTGCCCAGCGCGTCTGTCTGTCCTGTGGGCTGTTGCAGGGCTGGAGTTGTTCTGTCCAGAAACTCTTTGTGAAAGAAAGTGCTGAGTGATGTCAACATGTTTTTGAATAAACAGTGACAATGGCAATTGGAGAAACGAAACCTGAGGAACCACTGTGATTGTCCACTTTTTAAAAGTCCAGAAAAATAGCACAAAGTTGCTTCCTTTACCAATGCATGACTAGTCTCTAGTGACAGGTTATATTTCCAATCACCCAATTCATCGATAATTGCCAGGAGACACCTTGCACCCCTGTGAGGTTCTAGGTCGGTGGTCTCCGTGCAGACCTGGCGCCGAGCCGTTTCCAGCTCTGTGAGGTCGGGCGTCGCCGACGGCTGAGTCCACCAGGAGCCTCTGTTTTCTGACTTGTTGACCAGGAATGCGATCCCCATCCCACAAGGTGATCTGAAAACACCCCAGGGAGGTCTGTGCACGCCTGGGCACCGTATTCAAATTCATAGGCGGGTGAATGGCTTCTGCACTCTTTTTCGTTTTGTTTGCTCCTCTTTGGACCCCTCCCATCTCCTGGGCACCTTCAGAATAAAGCACTCAAACGTGAGTGTGGGCTTTGCATGCCAGTCTTGAATAGGGGCAGTGGGTCCACCTCAGAGTTTACCTGCCCCCTGCTGCATGGAGCCGGCTGCGTATGATGCAATCAGGCTTCTGTTCTGCGGTCGCTATGGCAAGGCAGGCCCGGCATCTGCCCTGCATCTGCCTGACACTGAGCCTACTGGCTGCAGAGCCGGCGCGGACTCCTGAGGTGGAGAGAGGCCATTTGCTCTCTTTTGCTCAAGTGCCGGCACTCCCCGGAGCTCCTCCCAGCCTCTGAGATGCTGTTGAATCCTGATTCGTCACTGATGTTATTGCTACCTCTCCTAACTTCACGTGTCACCAGCAGTTTGGTGGAACATAAATCATTTTAAACATTGAGGCTGGTCTGGCTGCAATATCTGTTCTCCATCAATTGCTGGAGTTGGATCAGCATTTAAAGACTGCAAGGCAAGCAGCCTGGGGCCAGGACCTGACCACTGTGAGGGGCTGACTTCAGCCAAAGACAAGTCTTCTACATCCAGGGAATTCACGGGAACACTACCCCGGACCACGGACTAATGCAAAGTCCTGCCACATTCCTCCTTCCTCAGTCACCTGCCTCCAAGGCCTGAGATCCCGGCGCCTTTTCTCAATGTTCAGCCAGCTGAGAATCCCCCTAAGAGCATCTTGACCATGGCGTCCTCTGTCAGCATTCTGACTGAGCCTCTGCAAAGCACCAGGCGTGTACGGTCGTGATGGTAGCCACCTTCACCGAGGGCGCGGGCGTCACTAAGTTACCATTAGGAACCTACAGTGAGAACAGTCATCATCCCTACCTGACAGGTGGGGAAAAGGAGACTTAGGGAAGTTGAGGTACTTTCCCAGGCAGGTGAGCTCGGGCACCCCTGGCCGGGACTCCCGGTTACTCCTGGATCAGTGCTAAGTATCAGGAGTTAGCACTGTAGAATGTTCTAGATAGTTATTGACTTATCACGGAGAGTGGTCAACCTCCTTCTGGAGAATGTGAGGTAAGAGAATATTCTTGCTAAGGACAGGGCAGAGATAAATGTTCCTTTTTTTATTCCAGTCTAAATTTTCCCTTTGGTTTTTTCCACCCAGCTGCAGCACGTACATTACTGTTAAGTGCCACATAATCACAAATGATGGCACTTTCCCTTTTAAAAGCAAAGAGCAAATAAGTTAAATCAAAAGAGGACCCGGGGGCTTCTGGTGTCTGCGTGACCTGGGCCTCATCCCTATCCTTCACGAGAATCCCCAGCAGAACACACAGGTCATGGTCATGTCCGTGTGATGGTGAGGCCCAGAGGATGACCTTGGGCCACACTGCAGCATGCAGCCGAGGTCATTTAAATCCACCTGCTGGGTCTTGCTCACAGCGGACCTGGGAGGAGAAGGAAGGACTCTTCCTGGCAATCGCTGGGCAAAGCCTGTGCTGCTGGCCAGATGACCCCTTCCTCCTGGCTCCCTGCCAGGGGGTCCCCCTCCTGCTTTATACTTCCCTCAGTCCAATGGTCACTTCAGCATCTTCAGAGAGATCACACGGGGAGGCTGAGGCGGAGGGTGGCTTGAGCCTAGGAGGTCAAGGTCAGCCTGGCAGCACAGCAAGACCCTGTCTCAATATATACATATACACACATATGTATACTATTGAGAGGTGTGTGTGTGTGTGTGTGTGTGTGTGTGTGTGTGTGACTCTGAGACTCTGATCACATTGTTGGGAATCAAGCCCATTAGGAAACGGCTTTTCTTTGGCCACACCTCTGTCACTCAGGTCTTGACTGCTCAGATTTTGATTCCTTCACATTGTGTCCTGTTCAGGGCCACGTGTTGCATGAATTTTAAACCCTTCGACAAACCGGTTTTTATCAGAGAGAATGTCAAGTGCTCTCCATCTCTAATGAGTTGGCATTTTCTTGAAATTCCTCAAATAGTTATAGCGAGACACAGTGAGCAGGGCCATGGAAACGGAAGCCCTAAAAACCAGGATGTGGACACTAACCCCACAGGGTGGCCCAGGGCATGCTGAGAGGCCCGAGGACACTTCCTGCCTTCATCCCTGTTTGCATCATCGTCCTTCATTATCAAAGACGCCGCTGCTGACGTTGTCATTTCCTGGGCCAAGATGTCCATTTAGCGTGTACTTAGAGTGCATCTTTGCTGTGGGGGCTAGCATGGTGAGTTGAAAGATAGCTCATCTTGCAAGCCCTGCTCCTGAGTGCTGGGATTATTCTGGGAAGGCGTCCTGCAAAGTGAGCCCCACCAGCGTCCACCCAATGTCAACTGGAGGCTGTGGAAACAAAACTATGGGAACATTTGTTTTTTCTTTCAGAGACCTCAAAATACTTGACCTTGTCCTTGGGTTTATCAAAGCAAGGATGCTTTATCTCACAGATTTCCAAAAGAACTGAAATATCTCTGGCTGGTTAGAAGGCAGTGGCTCAAGGAAATGCTGTCAGCCTACGACGTCTACATCATGAACCTGGCTTCAAACAGTGTGCAATGATCTGATGAAAGTGGCGTCCAGTTCCTTGTGCACCCTGCACAATCATGAAGACAGGTAGAGGGCCTTCACTGCTAAAGACCAAAGGTGGCTGGCCCAGCAGACAATGGGGGCTCCAGGTTGCTGGCCATGTGCAGCCAGCCCTGACCGCAGAATTCTTCAGAAAGTACCTGAGATGGACGGCAGAGGGAGCGTGCACGGAGAGGGCCGTGCAGTTCTGGAGTTGCCCAGTTCAAAGTGGATGCAAGAAGCTACTTAAGAAGGTCCATTGATTTATCACCGAGCACCCTGAGTTGGCAGTTTGTGACAGGAATGCCCCTAAGGTGACTGACTATGGACAAGAGGCTGTAGAGGCTGGCAGCAGCCAGCCCCAGCTCGAACCTGGAAACTTGGTGGAGCTTCCAGCATGAAATTGCCTGCAGTCTTTGAACCATAAAGGAGGCGACTCTAAGGAGTTAATGGATCCTGGTAACCAGCTTCTTGTTGCTGTGACCAAAAGACCTAACAGCAACTTAGAGGAAGACATTTATTTTGGCTCACAGTTTCAGAGGCTGAGACCACGGGTGGCAGACACCATAGCCCTGATGCTGAGGTGAGGCAGAGCCTCATGGCGGAAGGAGAGCAGCTCAGGCCGTGGCAGCCAGGAAGGAGAGACAGCTGCCCTCACCAGCAACAAAATAACCCCACGGGCCACCCCCATCACCCTAGCCACCCCCACTGCCTGTAGCTACTGCCCAGTTGGTCCATACCTGTGGACTGGACCACTAGTTGGGGCACCCCTGCCCTTACCACTTCACCTCTGCACGCTCCTGCACTGTTTCACACAGCTTTGGGGACACCTCACATCCAACCACGCAGTCAGCTCACTGAGAACCAGACAGACACAGGTCGAGCAGGTGCAAAATAAATCATTTAAAAAGATTTAAATCTTTTCTTTGACCATATAGACAAAAAGCTCCTACATGTAAGTAGTAATTAATGATACTTTTAAAAGAGCCAGGTGAAAAAAAATATAGATTTCCAGAATAATAAAAACAAACATTATTGGTATTTCCAACACACACTCACTGAGGATAAGGAAAGTAAGACTCCTGTTTCAAAGGTGTCAGGATTCCAGGCACGTCCCCAAATGACATTGCACGAAGGAAAGCAAATAGAAAAACCAAGGACTTCAAAATGAGTCCCTCTTGGCAGCAGGGTGCTGCAGTGTGTGCTGGGATTGTGTGTGGCCCTGGGCCAGAAATTAGTACCTTAGACACTTGTCATGTCACCTTGTTTTTTTGTAAGAAAAGCAAGGAATCTAAATGTAAGTTTGTTAAGCCAAAAGAAATAGATGGAAGATCTAACCTGATTAAACTGTATACATAAATCCACATATAACTATCATAAGGTCTTAAATCTCATAGGTCCTGCTAATTTCTGTGACATCTAGGAGGTCATGAAGAAATCTGCTGAAATTAGACCTAGAACACTTTGACCTTCAGACAAGCCACGCGCTTCCTCGGCTTGGTGGAGGCTGGACACTGTGGGAAGCATTTTTTCATCATGTATCTATAGCTCGTCTGTAAAAATGTGTTTATTTCCTGGGTTCCTTGAAATAGTTTTTAGGGAAACATTCCATGAGATATTTTTTGCTTTGGTTCAGTTTAGGACAACATCTACTATGTGCCAACCCTGTAGCTCCATGTGGGTGGCGCAGACATGGGGAGGAACCAGCCTGCTCCAGGAGCGGGGTCACAGACACATCCACATACTCTTCCAACTGTGTGCACAGTCCTGTGAGGTCACAGGAAGGTCTTATGTGGAGGCACATGGAAGGACCCCAGGAATGGTGACTATGAAATTTCTAGGGGGGAGTTGATGTTGACAGGGACAGATGGCAGCCAGGTGCTTGTGGGCATGTGGATACCTGTGGGTGCGTGTGTGACTGTGGGAACAACATAGGGGAGACTCAGGAACATGTCATGATTCCAAGTGTTGGGTGATGGGAGTCTTTGAAAGATGGTTTTTACACAGGGAATTGATGAGGGCCATTGGTTAGCATTTGGGTAATTCACTGACAGGTACTCATGCAGGTGACAGGAGTCGGGGCAGAGTGCAGACTGAGAGAAGGGAGCGCTGGGCTGGGTCTACGGGACAGACTGCAGGAGGGAGGGGACGGCTCATCCGGCAGCGGCGACTGAGACACAGGCTGGGCTAAGAACTGCGTTGGAAGGTTGAGTGAGCAGCACCGATCACTAGCCTGGTGGGGAATGGAGACCTGGTTAGTAGATGTCATCGAGAGGACATTTATCTTCCATGACTTGGATGGTTTGAGTACAGACTAAATCCTGAAGTTACTTTTCCTTAAATCGTTACATTTAAGCATTTTTTATTGGTGCACGTGCTCGTGTGTGACTGTGGTCCCACTGTGACATACTCGTGTGTCACATCATAGAGTGTGGCCCCTCCTTTCCCTGCCCTTATCTCTTCCTCCATCTACTGGTCTCTCTTCTGTTTTCATGATGCATCTTTCTTTCTCGCTTCCTTTTACGTTTTTCCCTCTGACTTCCACTGCCGCAGTCTGGCTGGGCACAAATCACGAGCCACTCAAGCAGGAACAAACTTTATTTCTGAACTCCACCAGCACACTCCACACACGCTCCCCGGGAACTCTCCCGAACGCCACGGGGCTCCTCCAGGAACCACCAACCGGAAAATCCCTCCTCCTCCGGCACTTCCCCAACCAATGGGAACTCTTCAGGAATCCCCGCGAGAGCTCAACCGGAACTCAACGGGAACTCCGCCAGAACTCCAAAGTCATCATCTTAATGGCTCGCTGGCGTCACCTCTCAACCACTACTTCTGACAAAAATGCCATGCGTCATCCCGACTCGGCTGTGGCCCTCAACATTCCACATGTGGAGATAGTTTCTGAATCTGGTTTTTTGCTCAACATGATATTCTCCAACTTCATCAGTTTCCAGCAAATGACACAATTTCATTCTTCATGGCTGAATAAAGCTCCATTGTGTAGATACACCACATTTCTTTATCCATCTATCTGTTGGTGGACATCTAGGCCGGTTCCATAGTTTGGTTATTGTGAATTGTGCTGTATCAACATGGGTGTGCATGCATCACTATAGCATGCTGGTTTTAGTTCTGTTGTATAAATATGATAATGGTGATTCCATACCTGGCCTTTTGAGGCCCCTCCATACTGATCTCCACAGTGTTTGTACCATTCACAACCCCACCAACAGTGTCCAAGTTCCTTGCCCCAATACCTGTGACGCATTTGCTATGTGTATTCTTGATGACTACCGTCCTTCCTTCTGTGAGATGAAATCCGAGTGTAATTTTGATCTGCCTTTCCCTAATGACTAAACATGTTGGGCATTTTTTCATATATTTGTTGGTCATTAGAATTTCTCATTTTTCATATTTTTATTAGCACGTTATAATTATACATAAGAGCGGGGCTCATTTGACACGGTCACACATGCATGGAGTGTGACTTGCTCCCCTCAGCCCCAGCGCTCCCCTTCCCTCCCCTCCTCCCCTTCCCTGCTCCCTCCCTGCACTGTCTGCTCGCCCTCTAATCATTCACAGCTTCCTTTTAAAGACCAGTGTCACTCGGCATTTGCTAGTAAGTGAGGGAACTGGAGAACACCATGCTAAGTGTGATAAGCCAGATGGAGAAGGTCAAGGGTTGAATGCTCTCTCTCATATGTGGAAGTTGGACCAGAGTAAGGGGAAAACATGGCCGCATGGGGGGGGGTCCCTGGAAAGAGAAGGGAGATCCGTGGAGCAGAGGAAGGGGATTAGGGAGAGGGAGGAGGGATGGGAAAAGGGAGGGATGGTGGAATGAGTGACCAAATTCTGCTATGTGCATAATGAACATCCTGCCGTGCATCCATCTTTACGTATCTCTGTAAAGCACTAACGGAGTTTCTTCTTTTGAGAAACGTCTTTCTAGTTCATTTGCCCACTTATTAATGGGTTGGTTGTTTTTGGTGTTCAGTCTTTTGAGTTCTTTACATTCTATGTATTAATCCTCTGTCAGAAGAATACGTAGCAAAGGTTTCCTCCTATTGGGTGTGTTCTCTCTTCACGTTCTGGACTTTCCTTTGCTGTGCAGAGCTGTTTAACTTGATGTCATCACCTTTGTCGACTCTTGCCATTATTTCCTGAGCTTTAGAGCTCCTGTCGAGGCAGTGCTTCCTGTGCCTATATGCCAGAGGGTTGGCCCTGTTTTCTTCTGTGGGTTGCACAGTTCTGGTCTAATTCCTGGGTCTTCAATCCATTGAGTTGATTTTGGTGCAGGTGAGAGGATCTAGTCTCATTCTTCCACACATGAATCACGGGTTTTCCCAGTGGTTAAAAAGGCTGTCTTTTCTCACATGTGTTTTTGCACCTTTGTTAAAGATCAGATGACTATATCTGAGTGGGTCGTCTGTGTCTTCCTTTTGTCCCGTTGGTGGGTGTGTCTGTGTTCATATTAGTACCATGCTGTTTGCTACTGTTGCTCTGGAGTGAGATTTTAAATTGGTTACTGTGATGACTCCAGCATTGTTCATTTTGGGTGGAATTGCTTTGGCCATTCTGAGCCTTCCATTCTTTTATTTGGATGTTGGGACTGTGTTTCTAGTTCTGTGTGAAGAATGTCACTCGTATTTTGACAGAGTTTGCACAGGACCTGTAGCTGGTTCTCTGTAACATGGCTATTAGATTGTAAACCCTGTTGACTTTCCCTCTGGATACTAACCAGCTATGTATTTGTTCCTGTAACTTTAAAAATAGCATTGGCTGCAAAGCACTTACAGGTTTGAAATTGCATAAAAACTCAGATGTGGGTCATGCTGCCTCCTGGTTGGGTGGAAGTGTGAGTGTCCAGTTCCTGTTCTCAGCCGGTTTCAATATTGCAGCCTGTGATTCAGAGAATGCACACAGCACCTTCTTTCTTTGAAAAGCGGATACTAACATTTTTCTTTAAGAAAAATTTAAACATTGAAAATTAAAGAGAATAGCATGTTAAATATTAAAATACCCATGACCTGCCCATAATAAAAGGGTGCCATATTTTCTTCAGCTATTTTTCCGCAGAAGCATTTCAGAGCAAATTCAGAAACAATGACAGTTTATCCCTTGTTACTTCAGTGTGTGTCTCTAAAACACAAGGGTGACTACTCAACAGGCCCAGGGGCGACTCCCTGACACCCACCTTCACGTGTCCCCAGTGCCCTGGAGGTGTCTTCGCAGGACTCCAGGCGAGGCGAGAGGCCAGGTCACCTTGGCTTTGCCCAGTGCTGAAATCTTTTACTCTCCAACAAACACCTCCACTCATTTTCTGCTTGTGGCAAAATAATGAGTATGATTTCATTTCCAGAGATGAAGGCTGAACTTCATTTTGATAAGATATTTCAGTTTCATCAAAGCTTTAATCGGGCAGCAATAAACAGCCACTGGCCGGCGAGTCCCCTTTACCTTCCCCACATGCTCTGAGGAGGGCCAAACGGGCCGCAGAGAGGGCTCAGGAGTCTGGAAACCACCCCCAAACAGAACAGCGCTCCCCACGTGATTAGAATTTACTTTCTGTGGACTTTCCCCAAACACTGCTCTCTGTTGTTAAGGGATTGATTCAGATTGAGTATAAAATGTGCAGAAATGTAAACATACTCAGACTAGCACAGGTAATATTCTAGCATATTTTTAGAGAAATTGTTCCTAAGGGGTTTGTACCAGATGAAGTGGGTTTCTACTTAAATGTTGACTATGGCCACATTTCCCTGTTCTCAGCCCAAATCGTGGATGTTTCTGCTCACTTGATTGACAAGGCTCCTTGAATGACTGAAACTGTCTCAGATTTGCCGGGGAGTCACTTTTCTATGTGGAAAGATGGTCTTCCCCAGCCGTGCCCACCCACCCATCTCAGGCCTGTGGGCCGGGAGCTGGGGGTGGAGGAAAGATGACCACTCAGGACGCTGTGGGTCTCTGCTTCTAAGGTGTAGCCCTGCTGCCGCTGCTTGGGCAGCCTCCCCTGACCATCTGGAAGGCCAGGACCTTCTCCAAGGCTCCAGCGTGGACGTGGCTGGCGGAGGCTGCAGGGGAGCCTGTGGTGAGCCCGGCAGCAGCCAAGGGCCAGTGATGTAACGGGGCCTCGGGCTGGACCTGCTCCCCAGACGCCCTGCTGTGGGCCACACTTAAATTCGCTCCCAGGCGTTTCGTGTTCTGAGGAGCTGCCACTCTTGGGGGATCTCACGGCTGCCTCGTCTGTGATCTGGCTGCCAGGGTTACCTGATGTTCGTCTCCACAGCTCCCTGTGATGGCTGCACCTCTCAACCAAGAAGTGAAGTCCCATCCGAGAAACGTGACTTTGAACCCAAGCCTCCCACACCTGGCAAGGCGGGGGGCAGCACGCCCGTCCTGGGAGGGGACACCTCCTGGAATCATCCTGTGCGCTGCCTTGACCTTGGCCTTGAGCCGGGGTGCTGGCTTTGAAAATCTCCCGGTTGTGAAAGTGCAGAGGACGGACAGCAGAACTGGGGCTAGAACTTGGAACTCAAGGATCTCGAGCCCCATTTCCTTTGCCAAGTTTCTTGAGATGCTACCATTCAATGTTGCCTTGTTGGTAAAATCAAGAGATACCCACAGATTCCACTTCCCTGGCTGCTTCACAGGACTTCTGCTGGGACATGACGCGGCTCCTCCTTGTTTTCTAAGAGTAATGGACGGTGCTGGACCCCTCAGGCCTGGTCTGGCCACTGCTACAGTCACAGCCCACACAGCCCCTCTGCACGGCAGCCCCATTCCTGTGAAGGAGGGGCTCCTAGGTAATCCAAGGTCACCTCTCCTCTGTTCCAGTTGTGAATATTTATGGGTTACTTGGTTTCATTTATATCTTCTCCAGACTCCACTTGCGGTTCCATTCTGGAGGGCCGCAAACCCGACTACCAAGCCCGCACTCTCTTGCAAACAAGCGAACAGGGAACTTCTTAGAGTTGAAAATAAAAGCAATGAACACTCATGTGCTGACTGTGCAGCAGACACAGAGAATAAAATCCCGCCTGGCTTCCAGGTGAACCTGGCACCCAGGAGGGAGAATCACCTGTGGGCCACCTGGATAACCCTCGAGGACTCGAGGTGGAGGGTGGAGGACGACAGGGTGTTGGCGTAAGCTGGGAGCCATGGACCTCTGCATGGTCCCTCCTGAGGAGCCATTGAGCCTCTGGCGGCCTGGGGGGAGGGTGCTGGGCCTGCACCTTCTCTCCGAGGTCAAAGTCAAGGCCTCATGTGCATGGAGCCACTCCAGCAGCCCAGAGCCACCCCGGCTGCCCATGGACCCCAGCAACGCTCCACCGTGGGGTGCAACCCTGGTTCAGGGAGACCCTTTGATTCTCAGTTAATAGAGCTGCTGAGGCCACCCAGGTCTGGTGGTGCCCCGGAGCTCATGTGCTGGGAACGTGATCCCAAAGCAGCAGGGCCAAGGGGCGGGCCTTGGAGGGTGACCAGGCTGAGAGCTGAGCCCCTTGGTCTCTCTGTGGCCTTCCGACCTTCCCCTCTTCTCCTCCGTGCGCAGTCTTCTGGACACTTTGTACAGGACTGCCGGTCCTTCCCTCCCAGGTCATAAGGTGCTTGGGAGCGAGGGTGGGACGCTGCTCTGCCCTCAGGAATAAGAGATTGTTGCCAGCACAGCAACGTGTCCGTCTCCTTCCTCTCCCACTCCTACCTCTACAGCGGGCTGCTGCGGAACAGAGGCCCTTGCCAGGATGCAGCCCCTCCACCTGTGACTCCCCAGTCTCTAGAACTGCGAGAAACAAATGTCTGTTATTTGTAAACTACCCATCCTCCGGTGTTTTGCTATAGCCACACAATACAGGCAAAGGCAGAGGCTCCCTTAGAGTTGTATCGGGGCCTTGCCAAGCTCCCGGCTCTGCCCTCTCGCACTACTGACTCGCAATGTGGTGTGGTAAGGAATTTCCTCTCCCTCAGGTCTTCACTTGAGCACTGGGCTGTTAGACCTCTGAATGCTGTGAGCCAATGGAGGGGGACGCAGAGACTCTGAGCCTGCAGTGCACCCCTCCACTGTGCGCCAAGACGGGGCTCGGCATCAACAGGGAAGTCGCGGGCCAGGACTTTAAAAATTGCTTTTTGTCAGCCGAGGCACGTTTCAACACCCGAGTGTTCCAGGAGACAGTCAGCTCCCGTGCTGTAAAGAAGGATTAGGTGAAGGTGTGCGTGTCCGGGCTTGCCCGGCGGCTCGCTGTCTGTGGGGCGGGCGGCAGGGCCTTTGACTGCAGTGGGGATGGCCTCCAATCAACTGGCTGCGCACACAGGTTAACTCTTCATTGTGCCTCGGAACCCTCTCCCAACACGAGTGGGAAGCTGGCTCAGAGGCCCAAACATCACACAAGTGTGTTTGATCATCCCACACGGATTCGCCTGCTGCCCTGCCAGCGGAGGAGGGCCCCAGCTCAGAGGCGGCCTCTGGCGAGGCTGGGCTCTGTTGTTTTGCACGGTCTCTGGTCCTCACAAGGCCGCCACGGAAATACCCTTCGGTTCTGCAAGCAGTTAAGATCCTATCTGTTGGAAACATCACCAGGGAGGTAATTTGGTGAGACTGTGCGCAGCGTGCCTGAGACGTCCTTGCGCACCTTTCTTCTCTTGTGGTCCATCTTTTATGGGGGCCTATCTGCCTTCAGCATCTCCCCGGCTGCCAGTACTAAATATCATCTTGACAATAATAACACGGTGCGCTCTCCAAGCTTCCCTTCATCGAGGAGCCCAGAGCGCTTTACAGTTAATTAAGCTCTGGGCAGCACCCTCTGAGGCTGATGTGCCCGGGTGTGCTTCAAGACGGTTCAGGTGGTTCCCTCTGGGGCTCGCCCACTGCCCCCTTCAGCTCGGTTTCCCTGCTGCTGGCTTCAGCTGAGTCCCAGAGGAAGGCCCCTCCCTGGGGACCTTGTGGAGTGCTCTGCCCAGCACTTCACCCGGGCTTCTGCAAAGGGCTTTTGCTCAAGGTCCTGAGTGTGAGCGGATCTGGCCGGTCCTCTTGCCTTCCCTGCTTGGTTCTCCTGACATGGACCTGGTCTCTGCAGAGGAGACCATGGCGATTCCGCACTCATGGGAGAGTGACAGGAGATGAGGCTGCCGCAGGTCAGAGCAGAGACAGCACGTTCCCGGGGTGCAGCGTGGTCAGAGGGGTCAGAGCCTGCAGACACCACACGTCCTCTCAGTGATGCTCAGCAGGCATCTCCTACACCCCTGCCGGTGCTGGCCACCTGGGAAGCCACGAGTGGCATACTCTTGGCTGTCCCCTCATCTGGCCTGCACAGATGCTGCACACCAGGTTGGTGATGGACACCTTTGGGGACGTTTCTCCAGGGCCACCCTGCAGGGGGAGGCTCCTGGCCTCGCAGCTAGAGTTTCCCAGGGCCAGGGACAGAGATGCTTCTGATAGCAGTGACCTCATTATGACTTGGTTCTGAAGACATCTGTCCCTGTGAATCCACCTGTGACAATCTGTGTGTGTCGTGGGTTAGATGTGGTGTCCCCCGAAAGCTCACGTGTGAGACAAGGCAAGGAGGTCTAGAGGAGAAAGGATTGGCACAGCCTGACCTGGTCAGTGAGCTGATACGGGGGATCGACTGAGAGGTGATGGGGCACTGGGGTGTGGCTGGAGGAGGGGTTCGCTGGGGACGGGGACGGGGCATATATTTTGAATCTGGAGGCTCTCTCTCTCTCTCTCTCTCTCTCTCTCTCTCTGCTTCCTAATCTCCATGAGAGCTGCGTCCCTGGCCACACTCTTCCTCCATGATGTCCTGCCTCACCTCGAGCCCCGAGGAATGGAGCCAGCTGCCTATGGATCGAGACCTCTGGAACTGTGAGCCCCAAAGGAAACTTTTCTACAGCTGTTCTGGTCGGATCTCTGAGTCGCAGCAGTGAGAAAGCTGCCGGAAACTGCACAGAATTAAAATGCAGCGGCCTTCTCACGCCCTGGGCCTCAACCCACTGAGAGGAAGAGGAGTCCGGGCAAGTGGCCACTGGTGGCATCTGCTGGTGACCGAGGTGGAGGGCCAGCATGAAGGCTGCCGTCATGTGGAGCAGTCCCTTCCTGGACACGTCTTCCGGATGCTTCCGTCTAGCTCGAGGGCTTCCGTGGGTGAAGGTGGAGGTGCTGGGAGGGACGCACTGTCTTCTCGGGGCAGAGGTGTGTGGCGATGTTGGAGGGAGCAGGCACGTGTGCACGAGTGCACCTGCGTGAGCCGAGTGTGTGGAGGCATGGCTGGTCTTTGGCAAGCCAGGCTGCGTCGCCCCTACGCCGAGGGGCATGTGGCTGCCGTCTGCAGAGCCACTTCCGGGCATGTTGCTGGGACAGTCGCTCTGTGGATGCTGGTCAGACAAGCAGACTGGGCACGCTGAGCAGACTCATGCCCAGGACCTCACTGCTCTGCAGCTGAGCACGTAAGACCCCTCTCTTGGTGGTGGACAGCATGGAACTGAGGACCCGTGCCACCCACCCAGGAGGCCACCGCTGGACAAAGTGCCGTAGGGGCAGAGGGCTCCAGTTCAGCCTGGACCCCGGGCCTTTCCGAGCTTTTCTGGGTGAAGCCTGATGCCTTCTGGGCTGGCACGAGGTATTTTCTTGGTCCATCAGTTACCTACTCCACTGCCCCAGCTCAACCGGGCTGTGGATGTGACCCAGGCCCCTCCCGAAGCATCTAGTTGGGCCTGCAGTTGTGGCTGTGCATGGAGAGGGCTCTTGCCTTGGCGTGGAGGCCCACGTGTCAAGTCTTGGCCACCAGGAAGGACGCTGCCCTTGGGAGGTGGTGGAGCCTTTAGGAGAGGCGCCCAGGAGGAGGACTTCTGTAGGGGTGCTCTGAAGTGGGTGGTGGGCCCCCTTCCTCTCTCTCTCTTTTGCCTCTTGACCAGGAGGTGACCAGTGGCTCTGCCACGCACTTCTGCCCTGAAGCCCTGTGTCACCACAGGCCCGCAGCTGCAGGACAGTGTGTCGTGGACGTGAACCTCTGAAAATGTGAGCCTCCAAACCTTTTATCTTTATAAGCTGATTACCTAAGGCGTTGTCTGACAAGTCCTGAGGGCCATTTAGATGTGGGCCTTCCTTGGCCTGGGCACAAGGGTCAGTCACGTAGTACTCTTGACATAGGGGTCAGTCACAGGACCTACTCTTGCTCCTCTCAGGGCCTCTTGAGCCACAGAAGTACCACTCCGCCTGCTGTGCTCGGTCTCTGGAGCCAGTCTCCAGGGCAGTGGCCAGGTCCAGCAGGTGTGGGGCCCAGTCCCTCCTCATCCTGGGCAGGCTCTGCTCCTGTCCTTGCACAACCCGAGCTCTCTATGGCTTCTGCCTTGCGTGTCCCTGGAAGCCTCCTGGCAGTGGAATTTTCTGGCCTAGCGTCACCCTGGGGAGTGGAAGGGCCTCCTGTCAGAATGCTGGGCGAGTGGGGTGCTCCTGCCGTGGTGTGGGGCTGGGAGAGGGAGGGCCTCTCCAAACTGTGTGAGGCTCCCGCTGTTCCACGCCTCCACGTTTGCTAAACTGCTTCTGAGAAGAGGCCAGCGCGGGGGAAAGTGCCTCTCTCCTTTCTGCTAAGTTGGTCCCCTGCAGAGGAGAGACCCACCGGGCAGAGTCTGTCCTGAGGGTGTGGGTAGACTTGGGGACCCCCCTTTGAATGGGGGTTGGCGTGGTCCTGGGGATGCTGAGACGTCTCTCCACAGTGTTCCTACGTTGCAGATGACGTCGTGCTGAGGTTTCCACTGTCCAGGCTGCCCTGGGAGGGACGGGGCGCTGTCTGAGGCCACAGAGAAGCCAGGGGAACACAGCAGCAAAGGCGGAGAGACGCGGTCCCAAGGGGGAGCGCTGTGCCTGGGGCTCCCTGGCAGCCCGCACTCATCTGGGCCTCTGGTCAGTCTGCTCCCTCCCTGGACAGGCTCATGACCACCGCTGCCTGAAGTCTCCCCTCCTGTGCTCTTGGCACCCTCTGCCTGGGTTGTGCCCAGCTGACGGAGCAGGAGGCGTGAGTGATGGGGAGAGTGTGAACGTATCCCACACCTCACTGGTGTTTGCCCCTTAATAAGGGTCCAGGAAACCTACAGCCATGGTCCCAAGGAGTGGGTGTTGGTGGGGACCATCTGGGGACATACAGCCAACTGGTTCTTGTCTGCTTGCTGGTTATGGACCCCTGGCCTTCTTTTCCTGGGACATGTTTATTGAAGTATAATTTACACACAGTAAAGTGCACCCGTCAAAGTTACAAGATGAGCGCCGACAAACGCATACCATCCGGTAACCACGGCGACCACAGCCAATATAGAAAATGCCCCGTAATCCCCAAATTTCCTCATGCCTTTTGCAATAATTTCCCTCTTCCTCCCCGAGACCCTGGAAACCGCTGAGCTGATATCTGTCCCAACAGTTTATCTCCAAAACGTTCTATCAGTGGGAAACTTGGCGCCCGGGCCCTCCTGCTTGGCCGAGGCTCCGAGTGCTCAGTGCTGTGTGGACAGCACCTTGACCCCTCGGCTCCGAGGCAGCCGCTGGGCCCACTCACGTTGGCTGGCCCCTTCTCCATCCGGTGGACATCGGGTGTCTTCATCCTGGCTACGGTGAATAACACAACAGGAGCCTTGGCCTGGGGGTCTGTGTGGAGGGACTCTGATTTCTCTGGGGGAAATACCTGGAGTGGGTTCCTATGGTAAAGTGTATGTTTAAATCGACACAGAGAAGGGTCGCATGGCTTTCCACCTGGACCATTCTTATTCCCAGGTGAAGTGGGTGCGAGCCCCAGGCGCCGGCGCTCGCCAGCCTTCTGTGCTCCAGGAGGCCTGCAGTGAAGTGTCTCTGTGGTTGTAAGGCACTTCTGTAACGACGGTGGCGCTGAGTGCCTTCTTGTCGTCTAACTCGCATCCGCCCATCCTCTCCAGGGAAGTGTCTGCTCCCATCTTTTGCCTAATCTCTTTCCTTGTAAATCCTGCCATTTGTCCCATGGAGCTGTGGGAGCTCCTTGGAGATTCTGATACAGAATCCGACAGGATCTGTGTCGTGTAGACATGGTGCCACTTGGTCCCCACTTGGTGGCTTGCCTTTTCAGCTTTTCTCAGTAGCATCTTTCAAGGCTCAAGATGTGTATTTGACAGAGTCCAATGTGGATTTATCCACCGGTTTTTCATTTTCTTTAATCTTCCTTGCAAAACCTCCTTTCCAGAAGTGGGGACCAGCAACAGTGCCATTCCCTCGTTTTGTCGGTGTCATGGAACGCTGTGATTTTAAGATGTCCACTACGTAACGGGCAGAGGACGCGCATTGTCACCCTGAAATGAGTTTATTCCAGGGCTGGCCAGGGCCACTGCTTCCTGTTTCCTGGTCACTTGTCTTTTCCTCTCTTCTCTTTCTCCCTTTTCTTTCCTGTTCTTCTCTTTCTTCTCTGCAGGGCTGGGGGGACCCAGGGCCTCGCTTGCCGGGCACGCCCCAGCCCGGGAGCTGGCTTTCTCCTGGGAATTCCTTTTCTGTCCATCTATAGTGTTTTTTCTCTTGATTTGAACAGAACTTCCAAAAAAGTACTGATCCAAGGAGCTCTTATTTGGTTCCTATTTTACAGAGGAGTAACTTTGTTATTTTTTATTAAGGAGGTAAACTTAGAGTTTCAAATATTATATTTGAAAAATGTTCTTTAAATAAATAAAATCAGCGATGCTTTCCAAGCACCGCCCTTTGGCTGAGTGTGGGTGATGCTGGCACCTGCTTTGGTCCCCTTTGGTCTCGCTTTTCCTAGCTTCCGAGCTCGTGTTCCTAGAGTGACTGCTACAGGACCATGAGAGTCACTGCCCATGTGCTCGTGAGGCACACGTTTGTCTTGATAACACTTAAGGCTCTCTGTATGTCAACATGCATCTTGTAGCACTAAAGGGAAAATATCAATAGATGCAGGAAAAATTTTGACAAAACTGAAGAGCTATTTGTGATTTTAAAAAATTCTCAGCAAACTCCAGTTTGAAAGGCTGGCCTCAATTTGATAAAACATGTATGAAAAAAACCTACAGCTAACCCTGTCCTCAGTGGTGAAGGATTATGGGCTCTCCCCCCATGATCCAGAAAAAAAGAAAGGTGTGCTTTCTATTGAATGTGGAACTTGAGACTGTAGCTATAGGAATAAAAAAAGAAAAATTAATAAGTTTCATACACACAGGGTGGAGGAACTCTGTTTATCACAAATGACATGACAAGCCACATGAAGATGTCAAAAGAATCCATGAAAAGTGCACTAGTACTATTAAGTTTAGCACAAGGAAGATGAGACCACACACTGCTGATTTCTCTATTCTGGTATGCTGGAAACTGAGACTAGAAATAAGGCCACTTACAGTAGCACAAAGATTCAGAATTATGCCTTACAGAATATGTACAATACAAGCCACAAGGCAGTGAGCACCCAAGCAACCTGACAGCACCCTGCCCACTAAATGGCCCAAACTAACAAGCCCCAAGGATGCCAAAGAGGGAGGAAATTGGTGCTGATTGGTACAAAGTTTTCGAGTAAATTTCATAATATATACCAAGAGTCCTGAAATACTTTCCACATGGAGCAGACTAGAATCCACTACCACCTCATTAATACACACAGCTGGACTTTATGAAATGGGAAGCAGAGTGACACAGACATGAAACAGTTCTGAGATGGGTAGTGAGTTCCTGTCCCTCCAGGAAATGGCTGTAGCCGTGTGTTTCTCAGGAGCATTGAAGTGAATGAGCCCCCCATCAGGACCCATGGACACGTAGCTGCCAGGGTCATGCACCCAGCTGTTGGAACCAGAAGGCCCAAGTTCTAATTCTGGCTTTATCAGTTAACCAGCTATGTGACTTCAACTGAGTCAATTACGTTTCCAAGCTGCACTTCCATCACCTATGAAGTAGCAGTAGTAACTTTAGAGCGTTGGCTGTTGAAGGGATTCAATTTTAAACCCACTGATGAATACACTCAGTGAATGTTAGCCATTATTATTCATGTCATTTTATGAAAATGCTTTGGGAGCATAAAAAACTCAACTGGCTGTCTCAGAGCAAAGTAGGACAGTAAGTGGTTTAATTTCTTATTTGTACATTTTTCTATAATACAAGTTTTCCTATGATGGTTATTTCTTGTTTCTGTAATAAAAATTAGTTGTGCCTGAAAATATCTTAAAGATGTTTTTAATAATGACAAGCTCATTATGGAATTTAAAGTGAAAAAATGACAGGAAACAAAAGTGAAGACGGACCTTTGGGCTGGGGGCATAGCTCAGCGGCTTTCCTAGGATGGATGGGGCCCTGCGTGGCCTCTCCAATACTGCAATAAAAGTAACAGAAAGTTAATTATTCTAAAACTTCTTTTTATTTATATGCAAAAGCACAGATCAAAGGCTAATGGAATTGGAATTTGATCATCTCAAGCAATAAGAGTAGATTTTTATTTTCTTTTAAATGCATTTTGTTAGCATTTTTCTTAATGTACTGTTTTTATAATGAGAAAAGTTAGATCAGATTAATCATTTGTTATACATTCAGTCAGTCCTCAGCATGGGAATATGGAATTCCAGTGGAATTCCAGTGGAATATGGAGTCCTGGGTTCCATGTTTTTGAGTCGGTAAAGTTGTGAGTTGCTACTTGCTGAAGTTTTTCTTTGTAGCTCCCAAGTCAGTGTCACCCGGGGACATGTGGACCTTGGAAAGCTGACCACTTGCTTGAAGCAAGGTGGGTTGAAACAAACACGCACCAGGCAAGATCCTGTAGGGACGAGTTGAGAATGCCCTGACCAGCACTGAGGTCGCAGCCTGCAGTACCCGCTGCCCAGTTCAGGCCAGCTTTGCAGAGCCCACGTTCCAGGAGCAGTGAGCCTCAGCTGAGTGTAGTCAGGGTTTAGTGTCTTAAGCTGCCACGGTAGGCGCCATGAGCCACAGAGGACTAACTAAGGTGCTTTAGTTAGTAAAGCAGTGCCATCCTGACCAGTGGCCAGGAGGCAGCAGCCCCCGCCTCCCGGTCCCCACGGCAGCCCTGTGGCCTGCTCTCTGGTCACCAGTCAGCCTTGCTTTGTATCTCAGCTTCCGTGTGTCTGCTTCAGGCCTGTTCACAGCTGCTTTGGTCTGGGGCCCACTGAAGGTTCTTGAAAACCAAAGGAAAGCGGGGTCGCCTCATGGTGGGATGCAAGGTCAACAGGAATCTGGGGCAGGGGCTTTCTCCTTGAAGCCAGGCCTGGTGCAAGACCTGTGGGCCTCAGAGGGCACAGTCCTTCATGGCACCTCTTAGCCCAGGAGAGTGCCCGACACTGGGAGGTGGCTCCTGGCCCTCCTGCCCACAGAGGTACACTGCCATGCTCCAGGAGCTACCAATCCTGTGTACACGTTCCCATGGCCAAGTGCACCCGCTGGCCAATGTTTAAAATCTAAATCTATATTTCTTAGTATTGGCATCGGATTAATTGAATATCGTCTTCTGGGGAGGAAGGAGCAGACACTCAGTTTTGCGGTCTTTCTCTATAAGTTCGGGAGCTTAGCCTTTTACTGTTTACTTTAGAACTGGGAGGAAACAGCTCTGAATGGTCCATGTCATTAGTGGTGTCCCTCTAGTTAGCTGGTGGCTCCCCTTGGTGAGCTTCATTTTGTGTGTGTGTGTGTGTGTGTGTGTGGTGCTAGTAATTGAACCCAGGGGTACTCTACCACTGAGCCACGTCCCCAGCTCTTTGTATTTTGAGACCGGGTCTCACTAAGTTGCTGAGGCTGGCCTTGAACTTGTGATCCTCCTGCCTCAGCGTCCTGAGTCACTGGGATCACAGGTGTGGCCACCGCACCTGACCGACTTCAGTTTTCTCATTTCTGTGATGAAGAGGGAGGGGATGTGGGCCTTATCACTCTGCCACTTGACACAGATTGGTGCTTAGAGCACTTGAGATTCTCCTTTCCTTCTGTGCAGAGTGGAAGGCTGACTGAAAGGCGGCACGTTTGGCAGAGACTGCATCGAGGCCCGGGTGGGGGCTTCTTGCAAATTCAAATATGGCAGAGGTTGTGGGGACTGAGCTGCTGGGAGTCCCTTGACTTCCTAAGTAGCCCTCTCCTGGAGCTGAAGGGGCTGAGGGAAGGCGCAGAGCTCCCGGGACTGGCGGGGCTCAGGGTTCCGATCGCGGTCCACCCTAGCCCCAGGATGTCCATGCCAGGAGCCAGAGAGAGGGACGAAGAAGCAGGCACCTGTCTCAGTAGTGGTGCTGTGCTCAGCAGAGCCTGGCGCTCAGTCCTGAGGCTAGGAGTGGTGTTCCGTAGAGCAGGGGGTGGACATTGTCGTCTCCAGCTCACCGAGGAGGGGAGCCCAGGGCGGCTCCACGGACAGAGACTGAGGGACTCAAGCCCTCTAGGAAATGCCTTTCCAGGACCCCTTGTGCCCAGGGTGGGGAGTGGAACTGCCTCGTGGCAGCTTTGCTCAGGAGCAGGACCCGGGAGATGATTGCTGTGACCACAGCCCTGTCACTTAGCTCAGCTCCTGCCTGTGGGGGCCGCGGGGGGGCCACGAGGGGGCCGTGAGCATCGCACCTCTCCTCCCTGAGGTGGCTCTGCGTGGCTGCAGGTGCTCAGCAGCATGCATTATTTTATTTTAGCTGCTATCCTGTGTGCCTCGATGTTGTCCGAGTAAATTTGCTTAGTTTAGAGCATGAAAAGTGTAATAGGTGAGTTATTGGGGAAATAATCATACCCAAACCCCAATTTCATCAACAATAGAATTTTTTGTTCTCGTGTTCTTCAGCCAAGGAGCGGCCAGGAGCCCGTCACGTCCCTGCTAATCGGTACAGACATTTAATAATGGCTGGCTCAGGAGGCCCACAAGAGCCTTCTCACAGGGTTTCAATATTCCCTAAATTTGTGTGGTGAACTGCGAGCATTTGGTTTAGAGAAAACTCCCAACTACAAAAGGCCTTTCTTTCCACTGCTGGGCTGTACCTTTAAAGGCCCCAAGCAGCTCCCACGCCCATCAAAGTGTCTTCAACTGTTCCTTCAGTTTGCTTTCTGCTTTCAGGACATTAAAGGACACTTTCAAGTCAAACCTCTGGCAGGAGTATGTGAAAGGAGTGGCCCAGTGCCACCCTCCAGAGTGACCCAAGGGATTGTGTGCAAAGGCTGTTTTCCTTTTCAGTCTGAAAGGGGCTGGGACCTTGCTGCAGAGCCCTGGGTCCCCCAAGCCGGCTTTCATCGCCCCTCCCCCACGCCGTCTGGGCGTCCCCGTCCCCAGAGGCCCTGAAGTTTTCTTTAGCTTTTGTTTGCTAAAGGGGGGTTCGGGGCCTGTGTACAAGATTGGCCCCTAAGTCTGACACCGTTCTCCACCACGAGGGCGGCCTGAGAGCGGAGGCCAGATTTGGGCTGGGCGCTAATTGCTGTTCTTGTAATCCCAGGACCTTGAATGCGTTTTTGATGGCAGACACAGGCTGGGGAGAGGAGCCTTTACAGACTAAGTGCCTGCTAAGCTCCGAGTGTTTTCACAGGAGCCCAGGGAATGCGGAGCCCCAGGAGCTGGCCGGCCTTGCTTGGTGGAAATGTGGCTTTGTAAAGCGCCTCTCTCTGGCCGTGGGGCGTGCAGGCCAGATGCTGGGGATTAGCTTCAGGATGGGGCACAGCTAGCACGGGGGATCCCCAAGAACGGCTGGAAATCATGACCCAGAGGTGGAAGGGTGACGATTCTATAGGAACGAGTCAGGGAGCATGAGCACACCTCCGTGGGGGCTCTCCCTTGGCCGGTAGTAGCCCTGAAGGCCACTGAAGAAATGAAGCCGGTGTCCTGAGAAATCTGCCACTGTCCTGGGAGGGTGGCCTGTGTCCATGCATCAAAGGGTACCCGTGTTGGGAATAGATCTTTTGATTAGTGCCGGTGCGTGGCCTTGAGCACATGCAGTGGGTGACAGCCCTTGGCCGCTGGTGGTGTCTGTCTGGTATCTGGTGGACCCCCCGGGGGTCTGGGGGGCATATAGTTGGTATTGTTGCTATTTATTGGGTCGCAACCCAGTAGATGGGTCACACCTGACAGTGTCTGAGGGGCTCTCTTGGTGTCCTGGGTGCATGTGGGTATCTGTTGGTATCTGGGTAGCAGGGCATGGTGACCACTGGGCTGTCTTGGTGTCTGTGGGTGTGTTGGACATCTGAGGGCATCTGTGATATCTGGGTACTATCTGAGGGTGTCTGATGGGCTCTGTTGGTGTCTGTGGGTATATATTTGGTATATGAGGAGTATCTGATTGTGTCTGAAGGGCTCTGGTGGTGTCTGGGTACCTGCTTGGTATCTGATGGCATCTGCTAGTATTTCTTGGTTTCCGTTAGTAAGGGGCTCTTGGCGCTGACCTGGCCTGTGATGTGTACCATGTGGGTGGGGGGCTGTGGTGATGGACATCTTTTGTGGGGGTTCCTGGAGCTTTCTTTTGACTGGATCGACAGCTGCTGGTGGAAGTGTTTACAGATGCTGAAATGGAGCTGTCTTGTGGAAGGGTGTGCTGTACAGGAAACATCAGTGAGCCACAGACTGAGTCAGCAGGTCTGGGTTCCAGGGCTGGTTTCGTCACATTCCTGGTCACTTGACCATGAGAGAAACTACTTAACACAATTTTAAGCAAGTTTTTGGAAGACCCACTTTGTTATTTTCTGGGACAAACAGATATCAAAGAGACAATATCTTCCTGCAGGAAACTCATAATGTGACTGGAGATACAAGTGGCCAGCAACCACTCAGGTGGTGGCCAGTGGCCTCTAGACGAACAGCAGCAGAACACACAGGTAGGTAGGTGACGTTTGGAATGATCAAGGCCAGGAAGCGTTTGGGACCCACAGAATAGCAGGTGATTGACTTCAACTGGAAGTTTGTGAAAACTCTCATGGGGGAGAATACCCTGCTGGGTATAGGGCAGAGATAAGGGGGCCACACCTCCGAATCTCCAAGCCCAATCTCCAAGCTGTTTCAGTTCACGTCTGCACACTGAGAGGACTGACGCGTTCCGTGGTGTAAGGGAACCCAGGGTGCTCTGCTCACGGCAGGATTTCAGGGAACCTTTGGGGCTAAATCAAACACTACTTAGTAACAGAGAGCCTGAAACTGGGAAGACCATTCACCAAGGTGCAGGTGCTGTGCTTGGGTCTCCTCTGAAAGCTCAGCAGCCCCACAAACTCTCTGGAACATGGCATCCATTTCAGATTGTGGGTCCCTCCTATAATGCATAATCTATTTTTTAAATTAAAAATAACGTACAAACTTATATATTTGGAAATTTAACCTGAAAATACAGCAACTTGCTTTGTCCCGCAGACCATGTGCACTGATTTTTGAGAGACCATGAAACAATGATGCAGCCCTATATACAAAGAAAGCCCCTTTATAAGGTGCTTAAATTGCTTTGGTGTCCACAGGGCCTCTGAATTCGATGACCCGAGCTATCCTAGAGTCTCATCTCCCAAGTGACATTTCATGATCAACACACAGGCATTGGAACTCCCGGTGGCATTCTGGGGAGCTCGCTTTTTATCAGACATGGGAGCCTTTGTCACCCAAGGCTCTGAAGCTGTCAAGTAAGGAGAAGTTCACAGATACTTTAATTCAAGCACTCGGCTACCTTGTTCTGCCACCTTACTTATTTCTTGAATTCAAATCTCTGACAGATGGAATCTTAGGCTCCAGATGCATCTGACACTGGACGAGTGCTGGCCCTCGGACACACTTTGGACCACATCCTTCAACAGTGTAGGGGCAGCTGTCAACACCCTGTTTTACAGAGAACAACGAGGGCCAGGTGGAGCAGACGGTGGGACGGTGGGACGCGAGCCCCTGCGTCAGGCCCTCTTCCCTGGCAGGCCGTGTGCCCCTTTGTCACCGGTGGCAATCAGCTTTGCCTCGCTGGGACCATTGCCCCTGAGAAGCCCAACTTCAAGGAGGACAGCTTGGCTCATGGTCTCAGTGCGTGTTGGCGGCTCCGTTGCTCGGGCCTGAGGCAGAACTTCTGGCGGAGGACATGGCAGAGGAAGGTGCTCGGCTCACGGCATCCAGGAAGGATCGAGGGACGGAGGAGGAGGAGGAGGAGGGAGCACACAAGGAGCAGAGGGATTCTTGAGCCCTCGCAGGCACACCCCCAGTGATCCAGCTTCTCCAAGGAGCCCACCTTCTGCCAGTCCATTTAGCCATCATGGATTAAGCCACCCATGAGGTCGGAGCCTCGTGATCTAATCACACCCCAAAGGCCCACCTCTGGACCTTGCTGCACTGGGACATGATTTGAACACCATCCTTTGGGAACATTCTTGGTCCAGAACACAGCACCCCTTCACTCAGGGGCAGTTCTCATGCATCTTCTTGATGCTCATATTAAGACTCCTCTTCCTCCAGGAGCCTCCCCGGGCCTCCAGGGGAAGTTGGGGGTGATGCACTGTCTCCTGTTGATGTCAGTGTTCTCCAAGGTCGTCTGAGACCCCTGGGGACCCCAGGGCCCCTGCAGACGACCTGCAGGATGAAGACTACTTTTAAAAAGTGCTGGACACTACTTGCCTCTCCTGCAGTGTCAGCATTTGCGTGGATGGTGCCAAAGCAACAGTGGTGAAAAGCCTGGCCCCTGGCACCAGTCACAGTGGGCCACAGAGTGTTGACCACAGGGCGGTGTCCACAGTCACTGCCTTTGACATGGTCACACTCATCCAGGGAAACAAACCAACAGAAATACCAGTTGCACTTAAAATTGTTTTGACAAAGCCGTGAAGCTGTTGAGTGTCTTGGGTGCCAACCCCAGAGTGCACACCCTTCTAACGCTGTGGGTCATGGGGAGTAGCCCAGGCCCCGGCTGCAGCTCCCGTGACCCCTGGGGACCGAGTTGCAGGGCTGGCCTTCACGCTGGTCTCCAGTTGGCATGCAGAGCCAGCCGCACGCTGTGCTGACTCGGAATCTAATATTTGTTGATGGCTTTTCTCTAAACAAGCAGAGTGAGCCTTCACGGCAAGGACAGCAGCGGGAGGCGTTTATCGCCAGTAATGAAATCCAACCTTGCAAGGGAAAGCTAGAATGTTGGGAAATGTGATTTGCTGCCATGAACTTGACAGCTCTCCAGTGCTAAGAGACATTTCTGATGCCATCAGTGGAGATATTGGCAAACGTGAGTTTGCGATATTATATAATAAGAGTAGACATTTAGAAGATCTTCACAACTCAGTAGATAAGCAAAAATGTGCAAGGTCACAAAATCATGGGCGCGTCAAAGGCCATTCAAGTCAGATAAGGGACCAAGAGACTTTATTGAAATAGTTTCACGTGCAACTGATTTTTTTTTTTTGTACCAGGGATTGGAGGCAGGAGGATCACAAGTGTGAGGCCAGCCTCAGCAACTTAGCTCTTTTCATTTTTTGCTTTGAGACAGGGTCTAGCTAAGTTGCTGAGGCTGGCCTCACACTTGTGATCCTCCTGCCTCCAACTCCTGAGTCACTGGGATTACAGGAGTAGCTACATTGCAATTGATCTTTAAAAACTGATTGCTCATTTCACTTGGCATGATAGTCTCCAGATCCATCCATTTACTGGCAAATGTCATAAAGCCATTCTTCTTTGTGGCCAAGTAATATTCCATTGTGTGTGTGTGTGTGTGTGTGTGTGTGTGTGAGTGTACCATATTTTCTTTATCTATTCATCTGTTGAAGAGCGCCTGGGTTAGCTCCCTAGCTTAGCTATTGGGAATTGAGACCCACAATAAGGGGGGAAAGGGGAGAATAGAAGTTCAGTGGATTAGACAAGGGGAATGAGGGGAAGGGAGGGGGACAGGAAAAGGAACCACAGTGGATGACCCAACATCACTTTCCTGTGTACATGTCACCATTGGGTGCACCCACAAGACAGGGGCCCTGACTAGAGTAAGATACACTCCGTGCTTGTATGATTACATCAAAATGGATTCTACTGTCATGTACATGTGAGAAGAGCCCATGAAGTTTGCAAAACTTGTCAAGTTTTGGTGTAGTATCAAAGGAGAGAGCCTGTGACTGTCTGGAAAGGCCATGAAGGACGGCGTGTGCCCCGACACACCCTCAGAAGCTCAAAACACTGTGACTGGGAAACACACAGTGCCGCAGTCTGGCTGGGCACACAATCACGAGCCACCACACAGCTTGTAGATTCAAACAGCAACTCTTTATTCCCGAACTCACACCAGCCGTCTACAATCACGTTCTGGGGAAATCCACGTTCTCTGCCCAGAATCACTCCACTGGGCTTCTCTCTCCCAAAATATACTGTCTGAATCCCGTGAGAACTCATACGCCCTATTCCCAGCATGAATAATCTTAAACCTGGAACGCCCTAAACCCGATTATCCTAAACCGGGAACACCCTAATCCGCCCTGGTCCTTGAGCAAGGTCACCTACATTCAATGTCACTGCAACATGGGGTACGCTGGCAAGGAAATTGTCATACCTACTTGGCTAATGGCTCCCAGCATCTCCCCCCTTCTGATTAATTAAACAACAAGCAATGTGGCTTAAGGACCGTGCCTGGTAGGTTGTCCGATTCAACATATGGTTCTTACCCGTCATCGGAAAACTGACCTTTAGGCGTCAGCCTCCTGTCTTAGGTTGATACCACTGCAATTGGATCATACCCGTCACTGACTACCGGTCCAGCATACAGCCATACTTGTGGATAGGTCTATGCACCAGTGGGGGGGTGAGGTTCTTTGCCTCCCCCAGTAAGACCAAGAACAGTTAGGACATATGTTGATACAATACAAAAATGTAGCCCATGGCTTTTTAAAGACGAGTTATTAAGTATATCAATGGGACCATCATGGTATCCTGTAGAAGGATACCATGGAGCACTGCGGGTCAGCTCCACAGCACCCCGGGACCAGCTCACCACTGCCGCCCAGCGTTGCCCAGGAAAAGGTCAAAACTCAGAATTCTCAGGACGGTTTCCACTGAACGCACATCACTTTCTCACCATCATAACCTTCTTCAGGCAGGGACCCTCTGTACAGGCCCGGGAGCAGCTGGACTCTAGCACAGACTTCAGCCAAAACACTGCGTCCCAGCAGCCGGAGTGTGCAGGTACCGTGGGGCCCAGCCGTCCTCCCGTCACACACAAGGGGGTTCGTGAAAATGCAGACAGTGCCACTCTTCCTGATAATTTTCATTTTGTTTTGGAAATGTAACTATTGCCAAAAGAATTCTATTTAAAAATAAATGTAAAGAAAATATTTTATATGAACATTTAAAGTAAATATACCAGTGTACATGTGTAGTTCAAATTCTGTTTTAATTTGTAACGTAGTGAATATTCTTCACAGCCCCCATCCAGCCAACTCTCTGGGTCCTTCAGTGTTCCAGGAGGTGACAGGTACATCTTCCAGGTGGCCCTGAGCTCCAGGTGCCTGGCTTGGGGTGCTCTGGGAAGCCCTTGCTTTCCCGCGACCCTGTTCCGTGCCCCAGCAGCCTACCTTGGCTGCACACGGCTCTCTGTTTGCACAGCAGGGACGGCTGCAGCACATCATGGTAGACACGTGTCTAGGTCCTGGCTTAGCTTCTGGGACGTACCTGGGACTCTCTCCTTGCTCATCATTCCTCTTCCTGTGGCATCTGTGGTTCAAGGAAGAATAGTGTCCCTGCATCTAATTCCCTTGGCTTTTGTTCTTTCAACTGGGTCCCTTGAAATATCAGGCAATAGAGCAAAGTTTGCATTGATCAAAAAACCTCTCTACTTCAGGAAACAATACGTGCGGGGTTTTCTCTTTGACGTAGACACGTACTTTGTCTCTGACACTTTTAAAAGGGTCTGTGAGATCAAAGATCTTCCTACAACACCTGTTCCAACACTGCTCTCAATGGCTATTGACCCATTCTTTGAGATTTTTATTTTGCGCAGGTGCTTTTTTCCAGTGAGATTATAGCATTAAACTGAACAAAACCCAGCGTCTGTGTGTTCATGTGGACGGAGATACACACACACACACACGTAAGCACACAGCTTTATAAACACATTTCTAGAAATATTAGAATTAAATCCCTGGCTGCTACCATGCTGAGTTATAAATGCTCTTTTGATAATCTTCTATTAACAGTAAACTAAATAACTCTGAGGGATTATTGCAAAAAAAGGAAACAAATACATAAAGAAATGTCTGCGTGGCCCGAGAAACGCACCTGGGCATCTGACCTGATCCTTTTACATGTATAGTCAAAGAAAAAAGTCTTAAAATGTTTAATTTAGATTTATTTTAACTGGTCCATAAAACCATAAAAATGTACCCATTATTGGGTACATGTGATATTTTGACACATGCATACATTGTAGAATGTTTAAACCAGTTAAACATGCATCTCCTCAAATGCAGAACATTTCTTCATGATGAAATATCAAAAATACTTGCTTTTAGCATATACTACTCCCTCCTTGTCCACGGTCACCCTGCTGTGCAACTGCATGCCAGAGCAGGCTCCTCCTATCTGACTTGCACCCATTGGTCAGCTTCCCTGGCCTCCCTCCCCGGCCTCCCTCCCTTGCCTCCCCGGCCTCCCTCCCTTGCCTCCTCGGCCTCCAAAAACCACCATTCTACTCTCCACTTCCATGAGACCGACCGTCAGGTCCACCCTGGGGATTATTCAGCCTCTGCCTCTGGCTGGCTTAATTCCTTTAGCACGATGGTCTCCATTTCCGTCCACACCGCGTGTGTGATGGGATCCCGTTCTTCCCTGCGGCTGGAGAGTCTGTGTGGTGTACGTGGACCACATCTGCCTCGTCCCTTCTCCAGGGATGGACACCGGGCTGCTCTCGTCTCTTGGTGTGGGGAGCGGTGCTGCCACCCTGCAGGGCAGGTGTCTCCCTCACAGGCGGACCCCGTTCCCTCGGGGGCACCGGCGCCCGGTCGTGGGGTTGGGGATGGCAGGGCAGCTCCCCTCGATGTCCTCAGGAATCATCAGGGAGACCCAGCTCTAAACCACCATGAAATACCCGCTTACTCAGTGAGAATCCTTGTTATCACAAAGACCGGGGGAGGGGGAAGGGAGCCCGCCCTCATGGGTGGGCACCAATCAGGGTGGCCGCGTGGAGGACCATGGGCAGTGCTGGCTGACCACTCTTGACGCCCTTGGAGGGCCTTTACGACAGAAAGGTCCAGTAGGTCAGTTCTGGGCACCAAGAGCCCACACGTGCAGCCCGCCAGCACACGGCCACGCGCCGCTTCAACCCCCGTCCCCCCAGCAGCAGCCCTGAGCCTCTGTGGGAGGAGAGCCCGTCGCCCAGCGGACACAGCAACACCCTGTTCCACAGCCTCCGAGGCGATCGGGCCTTGACTTGAAGGTCATGGACTCTGCTGGCCCTGGAGCCTTCTGAATTAAATGCTGATGTCTGCTTATATGTGTATTATTTCTTCCTCCTCCTCCCCTTCTCCCTCCCCCTCCCCCCTCCTCCTCCCCCCCTCCCCCTCCGCCTTCTTTGGTGGGATGATGACATTAGACCATTTGTTGAAGTTTTGAAGGGTCCCTGGCTCAGAAACTCTGTGGCTGAGTCGAGTCGCAGGATCTTCACCTGATCCTGTGGCCCTGCGTGAACCTGACGCAGCGTGTGTAGGACCCAGGGTAACTTTGTCAAGAAGCTGTGCGGATGCCTTAGCACACTGCGCCTGTGTCTGTAGAGTGACACTGAGCTGATCCTCCCACCCGTGCCTGTGTTAAAGCAGAGTCACTTTCCACACAGTTTTTGGAAAACAATTTAAGTTCACTTATTAGAGTTAGATATGTGATATTCGTGATCTCAAATCAATCATCAGTGTCTACTGTGAGTAAACAACTACGATTTCTTTTTGTGCCAATTTGTGAACACACACACGCGGGTGCACGCTCAGACACACACAGACACAGAGCCCCTGCCCTGTCATCTGGAAGCTGATTTCCAGGTAGCTCAGTGGGGAGCATCTCCATCTCCAGGGCAGGGGGCTGCACAGGAATCGAGAGCTGCCACACGGCGCCAGATGCCAATCCCCTCAATGGCACGTGGTGGCTGTGGTGCCCACGAGGAAGCACAAGGGACCCTGGGCCGTGCCACGTGACACCTGGGATGTGTGTGAGGGAGCTCCGCTGGGCAGCTCCGCCAGCCCTCCAGGCACAGCCCCGTCACCCTGAGGCTCCTGGCAGGTCACAGAGTTGACCCTTGGGAGCTTCCTTCCGCCTCCTGTCCCCGAGTACAGAGCTGGTGTCCAGCACAGTCTGAGCGGCCTCTCTGAGCTCGCAGAGGCAGGGACGGGTCCCAGGCCCCCTTGGCCCCAGCGATGGGAGGCTCTGGCCGTCTGTGTGGGAGCTCCGTCTGTGTGGGGTCTGCCCGCCTTTCCCCTCCGTCAGTCCTGTGCTCAGGAGCCCAGGATCCTTGTGCAATACTGGGAAGATGTGGGTTCTGTGGCCTCTTGGGGTGGTGGACTCGGGCAGAGCAGGGCTGGCCTGTGTGTCTCCCACGCGTGGCCTGGCGCTGGCTGACCGTGCTGGTGTGGGGCAGCCGCAGAGCCCATGGCAGCTCCAGCTTCTGTCGGATGGACCCTCCTTCCGCCTCTGTGGCCCCCAGGCCAGTGCGTGAGGCCACAGGCTCTGCCCCCCACCCCCAGCGCCCCTATGAGGTGGAGGAGGGCAGCAGCGTGCCCGTCCAGGCTGCCCAGAGGGAGTCCAGCCTGCCTTCGGTGTCACTTGATTGTCACCTAGGTCCTGCCTGCTGCCCTGTGGACTTCAGGGTCGGCACCAGAGGCCGAGAGCACACCCTCTCTCCCAGCCTCCACAGCTCCCTGCTGGGCGAGTCCCACTCTTCAGTAAGTGAGGGAGGTTCTAGCCTCACCCCCAACAGAAACGCTGATGTTGAAGCCCAGTGGGGACGAGTGTCCTGGTAGCCCCGGTGTCCCGTGCAGAGGCTATACCATCCTGAACACCCCGGAATATGCACATTGAAGGGTCACAAGAAGAGTTTCCCTGCACCCACTCACCCTCCCCCTGAAAGGGGCACAGAGTGGTGCCACAAGAAAGCTGTTCCAGATGCTCAAGTGGCTGCTTCTTTCTCCCCCACCCGGGACACTGAGGGGATTGGACGGCTCAGTACCTGGTGCAGCCAGAAGCAGGGAAAATGGGCAGGGCTCACAGCAGCTGGGTGCGGAACTCCACAGAGGCCTGAGGCTTCTACTGATTGTCTCATGGACTCCACCCAGAGGCCTGCCGTGGTCCATGCAGTGCGTGTCACCTGTCACCTGTGGATCTCCCTCCAAGTAGCCAGGCATGCCCCCAGCGTTCAACATGCTTCTCCCCACAGCCCTCGTAGCTGACGGCCTGCGGTTCCCACAGACGGCATGCGTGAGTCTCGGTGGGTCATGCACCAGCACATGTAGGCAGCCAGTCTATCTCTGACGGGGTGGTGGATGCTCACTACCTCGAACACTGAGGTGCTGCACTACGGAAAAGTAACTGGGCTCTTACCCGCTGGCTTGGCTGATGAGGAAAATAACGCATGAGCAAAACAAGACGTTCAAAAACCACACAGAGACCTCAAAAAGAACCAAAGAGAAACTCTAGAGGTGAAGAGTAGAATAAACTGAATGAAAAAATGCAGTATCAAGAGACTTGTCGTATGCAAAAAGACACCCATAAGATGATCCATGGATCTTTCAAAAGAAACCTTGAAGCCCAGGAGCGTGTGGAATGATGTTCAGTGTCTGTGGTGGGGAGAGACTGCCAGGAGCACTTCCTTGGCAAAGCCGTCCTTCAGAAATGAAGGGAAGATAAGGGTTTTCACAGACGAGCTGAGAAGGTCATCAACACTGGCCTCACCTTACAAGAGATTGTAAAAAGGATTCTTAAGGTTGAAATGAAAGGTTTAGTAAGATGAAAACTTACGAAAGTACAAAACTCACTGGTAAAGGTAAGGGTATAGTCAAACTCAGAATGCTCTATTACTACAATGATCATGTTGATAACTATAACCACATAATTTATTAATAGATAAATAAAACAAAATATGTAAATTGAGACATTAATAACATAAAAGTCTTGGTGAAAGAGAAGTAAAATCATAAGGTTTTGTATGTGATCAGAGTTAAGTTATCAGCCCAAAATAGACTGTTATAGCCATAGGATATTTTATGTTAACCTTATAGTAGCTACAAAGAAAGAGTCTGCAAGAGATATAAGAGATAAAGGAATCAAAGCATATCGTCACAAAGGAAGTCCTCAAAAAAAGAGGAAAGGAACAAAGGATCTGCAAACATTCAGAAAATAATAGCATGGGATGGTAAGTCCTCATTTAACAATAAGTGCTTTAAATATAAATGGATTAAATTCTTCAATCAAAAGACTCAGAGTATCTGAATGATCAAAGCAAAACAAAAACAAGATCAAACAGTGTGCCACCTTCCAGAGACTCACTGCAGCTTTAAGGACACAGACGCTGAAGGTGAAGGGGTGGAAGAAGCTAGTCCTTGGGGGTGGCGACCGTTCACAGTCACATTGGACAAACTGGCTCTGAGTCAAAAGCCATCACAGGAGCCCGAGACGGCTGCTGTGCAAAGATGAAGGGATCAATTCATCAAGAGTGACGCAACAGTTCTAGATATAGGCATCCATCACGGAGCTCCTGAACAGGAAAGCAGACATTAGCCGAAACACAGGGAGAGGCAGGCAGCCGCACAGTGATACAGAGGTCTTAATACCTGCGGTCAACACCGAGAGCTGTTCAGACAGAAACTGAACAGCACTGTGGTCCCATGGGCCTCCCAGACACAGAGAGGACAATGGTAGGAGTGGGCACGGAGTCATCCAGGATGAAGCGCAGGTCGGGCCACATTGCAATGTTGCTGTTAAAGCATCTTCTTGAACTCAGTGGTATGAAATGAATATTGTAATACCGGAAATGAGTATTGGAAAATTAATACAAATGTCAAAATTAATCAACACATTCTTGAATAAATAATAGGTCAAAGAAGAAATTCAAAGGGAATTTTAAAAATAACTTGAGGGAGATAAATATGAAAACACACACACGTTTGGACATGACTCCAAAGCACAGACAACAGACAAAAGACAAGTAGGATCTTTATCAAGCTGAAAAGCTTCTGTACAGCCAGAGAAACATGAAAGGAAAGACACAACCTGTGGGATGGAAAAACACCTTCATATGTGATGAGCGCTCAGCATCCAAGGCGCACGAGGACCTCAAACCAGTAGCAAAACCCAGGTCAGACAAATAACCCAAATAAATGATGGTCCGAGCACTTGAATAGATATTTCTCCAGAGACACATATGAACAGTCATAAGAAACTCTACTCCGCATCGCTAGTGATCAGGGATCAAACCACAATGACACACCAAGTCACCCTGTTAGGACGGCTCCTACCAAAAAGGCCGATGCGAGAGGGGAGGTGTGTGCTGTTGGGCGTGAACGTGGGCACGGCTTGGAGGTTCTTCAACACATGCTGCACGTGTCAGCCCTGTCCTGTGTCCACTGAAGGAAAGGAAGTCGGGACGTGGAGGAGGCAGCTGCGCTCCCCTGCTGATTGCGGCACTATTCACAGAGGGTGGCAGGGTGGAGGAAAGGTGACCTGTGCAGACCTCGGAGCACCACCCAGCCTTCACCGGGAAGGGAATCCCACCATTTGCAATGACTAGGTAGACACAGCAAGGCAAATCCTCTCCCTCCCTATGTGCAGGATCCCTACTCGCTGAGCTCCAAGGCGCAGAGCAGAGGTTGCCAGGTGGGGCTGGGAGAAGGACCGTGTGACCGAAGTGCAGGAGGCTCGGGTGTGCAGGCCAGTAGTGCAGGCCTGGTGCTCTGCTCCGGGATCTCCAGGATTCCTAGCTCCGACAACACTCCTGACGCTGGACACGAGCACATCTTAGCTTCTCACAGATAACGAGAGGGTGACGACGTAAGGTTGCAGACGCATGGATTGATGGAGCCCATTGCACAGGGCACATCAATTTACACCTCAAACAGGTACAGTTTTAGTTGGCAATGAACACCTCGCACATCTGGAAAAAGTTGTGTTTTAGAATCCACCTAGTTATGAAAATGAAGGAGTGCGTGGAAAGACGCCCTGGTTTTCCGGCAGCCCAGGCTTGCCTAGTGAGACACGCCCCACCACCTGGTGCCAGTGCCCCATTTGGCTCCTCCAGAACGAGGCAGCAGCAGCTCCTTGGGAGGTGGAATCTCTGCCCACCACTGGGCCAGACAGCGTGGGCACAGCAGTGTCCCGTGTGGAGGCTGCCACTTCACTTGGCTGGAAAGGAGGAGGTCTCATGTGTCTTGGGATGGAAGGAGAGATTTATCAAACGGCTCCAGATGATCACAACAAACAGCACACTTCCGAAGGAGAGAGCCGTGTAGGCCGTTTCCAGGGGGGAGCCGGCTGCCTCTCCTCTCCCAGGGCTGGAGCCTGGCTGTCGGATCAGGCTGAACGCAGGACGGGCAGCTGGCTGGAGCTACCTGGGTGCCACTTGGCATGGCACACGCGCTGCTCCTTCAACGGGCTGCGGACAGCATGAGCTGTCCCTTGACCACCATGGCCGTTGGGCACACAGAAGGCACATGGGGGCATGGCTGTGGGGCTGGTGCAGTGGACCCTCCCGACTCAGCCCGCAGAACCCTGTGGGCCCCTGTGTAGCATGCCTGCCATGGAGGGGAAGGGGAGCAGTCTCTCCGCTGGCTGAGCCTGAAGGTCTCCTGACAACAGATGTCGCGGACCCACCTCTTCATGGCCCAAATCCTCCAAGTCAAGTCGGCTCTGTACTGAAGGAGTGAAGGAATCCTGAAGCTAAGGGATCTTCTCGACAGCCCAGGAGGACTGGTGGCGCGTGCTCACCTCAGGGGACCTGGCTCCGCTGCAGTCCTGCCTATGGCCAGGCGCTGCTGAGACAGGGCAGTGGACATGGGACAATGAACCCTGCACTAGTGCATTCCTGCCTCCAGGCAGGGAGCACCAGAGAAAGGAGCCTGGGGGACCTCGGCTCTGGGGCCTGCTCCCCACTGGACTTGCTCACTCCAGCCCCTCACCTTACCTTCTCAAGTGGCCTGTGGCAACCGGCAGAGAAACTCACTCAATGTGCAAATCAAAATGAGCCCTGGGAAGCCTGGGTGAGTGGCAGACCGCTGGTTGCTGTGGGGAGCACCGTCGATTCCACCGTAATTCAAATGTGTTCCCTGGCTGCGGCCCCCGCCCCGGGAAAGCACGGTCCCCCTCTTTCTCATCGCTCCCACAAGTGGATAAAGCAGGCTGGGAAGGGACGGCCACTTCCCCAGTGGTCTCACGGTCCCTCCTCTGCCCTCCTGGTGGGCGCTGTCCCCAGGGCTGCTCCCACAGAGCAGTACTCGTCAGAACGCGTTCGGCCTCCACGGGGCCCAGTGCCCCTCGGGCTCGGCCCCGTGTGGGCTCTTCCTGGGGTCCCCGTGCAGTGGGTGCAGGGAGGAGCATGCTCCTCTGAGGGACAGGAGGAGAGGCGACTGACAGGGCAGAGCCAAGGGCGTCGGTAATGAGAACAAAGAGGGAGATAAGAGGAGGACACAGAAGGCCCCGGAAAGGGCAGGCGCAGCCGGCTCCCGTTGGTGCACAAGGACTCCTGATTTCACAGGCCTGACAGATAATCAGGCCTCATTATGCTGGGTGTCAGGGAGAGGGTAATATTTTCAGAGGGCAACTGCTTAAAAAACAATTTCTGTCACACCGCCTGCCCCTGCGCCGGGCGCGCCTGCCTCCGTGCCTCTCTGCTGATTTGGAAATAAATTATGCTGATTGCTCCCGATACGAGGGGAATCCATCATCGTTCCCCTTTGAATTCATCCGGCCACCCTGTAATTGTTCTGGGCCTCTCTGAGGAGCGGCCCTCTTCCTCTGGGGTGTTAATGAGACCTCAGCCCCCACCCCCTGCAGGCCCCTTGCCGGGCCACGGTGGGGTGCCAGGACCCCCACTCTCGAGGCCAAGCTGCCACTAAGATGCCTTCCTCCCGTGTGAGTGCCCCAGACGGGCCTCTGCCCGCGTTCCATGGGCAGCCTGGCGGGCCGAGGTGGCTCTGGTTTTCTGTTAGCACATTTATTGTTCCCGACACTTTCTACTGTCAACGGTTTTGAGACGAAGAATCGAATCAAAACTCAGCCGACCACCTGGCTTTTCCTTCAGGCCTGACGGCTGGATAATAAATCAGCAGGCACCTGTTTCGCGGCCACCCCAGGTCCCTGAGCAGCAGAGTCGGAGGTTGGTGGCTGTAGATACCTTCTTCTTTCAGACCTTAAATTAGGGTGGGGTTTTAGGTCTCGAGCTGCTGAACATGTTTATCCCATTTAAAGACCAGAGTGACATAAACTAATAGAGAAGAAAGCACTTTGAAAACCAGCAAGTTCTAAGTGAGCCTAACTGGGACTCAGGGGAACCGTGACCTTGTGTGGGGTGTGCACCCGGCACTGCTCTGGAGCAAGGCCCACATCTTTCAAGAGATTCTCACGTGGCCTGTGGCCACTGAATAACCAGCAGATGATCTAACTCATTATAAAACAGAGTGAACCCTGGGAATCCCGGGTGTGTGGCCGAGTGGGTGGTTGCTGGTTGATCCAGCAGCGCTGCTGGCCACCAGGCGCCAGGGAGTGGGGTGGGCACTGTCGATTCCCTTTTAATCCAACGTGTTCTGATGATGTCCGAACTCCTAATGAGCTAGCACAAGTACAGGATCAGAACCCAGTTTCCCGGCTCTCAGTCCAGGACATTTCACTGCGACCTTCTTCTCTGACCCCTTAGAGACTGGACTCCAGAATTCACTGGGGATTGTGCACAGGGGTGAGCTTCAGGCCCTGGGCAGCTCCTGCGCTCTCCTGGCCCTCGCCTGGACTCTGGCATGGTCATGGTCGGGTCTGCACCTTGTGCTTCTCCGTCACTCTCTCTGCAGCATTCAGCTCCTCGGGGCCGACAGGACCGACCTCATCAGCCCAGGTCCCCCCTCTAATGTTTATGCAGGTTGTGGATGGAAACCGCAAGGACCTCGTCTCTGCAGAGCTGGGAGGTGCTGGCCCCACGCACGGAGGGCGGTTCAGGGAAATCATACAGGGAGCAGCTCTCCTGCCTGACTGGACTCGAGTCCAGCAGCACTGCTGGCTACCAGGTGCCAGGGGGTTGGGTGGGCAGTGGCCCAGTAGCCCTGTGCCCTAAGTAGGAAGGGCACAGAGGTCACCAGAGGCAACACACAAACGTGGTGGGCACCGGAGGGAGTCCCAGAACTCCTGGGGGGCCCAGACCCAGCAGGCGAGGACCCAGGCAGTGTGGAGGCGCCTCCTCCATGGCCACACGCCCCTTCCTCCTGCCTCTGCGCATGTGCCTCAGGGCTCGCAGAGGACGGTTAGAGCTCACGCTCTCATTGTACACCCGCCCCAGACCCACACGTGGCCCAGAGACCCCACCCCATTCCCAGGCTGTGCATAGAGATCCTGGCTGCAGAGGACTCGTACTGAGCTCCCAGACAGCCGATGGCCACTTCCTGCTCTTGCTGGACAGGAGGAGCTGGAAGCTGTCATCCGAGAAGGCACACAGCAGCACTGGGATGCACAGTCCACGCGAGCCATCTTCAAGTCGGCCGAGCCCAGGGAGGAGACATTTCGGAAGAGGAAAGTGGGGCTCTGGAACTCTCTGAGGAGCCACTGCTTCCCTGGACTCCAAGGGACACTCTGCCTTTCAGTGCTGTGAGGCTCAGGAGGCCAGTGGGTCCACCCGTCTCCTCCTGGGGGCGGCTGGGTCTCACACTTCCACCAGAAAGGTGTTTTCAAGCACCCACTGAGCATCAGGTGCTGTGAGCTGGATGCCAGGCTGAAATCAGCTCAGCACTCACAGCGGCCTGTCTTCCCCCGGTTCTCTTTGCACGTGTGCATGTGTGTGTCCGTCTGTCTGTCTCATCACCTCTTTTTGGTGGGCTCCTTGAGGGTGGGGTCTGGTTTCCTTAATCAGCTTCTGAACTTCAGGGGCCGACAAGCGTCTTCCATGAAGCAGGCGTCAAGAACATACTGTGCAATCACCGAGCTGGAAAGGCGCGTCCTGTGAACACAGAGCAGGAGCCGCAGGAGGACCGTCCCTGGGGCACCTGTCCCCAGGCCTGCGGGCTGGTCCTTCCCTTGATATGTCCTTGGCTCCGAGGGCTTGAGCCACTCTCTAGGTGTTGTGTTTTTACTTAACAGAACAGCTCCGAGGCTCTGTCTTGGGATGGAGCTCGTAGCTGGGATGAGCTTCGCGTGGACTTGGCTGGATGACCACTTGGCTGGCCAGGTGTGCGTGTCTCTGTGTGGGTTTCTCACATGCTTTCTCGCTTTGTCTGCCGAGAGGCTGGGACGCCCCGAGGCAGAAAGCACCTGTGGCCAGGTCTCGGTTTCTACCACCATCCCGTGTGGAGAGGAAAGAGGGCTCCTCGGAGGAACGGCTGGTTCAGGGAAGGCCCGGTGAGGGGCAGGCAATATGAGCCTGCTGACCTCGTGTGCTAAGGAGTCAGGAAGAGCTTGAGGAAGGACAGGACAGGCCCAAAGGCCACCAGAACCAGCGTTCGTGGGCGTGAAGACAGCCCCGTGCTGTGGAGGTCAGCTGGACAGAACTGCCTTGGTGACGCTAGATCTTCTAAGCCTCGGTCTCTCTTCATGGACTTAATGCTTCTTTTCTTTTAGCACAGTGTGAACTCTCAAGGCAGAGATTTTGCCCATTTGTTGATTTTTTCCCCTAAGTGTTTTGTTTCATGTTCTGATCTATTGTAAGTGAGCCACTTTCTTCATTAACTTCAATTTCTAATTATTCAAATAGAGAAATACAGATGCTTTATGCATATCTCATCAGTTTTCCAGCTCCCATAACAAAACATCCCATAGATCAGGTGGCTTAAAGGACAGAGACCGATTCTTGGGAGATTTAAAACTTCTTGCTGGCTGCATGGTGGGGACCTGAGTGCGGTGTTGAACCAGGGCTTGGCAGCGGCTGGCCTCGGCCTGATCCTGCACAAGGGCAGCGCCTGCTCTCGCCAGCAGGCCCGGGGCGGCTTTTGATCCCTCCCAGACGCCCCCTCAGGTGGGGGAGGCTCTTCCTGCCCCTCGTTGGGCGACTCTGTTTTCCAACTGTGGATGGTTGTTGGGTTTTGTGCAATGCGTGTCCTGTGAGATGATCATAGAGCATGGTTTCAGTGTGTGGTAAGATGAGATACAGAGACTCCATTTTTAAGGCCCCAACAACTTTGCATTCGTGGGGAACCACGTTTAGTCACTGCGCCTCGGCCTTTTGCCTTGCTGGGTCTGATTTGTTAGTTTTGGCACCTGTGGTTGTGGGGCCGTTGACGGGTTGTTGCTGTGCTGACTGTGGTACAGGAATGACAATGACTCTATTGACTGGTCGGCAAGGCGTCCTCCTGGCCTTCCAGGAGAGTCTGCCTGGAGTTGGAATTGTTGCTCTCAGGTATCTGAAGTTTCATAAGTGTCGTGTCCTGAGCCTGGAGGTTTCTTTGTGGAAAGGTTTCAACTGAAAATTGCATTTCCTTGATAGTTTGAAATTTCAACTCCTCTTTCTCAATAATCCGTAGAGTGAGTGGACAGGACATCAGTGAGGCTGTAAAAGATTTCAACAGCACTAGGAGCCCCCATGACCGAACCGGCCTGGGCAGAGCGCTCCCCATGCTCACCCCGTGATGGACGTTCTGTTGAAGAGCCCAGGGCTTCCTGCCCTCGTGCGCTCACTCCCACCCTGACTATGGGCAGGACCTGCGACTGGCTTCTAGCCAACGGTGACGAGCCCTGCATAAGCATGTGCAGAAAGCATGTGACTTTGTCCCCTGAGGTTACAGGGGCCAGGAGGAGGCAAGAGGCAGCCCCAGAGGCCTGCACAGAAGAACTCGGGTGGGGCGCCCAGACCCTCAGCTGGACACTGCACCCAGAGGTGCTGCCAGCACCGTCACACAGCACTGGGGAACTAAGAGGTGCCGAGACTTTTGCTCTATTGTCTAGTTTATGGATCTACTTCAGCTTCATTTTGACTATGATTAACCTGATACATATTTTCAATCCCATTATTTTTAACCTTTTATATTTTTATTTATTTTGAATTTTTTTTGGTTGTTGATGGACCTTTATTTCATTCATTTATTTTAATGTGGTGCTGAAAATTGAACCCAGTGCTTCACACATGCAAGGCCAGCGCTCTACCACTGAGCCACACCCTAGCCCTCGACCTTTTATTGTTTCAAGTAGTTTCCTTATAAGCAACACATATTCTAATCCCACTTTGATCTTGCTTTTTCAATGCAATCTAACAGTCTCTGTCTCTTATTTAGGGTATTTAGAGCAGTCAGATACATGTTTTCGTTTTTATCGTGTGAAGTATGTGTATATACAACGTACACTTTATCCTTTGTACCAGTTTAAGCACACAGCTCAAGAGCCTTCAGCATGTCCTCCATGATGCACAACCATCATCGCCATCCGTGTGTAGAATTTTTTATCATCCCAAACAGAAACTGCACTCCAGTGCATGGTGGCTCCTCATCCTCCCCTTCCCTAGGCCCTGGCAACCACTTTTCTGCTTTATGTCTCCGTGACATTGGCTCCTCTAGGTTCCTCAGTGGAATCATGCGATATGCATCCTTTATAGAGGCCTGCTGGGCTGTCAATAGACATTTGGCTTGTCTCCAGCTTTTGGAGTAATGAACACAGGTGTGCACGTACCTGTCCAAGCCCCAGCTTGAGGTTCTGTGGGGCATCCACTCAGAGGCAGCCCTGCTGCGTGGTGGGTGCTCCTGTGAGGTGGGTGCTCCTGTGAGGTGGATGCTCCTGCGAGGTGGATGCTCCTGGGTGGTGGGTGCTCCTGGGTGGTGGGTGCTCCTGCATGGTGGGTGCTCCTGTGAGGTGGGTGCTCCTGTGAGGTGGGTGCTCCTGCGTGGTGCATGCTCCTGCGTGGTGGGTGCTCCTGTGAGGTGGATGCTCCTGCGAGGTGGATGCTCCTGGGTGGTGGGTGCTCCTGGGTGGTGGGTGCTCCTGCATGGTGGGTGCTCCTGTGAGGTGGGTGCTCCTGTGAGGTGGGTGCTCCTGCGTGGTGCATGCTCCTGCGTGGTGGGTGCTCCTGTGAGGTGGATGCTCCTGCGAGGTGGATGCTCCTGGGTGGTGGGTGCTCCTGGGTGGTGGGTGCTCCTGCATGGTGGGTGCTCCTGTGAGGTGGGTGCTCCTGCGTGGTGCATGCTCCTGCGTGGTGGGTGCTCCTGTGAGGTGGATGCTCCTGCGAGGTGGATGCTCCTGGGTGGTGGGTGCTCCTGGGTGGTGGGTGCTCCTGGGTGGTGGGTGCTCCTGTGAGGTGGGTGCTCCTGCGTGGTGCATGCTCCTGCGTGGTGGGTGCTCCTGTGAGGTGGATGCTCCTGCGAGGTGGATGCTCCTGGGTGGTGGGGGCTCCTGCGTGGTGGGGGCTCCTGCGTGGTGGGTGCTCCTGTGAGGTGGGTGCTCCTGCGTGGTGGGTGCTCCTGTGAGGTGGATGCTCCTGCGAGGTGGATGCTCCTGGGTGGTGGGTGCTCCTGGGTGGTGGGTGCTCCTGGGTGGTGGGTGCTCCTGTGAGGTGGGTGCTCCTGCGTGGTGCATGCTCCTGCGTGGTGGGTGCTCCTGTGAGGTGGATGCTCCTGCGAGGTGGATGCTCCTGGGTGGTGGGGGCTCCTGCGTGGTGGGGGCTCCTGCGTGGTGGGTGCTCCTGCGTTGGGCCTTCTCAGGCACTGCTGCACAGTTTTCTCCCAAGATGGTCACCCACAGCCATCCCAGTCTCCCCACGACCTTGGCGCACAGCCCTCCTGGTGCCTGTGAAGTGGGTGTCACTGTGATGCTGATTTGCGTCCCTGTGATGACGGATGATGTGACACTGGCCGTTTGTGTACCTTAGAGAGATGCCCGTGCAAGCCCTTTGCCCATTTTTGGTTGGGCTGTTGTCTTTCTTGTCTTCAGTTGTGAAGCTCCTTGTTATACTGGATGGACCTCCCACCAGGTGTATGATTTGCAATTCGTTTCTCTGACTCAGTGGCTTGTCCTTTGGCGTCCAAAATCTTCTACTTTTGATGAATTCTAATTTGTCTATTTTTTCTTTTATTTTTGTGTGCTTTGGGTGTCATATTCAAGAATTATCAATGAACTCAACGATGTGACTATCTTCTCTGTCTTGCAGTTTAGCTGTTAGGTTCAGTGGTTTGATTCACATAAGATCCCTTCTGCCCAGGGTCTCAGGCGAGGACTGGGTTTCTCACTCGCGTGTGGATGCCTGGTTTCCCCAGCGTGGTTTGTTGAAGACTGTCCTTGTCTAGTCCATGTGTCTTGCACCTGGCCACACATTGCTCCTGGTCCCTGTGTTCTACCCACTTTAGACCCTCTGTGTCTAGTGTGATGGTCACCAGGGTGGGATTGGAGCTGCCATGTCACTCTTTGTGTCCTTTCGACTCCCTTCATCTGCTCCTGGTCTTTCTGTCTTCTTTGACTGATTCGTTGGTTATTGTACTTTATCTCCTTCGCTGGACCTTTAGATGCCGCACATTTTTATTTCTGGTGTTGCTGTGGGGATTTCTTCTGCTCATGGTCTACATCTGGCACTCACTGTCACCTAAGGTCCAGTTGTGGTGCGGCATAGCAAGAAGAGTCGGGTGTCCTCCTGATTCTCCCCAGCGGGACGCTGTCCTCTTGCTGTCACGTCTTGCCCATGGGTTGTAACTCCAGGACGCAGTCGTCTCTCAGTGGATTCAAGAGCAAGACGACCGTCTGCACATGTTTCCTGTGTGGTGGCTGTTTCTGGTGCTGGTCTTCCCGGTGGAGTCAGGATTTCACCTTGTACCATTTCCCGTGTGCTCAGAGAACTCCATTAATATTCTAGACGTGGGGGTCTTTGGTGCTGAATCTTTGTGCATCTGCAGAAGTGGCCTACGCTCTGAGCCACCGCGGCCCTTGCCTTCTCTGCCTCACAGCGTCTGCCCATTCCTCGGTGTGTGGTCCTGTGGTGCTTGTGTTGGGCCCATTGCTCAAGTCCACCTCATTCCCCTCATTTACGTCCTCTGTGGGCAACCGGACCCTGCGCTGCCTTCACTCCCCTGTCCGTGTAGCCCAACATATCCACAGACTCGGATCCGGATTCTCAGATTCTTGGGCAGGACATCTTGGAGGGGCGGGGGATTATCTGTCTCACAAGGGTAATGTGCTGCCAAGGGGTCAGAGAAGTGAACCCTGAGGACTTCCCTCAAGAAGCAGGGAGGCCCGGGGAGCCTGGTCTTAAAGGGTGGGGAGGCTGGTGAGAAATGGGTTGGAGAAACAGTGGAGGAAAGTCGGATCCCTTAGAGATGACTCTCTGGGGGTTTGGTGATGAGGGGAGACAAGAGATGTCCTGTCAGTGCTGAGAGACAGCGTGAAATGAAGAGAGCTCAGAGGCCAGGCTCAGGACGGGATCTGCTCAATGGGGCGTCTGAGTTTGGACAACTCTTTCACCTCTGGGCCTCAGTGGTATGTAGGGGAGTGTGGAAATTGGCCTCAGCTACAGTCAGGTGCTGGGGGAGAGGGCAAGAGGGGACTGAAAGCCCGTCAGGGAGCCCAAGGTCTGGACTGGCTCGGATGCTATTTCTGGTGTTCTCGTTTTCAGGCTCAGGTGCCCTGGGGGTTCCCAACACTTTGGCTCACGCTCAGAGAAGCGACACTCACTGACAGCTGTTCTCCACTTCCAAACCAGCTTTCTTGCAGGAGGACCCGAGTTACAGGAGTGTGGGTGTCTTTTCTCTTACTAGTCTTTAGGAGTCATATCCTATATTCATTTCGTAACTCTTCTTCATCACTTGGAACTTCTACAGTCTAACTCTCAAAAGATCCAGCTCTCAGCTTCTAAAGTTAACATGGAGACTGCTCCAAGACCCACTTAGCCTGGAACAAGATGGCACCATGGCTTCTTTATTCAGTTGCTGAAAAGCCTCCCAGCTGTCTATAGTGCTGTGTGTGTGTGTGTGTGTGTGTGTGTACGGTAGAGCACACACACACAGAACCTTCCTTTCTTCATCTTTGAGTTATCTTGGGTTGGCATGATTGGAAAACCCTAGGATTGTTGTTCACATTAATAGTGCCTGGAGATCTTTTCTTGTCCTGCCTCCCCGACCTTCAGAGAACAGGAGTATTGAGTACTCAGCTTCTCAGGTCTGCAAAGATCACTGTCGTCTGGGATTCTAGGTTGCCATGTTGTTCAAACCATTGCTCAGAGGATTCTTTCCAAATGGAATAATGAGTGATCCAGGATTTATGATGTCCTTAAAGTACAACATAGTGTTTTGGTTTCACATGGTAAATCATTAGATGTTTAGAAAATAATGCATTGTTGGGAGCTAAAGCCCAAAATAAGCCCACAAGACATTCACCAAAATGGTGATTTTTAAGTAGTTTTTGTCTGAGACCAAAGCCACCAACTGGCTGTAGAAATGAGCAGCAAACAGGAGTGGACACAGAGTCATCATCAGAAACCCACTTCCACAGGACGTCACCACTTATTTATAGTAATAGTGAAGAGCCCAGAATCTCAGCCTTTTCTGCCTAATGGTTTCTGTTTCTGAAGGTAGCTGTGAAGTTGAACAGTGACCTCCGAGCTACGTATAGCCTGGTCGAACCAAGCAGTCGGCATGGATTCTTAGGGGCTTGCCTTCAAGCAGAATCACAGGATGCCATTAAACATGTTCTAAGAGAGCAGACGCCCAGAGGGGATCTTCCATTAGAAAGAGGGTGGACAGGGCCCAGGAGAGAAGGACGCCAAGAGGTTCCAAGCACAAAGCGTTCTGCTGGGCTTCCTTCACACATCAACCAGGAGGGAGGAGTGTGGCTCAGTCACGGCTCCTGTCTTCTGCATGTCCACAGCATGTTCCTGAACTTAAGGACTTGACGCTCTGATCTATGATCCACTCCAAGGGCACAGGTCATGGCAGGACTTCGGTGCGGAGGTTGACACATGGAATAATTCCTCCCCCAGTAATTTCTTGGGCTTTAGGGAATAGAGAACATGGAGGGGAGTTTGGAGAAGGAGAGAGGGAGGGGTGGGGACGGAGAGAGAGAGGGAGAGAAGATGGTATAAATGAGGGAGATATAATTGTCCCTTTCATTTTAAGAATTCCACCTCATTTCTGCTTCCCAGGAGTACAGAATAAGTCATGTTTCCTCCTTATTTAAAAAAGAATTAATTTGATTTTTCTAATTGGAACACTTTCTACCTGCTGATTGCCAATTGGAGTCAGGATCATGAATAAAAGCTTGGAATTACAATTCAAGAGACTCATGTAGTTAAATAATTAAGCTATCTGCCAAGAAAGAAACAAGTCTGAGAAGTCGAGAACAACTGGGCGTGGCTGAGCCTCTCATCTCACCACCTCCAAACTGGCACTGGGGTGGACATCGAGCAGCTGACAGCAGCCGACGGGAGCATCCTCAAGTGGGCAGTGTGGCAGGGTCCATGTGAGGGGACAGGCCTGGTCGGGTCAGGAGTAACAGGGGGGATGGAGTCCTTTCCAGTTGTGCCCTCTCCTCTCCCCTACCCTGCTCTGCGTGGGCTGTGTCCAGGGTAGACAACCAGCCAGAGCAGCCCCAGAGACTGTCAATAGGCCACCAAAATCAGCTGTTGGTGGCCCACCCTGTGGTCTCTCCTACTCCTGTGCCGGGCGAGCAGGGTGGAACTGCCTGAGCATCCAGCCAGGGTCACGCCAGGGGTGGGTCCAAGAGGAATGATGGAACCCAGGCTGCAAACCAGGGGCCCCGAGGCCGCGTCCACACCCCTGGAGAAGCTCAGCGCGAGGCTGCACTCGTCCCTCTTCCAGTGATTAGGTACAAACTGACCATTCTAAGGGATAAAACCCAGCCCACAGAGGAAATTGCCAGATCAAGGAAATCTGAGCATTATGAGCAGGAGGACACCCGGAGCAGCCTGCAGGAGAGTAGCAGAGAGAACAGAAGGGACAGAAGAGACTGAGACCAAGGCCCTGGGCTGAGGGGGGAATATTCCTGATATTGGAAATCAGTAAGTGAATAAAAACTGTGAATAAAATCCTGTGGACTTATGCTATGGCCAAAATGAAGTAATCAAGAAGAGAGATGGGGGGAAAAGAAGGAAATACATAAACAATGGTTTTCAAGAAACTGGGCCTCAGGCAAAGGAGGACAGAGACCCCTGAAAGATGGAAGTAGGTCTTGGGCCCTGTGCTGGCTTGGGCAGACTCCCAGAGAGAGCTTCCCAGGTGCAGTGCAGGGAGGGGGACCGGCCAGTGTCCAGAGGACTGTGTCAGAGGACTGCCTGAGTCGGGTAGGTGGAGACAAGAGTTAGGTGACTGGGTGGCCAGAGTGCCCAGGACAGAGGACCAGAGGAGAGGACCGAAGACGGGAAACTTGAGAAATCTACAGGACACTCAGAGTACTGACCAACTCTGCACCCTAGAAAGGGGCTTGCCCCAGAGAAAGACCATGTGGAAGGCTTAGAGCCATTCCCAGTGCCCACACAGGTCCTGAAACAATGCTGCTCCCACAGCCCTGTCTGGAAAAAGTACATAGCTCCTGGGAACTTGAGTAGAGCATTCAGTAAAGGGGAACAATGACCCCCTAATGAGCTCTACTCCAGAACCACCCAACAAGTTATAAAACAAGCCAAATAACTGCATTGCATTCCAGAACAAAATTTAAGAAGATTTACAGAAATACAAAAATATACCGCATCCAACAAGGTAAAATTCAGTATTTGGTATTTAATCAAAATTACCAGGGATGCAAGAGGCACGATGCCTAGACACATGAGACTAGTCAATCAGTCAGATGTGATGTGGAACAGACAAAATGTTAGCACAAAATGTTAGCACAGGAGAGCAGGACTTACAGCTATCCTCACCTGTTCTGGAAGGAGAGTCACCAGAGAGAGAAACATCCAGATGGAATTTCTAGAAATGGAAACCACAATGTCTGAGATGAAAAACACACTGGAAGTATTAGTGGCAGATTGGACTTTGCAGGTGAAAGTGTCAGTGAAGGCACCAAAGGACTGAGGGCACCAACGCTCAACAACAAAAATTACCTAAAAGGAAACAGATCAGATGTTTTTAAAAACTAAAAGAGCACTAGTGGACCATGGGGGTGGACTCACTCAGCTTTGTACTTGGTATTGGAAGTTCCAAAGAGGGCCAGAAAAACTTGTAAATAAATAATGGGAAAAACTTCCAAACCTGAGGAAAACTGTCACTCATGCATTCAAGAAACACAATCAACCCCAGAACAAGCATCATTTTACAAAAGTACACTGAGACACATTGCATTCAAATCACTCCAAGTGGTGCCTTGACATTCACAGAACAAAGCTCAAGAATACATAACACAAGAAACAAAAGTTCCCGCTGTCAAACCAGGCAAAATCCATAATATTTGGCACCCAATGAAAAAATCTGGTCATACCAAGAAGTGAATAAATGCAATCTATAATGAGAAGAAAACCAATTAGAATTGATTGATTACTAACATATTAAAATTAAAACACACACAAAAAATTGAAGCAGTCATATGACTCTGTTCCATATATTCAGAAAGTTAAGCACAGATGGCAAAGATAAAAAAAACTCCAAAATTAAATATATAAAGAATATAACACGTGAGATGAAAAATATCCAGGAAGGGATTATGACAGATTAGAAATGGTGAAAGAAAAGATTAGGGAACTTGAAGACATAGAAATAGAAAGTATCAAAAATGAAGTACAGAGAATAAAAGGAATTTTAACTATAAGAATAGAGCATCCATGAGCTGTTGAAAAACTTGAACTGTTTTAAACACACACATGCGCACTCGCACATGTACACTCACATATACACAGTGGACAAAGGGGAGAAGGAGGGAAGAGGAAACATATTTCAAGAAACAATGGCAGAGCTTTCCAAATTTGGTTAAAACTACACACCCACACCTCCAATAAATTCAATGAATCCCAATAGTAAGAATGTATAACTTTGTTGAGGCCCGTCCTAATCTAACTGCTTAAATGCAAAGAGCAATCATAAACTTTGCAAAAGACAAACAAACAAACCCCAAATTGATACAAATTCATGAAGGAGACCCAGGGAAGAGATAGAGAGATGTCAGCCAATTTCCCGAGGGACACGATGCCGTGGAGAGGAGAGAGAGATGGTGTCTAAAAAACCAAAGGGGCCTCAACCTAGAAGTCTGCATCTTGGGAAAGAATCTCTAGAAAACAACAGTGAAACAAGGACATTCTTGACGCCCACTGGTGACAATCAGGCTGAGTCCAAGGGCACGTGGGGGCTGAGCAGGGCCCGACAGCGACAGCTGTGAGCAGGCCCGGAGCCGTCCTGCCTCTCATTCACCTGGGCCCGCTGCGTCCTGCTCCAGGGGAGGCGGTGGAGATCCCCACGTGGCCTGTGAACCCTGACACCTCCCCTCAGCCCCAGAGAACTGGACTAATAAGCCAACAAAGGATTAGTAAAAGATGATCCAAAGAAGGCCACGGCGGAGACACAAGTGCCGTGAGTCAGGCGGTCCAAAGATGAAGGCGTCAGCCGTCACTCGCTGCGTTAGACATGGAGGACTGAATGCTTCAAGTCAAGGCATGAAGTATCTGAATGAATCAAAGGTGAACTTACAGATCAGGAGGCAGCAAGGCTGGAAGGGCCTGATGGAAGCAGTGTGTGTTTTCAAATGCTGACCCACAGCTTCCCGACCCTGTGTAGGGGGCTCCCGTCTTGGCACAGCGGGCTCCAAGGGAAACCAGCTCCAGGTCGTTCACAGTTTCAACGTGGGATCTCTACACTCATTTTGATGATGTGTCTTTGTGAAGTTAATGTTTCAGCAGTTACTCTGACAAAACACACTGTGCAAAAATATTTTTTGTACCAGAAATGAGAGGGGTGACATCTGATCTGTTCCCAAGTACTACCGAGGTGTGCTGTGCCTGACAGGTGTCAAGTTCCCAGGGCATAAATAGTCATCAAGTCAAAGAAGTGGAACTGTTGGGTTTTATTTTTGTCTTATGAATGCCTCATAACTATAAAAGGTTCCATTCCCTGGAAGATATAAAAATCCTAACGTAGCCTGAAATCACATTAGGCACAGGCTGACATGGCAGTTGCATGATCACAGTGTCAAGAATCCCAGGCACAGTGGGGACGTTAGAAGCATCTCTCATGGGACAAGGCGACTTATCCATGGAGCTGAACACTGACTGACGTTCAGGGTCAGGGCTGGGGTCTGCACGTTTGTCCCCCTCCCAGTTCTCCATTCAGTGATGCTGGGAGGCAGTGGGGCCCGAGGACTCTGCCTCCTTGGGTGCCGGTAGAGGGCTTCCTGGAGGGAGTCTGAGCCTCACCCTCCTCTCCCTTCCACCTTCTGGAGGATGCAGCAGCACAGCGCCATCGGGAAGCAGAGGGCAGCTCTCTCCAGACACCAAGCCTCCACCAAGCCTGGATCTTGACTTCCAGGACTGGGAGAGGCACATTTCTGCTCTTTGTAAATTACCTCACCTCAGGTATTTATAGCAACACAACCAGACTAAGATAATCAGTGAGTAAAACATACAGCCAGCTAACATGATGTTAAGGATATATTTTAGATATTGCATTCGGTAACTGTGCACTGGGTATTTCCAAGCATATGCAAATCTTTTATAAAAGTAAACCGTAGAGTAAGCACTTACCAACAGATTTCAATGGATTCAAATTGTAGAGTGCATACTCTGACCATAATCCATGGGAAAACCAGTAACAATCAAGTAACCAGATTACCAAAGCAAAGACAAAATTGTGCATAAGGGAACTAGGGAGTAAAGTTGTCTAAGTCCTCTGTGGGCCAAAGGAAGATCACACTAGGAACCAGAAAGTACTGAATGCAATGATGACAAGATGCCAAGTGCCGACGCTGGAGGGCCACCGGAGCGCCCTGAGCTCCCTGCGCATGGCTCTCTAAAGCTTGGAACAAGTGAGTTCGTAAGCAATTAGAAGATGAAAGAAAACTGATTCACAGAAAGTAGAATGATGGAAAAAGTCAAAACAAAAAATAATAATAAGCTTGCAAATAGGCAGTGGAGAGTGTCCAAAAGCCCCAAGTTGTGACTGTGCAGAGACTCCAAACTCCAGGCAAGAATAAGCAGAGAAAAGAGTTCATCAACAGGCGTAGAACAAGGGACCTCTCTCCAAATTAGTGAGCGTTACTAAGAACATTTTATGTCAATAAGTTTATAAAAATGGACAAATTCTTAGAAAACTAAAAGTTATCAAAAATTGACCTGAAAAGAAATATCAAAACATGAATAGTGGTGTAAGTCACAAAGGAATTGAAGAAACCGGGGAACGTCCCCAGGGACCCCTCAAGATGTTTTCCACGCAGGAGGTCCAAGCATTGAGGAGAGAATAGGTGACTGTCACTCAGACACTTGCAGGCAGTACTCACAAGGGGACGCCTCCTGCCTCCCACTCTCGTGGCTCGAGAGGTGAGCACCAATGGCCTGAGTCCTACCTCCACTTATCGGCCTGGGGCCTGCACCAGGACACACCCAAGTGTGGCCGTGAGCCTCCCCACACAGGAAGGCAGCCTTTGTGGCCACTGTGAAGGGGAGGGGGACTCGCGAAGCCTCAGAGAAGTCAGCTGCCCTCCCAGCTGGTGTCCACCCTCCTCGGCACTCTCCCTACACCACTCCCCTGAGGGGTGCCTCTGTCAGTAGACCCTCCCTGGGAGTCTGGCCCCCGTGGCCACACTGGGTCCTGGTTGGCTATGGCCAGTGGAAGTCCTGGCCATGGGGTCAGGTGGGAGGAAACAGAGACCAGGTCATCTCACCCTGCTCCCCAGGTACGGCACTGGGTAGCCAAGGGCCTTGTCCCCATCCACTGCGTATTCTGAGGTTCTGGCCTCTCTGTGGCTTCTGTCCCCACCAAATCTCTTCTCTGGGATTCCCTGCTGCTGGCCTGTCCCTCCTCTTTGGCTCAAACAGGCCCCCTCCCACCTCCACTTCCCTCTGTCCATAGTTTTCTCCTTTAACTTAGGATAAGCTCCCAGCGGGGGAAGGAAGGGTCCACTGCACAGACAGCTCTGAAGGCCAGGGAGGGACAGGCTCAGCTTTGAGGGGGCTGTCTTGGGGTGGAGTGCCACTTCAGCCACTGGGTCAGGTCACCTCCCACCCCTCCGCTCCTGCCTGTGGGGGGAAGCTTCTCACCTCACGCAGCTCCCCCACGCACTTAGAGGACATTGTCGCATTGGGTTCTCCACGCCTTGCACAGGGAAGCGTCAGTCCTCCCCGCTGGCGGAGGTCAAACGCGGCCCAGTGAGGAGCAGGGGGCGCGGCGCAGTGCTCCACTCAAGCTCACATCTGGATTCTTAGCTGTGTCCTAAGGAGGCCTGCCTGCCGCAGGGCCAGAGGCACAGGGGTGTCCCGCCTGCTTCCCGTGAGGAGGGCTCTGGGTGGAAGTCCAGCTCCTGGGCAGGCCGCTCCTCTAGTGCAATCCTGGGTGACTTACACAACAGGCGGCTGCCCTGGAAACACTCGGTTAGTGGTGGCTTAGAAGGAACCCAGGCTTCCTCGCGGTTAATAGGAACGTTCCTCGTCACGTGTAACACGACAGAACAGGCGGCAGTGAAGACAGCAGGTAAGGACAGCCCACAGGGAGGCGCTGGACTGGGCACTGGCCTGGTGTTAGGACCAAGGTCTTCACTTTTAAGCAGACGCCCAACACTTGAAGCCAAGTCTACGGTCAGCCCAAGCTAAGCCTTGAAATTCCTGCATTTTCCCCCCTCGAATTTAAAGAATCTTTTCCTGCTACACATCTTAGCCTTAGGCTCCAGCCGGTAACTGGGGGAGTATGGAGTTTCCAAGTCCAGCAGCTTCCAGTATCCACACTGATATAGTCTCCTCACTGACCGTGTGTTCTGGAGGGACCCAAGACAGGTTAGAAAGAGGACAAGTCAACAGGACTTAAGTAATACTTGAATCAATTTTAAAATAATGTCTGATGACCAGCATGTAATGGTAAAATACTACTTTAAAATTCTCCTTTTAAAATGCTGTTGAGATTTAAAAACCCCTTTGTATGGGTGGAACTGGAGGCTATTGGGCTAACAGAAATAAGCCAATCCCCAAACCAAAGTCTGAATGTTCTCTCTGATGTGTGGATGCTGACTCACAAAAAGGGGACTTCAGGAGAACAGGAGGAACTTCAATAGAGGTTCATTGGGTTAGCCCAAGGGGAAAGAAGGAAGGGGAGGGAGGGGAGTGGGACTGACAGTAATGAATCGGACATCCCTTTCCTGTGTTCATATATGATACACAGCCAGTGCAACTCCATGTCGTGAACAACCACAAGAACGGCAAGTCACACTCCTGTCTGTGTGATATGTCAAAATACACTCTGCTGTCATGCATAACTAAAAAGAACAAATGAAAAACCTCAATTATCCATCTTATCTTTCTTCAGTCGATCTGTCTGTCAAATAGTTCCTCCTAGGTAGGGTTTTTTGTTTACTCTCAGATTCGTCGCTCTGCAGGCTCATTGGGCATCCTCGTGCCCTGGGGTGTTTGTAGAGGACCTTCACCTGGTTCTATTGGATCAAAAGTGACGATGTGGCTGATGAATTTTGGAACTGCCAATGTGTTCTCTGTGCCCAACAAATCCCTCATTTAAATCCACACCATCTTTTCAGAAGTCCACACTGTAATGTGGGACTTTTCTCAAGTACAAAACAAACAGACACAACAGTTAAAAGTGTAGGTGGGGTGAGGCAGTCAGGGTGAGGTGGGTGCTGCGCCCAGGAGTGAGCTGTGGTGCTGGTGTGGACCGTCTGTTCAGGGGTGACCCTAGGGCCATGTCCAGAGGACCGTGGTCCAGCAGAGGCTGGCACAGAGCCCCGTTTTCTGGACTCCTCCGTGGGGGGGGGGAGGCCCCTGGGCAGGCCCATTCCTGGCAAGCAGGTGGGCCTCTCTCCTGGTGGTCACCTGCCTTCGTGCAGGTGGGGAGGGACTTGCCAGGAGAAGCCTTCTCCAGAGACCGGCACCTGGCACTGTTGGTGGGTCCCAGCCCTGAGTCTCCTGACCCCCATCTGGGCTCATTCTGGTGGTGTGGAAGGATGCTCCCCAAGTTGGGTGTTCCAAATGGCACTTTTTTTTTTTAAATTTTGAATTGTACTTATTTGGATGGTGGGTGACTTAGTGTCTTATTTTACACCTTTAGATCATTCCAGGCAACTCTGTGACCTGTTTTTTTCATCTGTATTTCATGTTGGTTTCCATAAGTGAAGTTTTCATCCTCCCTAGTGCTATCTGGGCACAGGTCCTCATGGAGTAGGAAGTGACCATTCTTGTGACCCCAACAGCTAGAGTGTTGAGACCGTGGTCACTATCAGTCACACTGAGCTGTCCTCCTGGAAGAAAGGTCGTGTCCTGATTCTCAAACACAATGTAAACCAAAGGATAAATACGAATGTGGGTAACCGTTCTTCCGGATGTCACAATAGATGTCAGTTTCACCTACGACATTCAGAGTCATTATTTTTTGAAGAGTCATCTGTAGAGAAATGAGAAGTGTGCATTCGGAGGGACATGGGTCCAGGGGACCCTGGAGAACGGTCACTGCCAGTTGTCATGGCAGAAACTGGAACCCCAGTAACATTCTTATTAAAATAAGAGCAAAACTGAATACTTCATGGCTGACTCACATGACGGACACTCTGTACTAGTCACAGGGGTGGACTGGAGTCACTCCTGCCATCAGGAATACATGCAAATGCTTTACCAAGTTGAAGCGTGGCCTACAGCAGGCGAGGTTTAGATGATGTTATACATCTATAAATCTGCTCTTCCTTGTTGGCCACCTGAGTAATCGGACCAGGAGTTTCATGGCCAACCAACGAAGTCCGCGGAAACCGACCATCTTGGAGACCCTTCAGTGGGTGCCTGAGAAGGCAGGGAAACTGGCCACAGTGTGTGAGACACAGGGTGCCACCTTCCTATCTGTGTCCTGAGCCTCTTCTGGTGGTGGCAAAGCCACAGGTTCAGGCAGACGACTGCTTCGGTTACGTGAAGACAAAGGACCCAAAGATGGCTCTTCAAGACCCACCTGGACGAGGAGGAAGAGGCCCCAAGGATGTGAGAGCAGAGTGGCCACAACCACGTGTGGAGACGGCATGGAGGGGCCACGGAGTGCGCGGAAGTGTCCACTCCTGGGCGCAGGGGCAGGGCTTCAGCCAGGAGGCCCGTGGGGAGGCGCGGCATTCAGACGGGAGGGAGTGCCCCTTCACTGTGCAGGTTTTTAAATCTATTTGCAATTCAAATCTAGAAATGAGAATAATGACTATAATGAAAACTAATCGCTCCAAATAATGTGGACGTTGCTGCTGACAGTGAACCTGTTCTCAGACACAGGGGAGGGTCTCACTGGGAGCTGGAGTCCCCCACCTGCCCCTTCTCTTCCCCATGCGCCAAGGGCCAGTGTGCGTGGAAGAGGCCAAAGAAGGCTGCTCCTTCCGGGGAAAGGCCTGTCCCTCCCTTCTATGCTCCCTGCCAACCTTGGGGGACCCTGCTGGGGATGAAGTCAGACCCCCTTACTGGGTGGGCTGGTGGGTGCAGCTGTCTCCTTGCAGCCCCCCACGTGTGATCCCATTCGCCTCCCTCCAGACCACACTACGCATCACCAAGTCCACCAAGGGCAGTGCTCGTGCCTTGGACCCCCCGGTTACTCCCTGGCACCTCCTGGTTAGTTGCCCCCAACCCCCTCCCCATCCCCTGCACCCCGATTTCCTCCTGGATTTCCCACCTACAGAGCTCTGCATTTGCAGTGGGGCTCACTCTCCCTGCTGAGTCTCTCTGGGCTCCTGTGGTTCACGAGATGAGAAGCGCAGAGTGGGTGGCCCCTGCCTCTCTTTCTGCCTCACTACCTCTCCGTCTCCTCCGGTGGGGCCCGGCCCCAGCACGTCTCTCCCGTCACCCACCCCTGGGTTCCCACGGGGCTCAGCAGCTGCCCAGCCATGCTCATGCAGATCTTTGTAACGGTGAGCTTCATTCCTGTGACCAAAACACTCGACAGGAACAACTTAGAGGAGGAAAAGTTTAATTTGGCTCCCGACTTAGAGGTTCAGTCCGTGGTGGGCCAACTGCCTTGCTCTGGGCCCAGGTGAGGCAGCCATCGTGGGGAAGGTGTGGTGGAGGAACGCCACCCCCTTCTTGGCATCCAGGGAGAGAGGAGGTTGAGAGGCCACAGGGAAGATGCCCCCTTCCAGGGCAGCCCCCTGTGGCCCAGCCCCTCCAGCCACACCCCACCTGCCTGCAGTCACCACCAGTCAGTCCCTTCAAACTAGGAGCAGCCGTGAGGTCACAGCTCCCGGTCCAGCCATCGCCCCCCAACGTCGCTGTGTTCACAGGAGCTGGGGGGCTCCATATCCCAACCACGACAGCCAGCGGGCTTTCTCTCCTAAGACCCTGCATTTCCACCACTCTCCTTACTCCCTGCTCAGCGTGGATACCAACAGTTGGGCACTTGTGGTAAGCTACAGAACACGGTTTTTGAATGTGCAGATTTGTTCTTTCCTTGGGTCATGAGTTTATAGAAGTTGGACATTATTTCGTTTTATATTTTGTTTCCTCAACAGCTGCATGTTGTACATCATTTAGGTGCTTAATAACATCTGAGTAAATGAAAATAAAATGTTATGACTCTGAAAAAATTTCTCATTTCAATGACTGTAAGTCATCACATTTAACAACCCCTGCCAGTTCTCCGTTCAGAATTCGTCTCCATTTATTGCAGTAATGCTTGATAATATTGGGTTGGGGTCGGAAATTGAGCTCACGTTCTGGTTATGCTTGGGAAGCACACTTAGAAATGAATAGGTTATTTAAGTTATTAAAGACAGATGTGAATATGACCACATGAAACTACTGAAAATGAAACTCAGGTCCAGGGGTTACTCTTCACGCTGGCTTGAATATGACCGAAGCCAGTCCTGTTGGCCCAGTGCTCAGGGCTCTGATGGTGGAGATGGGCATGTGTGGGTGTGGCTGCCAATTGCCAGGGTGACCCGGGCACGACACGTTAGTAACATAAAGGTCAACAAAGCCACTGAGTCTGAAACCAAGGACATCACCATCCAGTGTTAGTTTAAACTTGTTCCACACAAGATCTACGATAGGTTTCGTAAAAACTGTGATGGCAAAACAAATTGGATATGGATACTGAATAGCCTAAAAGCTGACCTTTATCTTCGTGTTTCAAGGCATAGTCTTCTACGTCTTTGGCTCAAGTTCTGATGACGCAGGGCCTGCTTGTCTCAGGGAGCCAGGGGACATTATGGGATGCCACTCCTGTGCTCAGCCTGCCACCCAACCAGGGCAAGCCACCTGGGGCGCTGGCGTGACCTGTGTTTGTGTGTCTACCAGTGCGGCTCTTGGTGGGGTGTGAATGTGACTCGCAGGACCACAAAGGGACTGGGAGAACCTTTAATTTCATATTCTAACTCGTCAGCCCTATTTGTTTGCTTTGAATCACTCATTTCAATAAGGTGAAAACGGCCGCTAATCCTCCATTCACCAGTTGCCCGGGTGCGTGTGAAATGGATCATGTGGACAAAATAAACCCGGCCAGACGCAACCTGCCATTGTCCCCTAAGCTGCTTCGAGGGGACTCTTCACAGGTACCAAGAAGCCATTCTGGCCACTTCACATGTTTTTGAAGATCCTCTCCTTTTCTCCTGCTCCTCACATTCCTCAGGCCCAGAAGAAAAGCCGCGGAGCAGGCGTCAGAGGAAGGGAAGCTGAAGTGGCCCAGCTCATTCTCCACCCGCGAGATAATGGGCACCGGGGACACTCTGGAGAGCTGAATTCAGTGAATAACTGTGACATGGGAAAAACTGAAAAGGACAGCAGTTCCCTGGCTCACACAGCGCCCCCACCGCGGGCAGGCGTTTTCCTTGGAGACCAATTGATAAAACAGGACAAAACTGTTTTTCTCCATTAATTGCTTTCAAACACTGTCCTGTTAAACACCCAATTAAGAGGTAGAAGTGTGGTCCTCTGTTTGCTTCTAATGACGGTCACAAGAGCTGGGGGCGGATGGAGAGAAGGGACGGGAGAGGAGAAAGGAAATAATGGGGGAGTCCGGCGCTTTCTTTTATGGGTCGTACAATGGAAAGATCAATGGGAAAGGTTGACACGTCTGTCGCTCCCAAGAGCCTCCGTGGAGACACCCAGGAGCCACACAGCTCTCCTGAAAGGGGTCATTCTTCGGAACCCGTTGAAGCGATGTGTAAACCCATCTGCACACTCAACTGAGCACCAGGTTGGTGTGTCCCAGAAAATGCAGGGACAACTCAAAACTTCCTCACCTGTCACTTGCAGAGCCACTTCCAAGCGGGACATCACTGTTTAAGTAACAGACGCAAAAGAAAAATGACCAAGCAGTGGGAGTTGGCTGTGTGTGGACCGCAGCAGAACTTCCAGTCGGGAAAAGACTGCACATGTTCCCATGCTACAGTGTCAGCCTTGAGGGGACGGGAGGCCAGTGTCCTGAGCCAGCTCCCGTCCTTCCCCTCCCCGGCCCGCACTTTCTCCCTTCCTCTCCAGCCTGCGGAATTCACAAGTGAGAGCAGCAAACAGCACTCCGCTCTGCGTGGCTCCAGTCATTTGGGGATGACAGAGCACTTTGGGAACACTCCATCTCTGTTTTGATGGATTTTTTTTTTTTTTGGTTAAGATTCAGAAAACTGATCAGAACAGAAAGATGCTCAGAGGAGGACTGTCGCATTAAACACATCGTCTTGGGTTCGCACAGACCCCTGGGGCAGTTGAGGAGCGGTGGGAGAATTCTGTCTGCCAGGGAAGTTCTGCAGGACGTGGTTGGCCCGATGTCAGGCACTGTTGCCCACGGGGTCCCCACGTGGACTTAGTCAATAGACAGCAGTGACAACGACAGTGAATGGTATTCCACATGCAGGTGGTTTAAAGCAGTCTCCATTTGTGAGCTCATTGATTCATGCAAAAATCCATGCAGTAAGCCTAATATCGTCCTCATTTATAAAGGAAGAGTCTGGGAATGCAGATGTGGCAGTGCTGCTGTGACACAAAGCCAGGGTCACACGTGAGCCGAGTGGCTTCACCTTCATGCAGGACTTCTTTCTTAGCAGAAGTTTGTGCCAGGTGACTCCCACCTAGCTGGCTTACTCCATGACACTGGCCTTTTAAAAATTCTTTATTTTAAAATGTTTTTATTAGTGAATTATAGCTATACATCATGTTCATTTTGACATATTCATAGATGAACACAACCCAGTTTGCTCCATTTCAACCCACACTACTTCCTCTTTCCTCCCCACCGCTTCCCTTGATCCTCTTCCTCTACTCTGCTGGACTTTCCCCATTTACTTACGGTTTTGTGATTGGTGCATTATAGTTAAACATACAAGTGGATTCAAATCCACTGTGATACCTTCATACAGGCACATAGCACACTTCAGTCAGTTCATTCCCCAGTCCCTGCCTTTCCCATCCTTTGTCCCTCCTTCTCAGTCCCCCTCCTCTACTCCACTGGTTTTGATTATATTTCCATGAGATCCGCTCTCCTTTTTTAAAAAATTCCCTATTTCTCTGTAACTTCTGCATATGAGAGAAAACATCTGATGTTTGACTTCTGAGTTTGGTTTATTTCTCTTCGCACGATGTTCCCCATTTGTCTCACTGGCCAGCAGACGCCTTGATTTCTTCCTTCTTTAATGGCTGAGTAAGGCTCCACTGTGTTCATACACCACCCTTTCCTTGTCTGTTCACCTGTTGGTGGGTACCTGGGCGGGTTCCATAGCTGGCTATTGTGAACGGTGCTGCTATGAGTATTGATGCCTTGTATCACCAGAGCAGGCTGATTCTAGGTCTGTAGGGTAAATACCGAGCAGTGAGAACTGGTCACATGGTGGTTCCATTCCTAGTCCTTTGAGGAGTTGCCGTACTGCTTTCCAGAGTGGTTGCACTAATTTGCAGTCCCATCAATAATGTATTAATGTACTTTCCCCCCACATCCTTGCCAGCAATTATTGTTATTTGTATTCTTGATGATTGCCATTCTAACCAGGGTGAGAGGAAATCTCAATGCAGTTTCAATTTGCATTTCCCTGATTGCTAAGGATGTTGAACATTTTTTCTATATATTCGTTCACCATTTGTAATTCCTCTTTTGAGAGATGTCTCTTTAGTTCATTTACTCATTTATTGATTGGGCTAATTTTGTGGGGTTAAGTTTTTTGAGTGATTTCTCTGTTTGGATCTTAGTCCCCTGTTGGAAGAGCAGCTGGCAAAGATCTTCTCCCGTCTGTCAGCTCTCTCCTCACCCTGTTTGCTGTTCCCTTTGCAGAGCAGTGGATTTGTAATTTAAGGCCATTCCACTTAGCCATTCTTGGGTTTGGGAAAAAGTCTGATTATTCCTGTTTGCTGGTGACATGATCCTACATCTAGAAGATCCAAAGCACTCCCCCACAGAGAACTTCTAGAAATGATAAACAAATTCAGCAAAGCAGCAGGATGCAAGATCAATATTCATAAATCAATAAATTTTCCATACTCCAATAATGAATCTGCTGAGAAGGAAATCAGGAAAACTATTCCACTCACAATAGCCTAAAACATACTTGGGAATAAATCTAACCAAGGAGGTGAAAGACCTCTACAGTGCAGATCATAGAATACTGAAGAGAGAAATCGAAGAAGACCTCAGAAGATGTAAAGACCTCCGTGTTTGTGGATAGGCAGAATCCATGCTATCAGCATGGCCATACAACCAAAAGCAATCTACAGATTCAACGGGATCTGAGGTTTATATGGAGTAATAAAAGATTCAGAATAGGCAGAGCAATACAGGCAAGAAAAGCAATGCCGGGGGCATCCCAATACCTGGCCTAAATAGTGCTGCAGAGATCTAGAAACAAAACCAGCCTGGGATTGGCACCAAAGCAGACGTGGAGACCAGCGGGAAAGAACAGAAGGCACAGAGACAGACCCACATAGATGTAGTCATCTGACCCTTGACAAAGGTACCAAACACGCGTTGGAGAAAAGACAGCCTTTTAAATAAATGGTGTTGGGAAAACTGGAAATGTAGATGGAGAAGAAGGAAACTAGTTCCCTATCCCTCACAGTGGAAAAGTCAACCCAAAGTGGGTCACAAACCTAGGAATGAGACCAGAAACTTTGCAACTGCTACAAGAAAACAAAGGGTCAGCACTGCAACATATGGGCATAGGCACCAACTTCCTTAATAAGACCCCTAAAGCTTGAGAAGTAACACCAAGATGCCATTCTTTAAAACGATGCCCTTATAAACAAATATGGTGACTTGGAGTCTGTCTGGGAATTTGCTGGGCACAGGAACAGGATGCAAAGCAGGACAATGAGCTGGATGACCCTTCTTTGCAGATGGGACTCTTTCATGACAGATGTCCTGCGTTTCCTTGTGAGTTCTCAAAGCCAAAGCAAAATTGAAGACACTTTCTGCTAGGACTCATTTTAACTCAAAACATCGCAAAGGTAACGATAGTATCAAACAATGACAACGTCAGTCAAAGGGGGCAGATTGTGATCCAGGCTGTACTGTGTCAACAGAATTCCCAAGAACAAGACGAGCAGCCCCCTGGACAGGGCAGTGGGGTCAGCTCTGAGCATTGGCTCTCCAATTGCTACCCAGATAGCTCAAAGGCCAACTTTAGAGTGCACACGAAGGCTGGGTGCAGTGGAGCAGCCTGCAATTCCAGCCACAGAGGCAGGAGGATCAAAGTTCGAAGCCAGCCTCAGCAACTTGGTGAGGCCCTAAGCAACTCTTAACACTGGTCCAACTTCTGACTTTTTCTATAGCTTTGGATTTTTATTGATTTTTTTTTCATCCAAAATATTTTTGAGGTACCATGCTGGCCCTTTTAAAAAAAAATGGCAACACAGACACACACACACACACACACATATCCACAAACACACACAAAATGAACAAATCTGTCTAGAAAACCGGGTGTCCACTCCATTTCTCTGTCACCCCAGATCAGGAATATAGATAGTAGGGGTAATCAGCTGCTAAGGGTGACGTGTGCAGAGGAGACTGGGTTAGGAGTGCTGTCGGGTCTCGTCTCTATCTTTGGATTTTGGGAAATTCAAGGGAAAGGCCCAGGAAGGGGAGCAGGTGATTTCTGGCTTAGGTCTCACCGAGGGGGACTCACTGAATTGCACACTGTGTTTGTGCAAATACTCAGCCTTAAGCCAAGCCAGCACTGGGGGGTGTCCTCCCTGGGATGCGCTGTCAGGATGCGCAGAGACAGCACCTCACTGAGCTCTTCCAGCCACTCAGGCCCCCCGCCCCGCCACGGCACAGGCAGCTCCCTGGGGCAGGAAGGGGACCTGAGGAAAGTGTCCCTGGAGGAGTGCGGCCACAGCAGGGCCCTGGAAGGAGATGCCGCCTCACCTCACCGAGGAACCGGGACAGAGAGAGCCAGGGACCCTCGGCCGGTTCCCTGAGGACGTGGTGGAGGTGGCCCACTGCCTGGACAATGACAAAGACCTGTGTCATTTCTGCTCTGCTGGTGGGTGGAGGGACGGCATCACAGAGGTGGGGCTGGGAACCTTCTCACTTCTTGAAAATGCAAATCACGTTCAAACAACTCCTCTGCTGCCTCCTGAGTTGAAGTTTCTTTCTTTCTTTCTCTTTCTTTCTTCCTCCTTCCTTCTTTCTTTCTCTCTTTCTTCTTTCTTTCTTCCTTTCTTCTCTCTCTCTCTCTCTCTCTCTCTCTTCCTTCCTTTCTTTCTTTCATGAGGTGAGAACTCTGTCTGCAAACCCCTGTGGAGACACGGGGAGGGGCCTTTGGTCTCCCACTGACTGCATTTCCACGGGCACAACCTGAGGTCTTCTCCAGGGGTGCGTGGCTGGACCCCGGTGTGGCACCATGGCGGGAGGTGGGCAGAGAGAGCCTGAGGGTCGGGGATGGCTGCGTGGAAAGAGGAATCTGCTGGGGAGCCGCTCAGGGGCAGAGGCCGACTGAGTGGGCGAGGTCCTGGGCTCCACGGGGACCGCAGGGAGAAAACAACAATGGTGAAAGTTGCTGAGGCCCTCATCTGTCCTGGGGTTGGTGCCAGCAAGGTCTCTCCTGTCCTGGGCTGTACCCCCAGGACAATGTAAATTTACAACTCACCAAGCATTTGGGTCATAGCTGGTGGATCAGACTAAGGAAAGAAATCAACCCGATCAGGCAAGACTGCAATAGAATGGAATCCAATATAAAGAATAAATGTTCCTAAGGCTCAGATCATGACTAAATAGTTTCATGACTTTCCCAATTATTTCTCAAGAAATGTAGGACCTTTTTAAAATTACCTTTAAATTACCTGGAATAAATGTCACATTCAAATGAATCTGAAGAGCATGCTTATCAACAACACTTGCATTTGTAAAAGACCTCATTAAAACAACTATTTATTAAAGTCCACAGTTCAGAAATAAATTTAGGAACTAAATTAACAGGAAAGAAGAGTGAGGGGAAGGGATAATTACCACGACCTGTCGCAGAGAGTGATATTTAATTAACCACAATAATAAGAACCATGTGCTGTTCCACTTTGCAATTTGTGGCTATTTAGTTGGCTGTGAAGGAAGACGGAAAAGGATCAGGAAGACTAATTGAGGATAGAGCATGTTAATGAACACACTGATGTCTCATTTCCATTACCATATTGATCAATATTGGAACCCATGGTCCCGTAGTTATTCTATGCACCCTAAAGTGTCCACGCTGCTTGCGTCATTAAAATGGAGCAACCCTTGGGCGTGGGCATGCAGAGGAGGCAGTGAGATGCAGGGATGGCGGGGAGGTGGCCTGCAGCAGGGGACACCAGACGGTCTCAGGAGCTCCCGGCCCCCCTGGTGTGCTCACTGGAGAATTTGGAAAACGGCAGATTCCTGTGGAAATGACTTTGACATGACTCCCACCTTTAGGCATGTTGGAGATGGCTGGGCCTTTCAGAGCCAAGGTCACCCAGCCAAGGTCACCCAGGCCATGCCTCTGAGCCAGATGCATAAGGACCACTCCATGAATTATTTAAATATCAGTATCATTTATAAGCTGTGGGCCAAAAAGTGCACAGATGCTTTTATGGTGTAAAATGTTTGTGGAAATAACTCCCTTATTAAAACTGCTCTTCATCCTCACACTTTATTTGTAATTCAATTACTTAATTTAAATGTGTTTTCCCATAGAAACGGCATTAAGAATGACCAAGAGTTCCTGGACTGGCCGCAAGCCGCATTTAAACCCAAAGTGTCTCTGAAACTGCACCGGACGAAGCTGCTTGAGGGGTAGGAGAGACTGTGCCGGTTTGGGTCCTCCCCCAGGATGGGGTGCCCTCCCCCAGGACAGTGTGTCCCCCTCTCCTGGTCTTGCCACTACCCGGGCAGCTCCTGTCACACAGCTCTGACGTACGGTGGCCTTGGCTCGCTGCTGAGACCTGCCTGCAGGGAACGCCCCAGAGACCTGGTGCGTGTCCCTCTGTCTCAGCCTCCTCCACGGTGCCTTCTGCAGAGTCGTGAGTAACTGCGTCTACACACCTCGTACGTGTCCATCATAAAGGGGTGATACAGAAAGAATCAAAGTGCCCCTCGTCCAATATGTTTCTTTCTGATGTGACTTTTATGTGGGTCAAAGCACTCGGGTGTGTTCATTATGAGAAGTGGAAGATCACCGTTAGGAAGGAAGGCAGCCTTCAGGCCCTCCCACCTCCGCCCCAGAGACAGAGACGCCCACACTTTGGTGTCATCATGGATTCATCGTCTAACTCTCCATCATCTGTCCATGGGTGACTCCGAAGTCCAGCCCGCTGGTCCCCAGGAGCCCCGTCTCTGCTCCAGAGGGCTCATGGCTCCTACGGGGCCTCAGGAGGCGTGTGCCAGCCTGCCGAGCACCCCGTGCCTGTCTCCTGCGCCCCTTGGTCCTCTTCTCTGGGACTGTGCTCTGGTCTTGAGGAGCACACCCTCGAGCAGCTCGGGAGGGAGGGTGAATCCACGCGAGGACCTTTGCGAGGACCTTTGCATCTGGGCACATCTGAGTTTTCCCCTAGACTTGATGACGCAGAAGCTCCAATGGCTTCAGTGAGATGAAACACATCCTCCCAAATCCCAAGGCCCTCACCCCGCCGGCGCCCGGCTTCCCCCTGGCTGTTGAGAAGATTGGCTTGGGGGCTTTTCTCCTGAGGATCTCCTCCTCTCTCGGAGGACTGGGGGTCCCTCTCGCTTCCCACTGTCTAGTTATTACAGAATTCCGGGCGGGGTGTGTTTGCCCTCTGGGGAGAGCGCATCCGTGGCTCTGTCTTCTGGATTTCAGCTCTGCCCTCGGCAGGCAGCTCAGCCTGTCTCAGGGTCTTCTGAGCTCTCGGTCCCTCCCACACCCCACGGCTCCGTTTTGGTGTTTGCTGGAATGAGTTCCTTCAGGAAGATCAAATTATCGGTAACTTTCCAAAACCTGAGTCTGGAAATACCTTAATGTTCGTGCTTGTGTCAATGTTGAACAGGTGCCAACTTCTACCTTCAAATAACTTTTTTAATAAAAGAGAATCGCACCCTCGGACCTCAGTGGGGAGTCACTAGAACACACCCAGGCATTGGGACGGTCTGAAAATGACAGGGCACAGCAAAGACAGGCAGAGAGAGACTCCAGCAAGGGCCTTGGCATCGGAATCCTGCATCCAGAGGCGCAGGAAGGAGCCTGAGGAGTCCCGGATGTGATGACTGATCCAGTGAGGGACCATCCGAGTCCCCTCCTGCTCCTGGACCAGATGGCCCTGGCAGAACTGCAGCTAGGGAGCCTGGGCAGGAGGTTGGCAAGTTTGAAGCCAGCTCAGCCACTCAGTGAGACCTGTCTCAGGATAAGAAAGAAAACGGGCTTGGGGTGTGGCTCAGTGGCCAAGGTCCCTGGGTTCCATCCCTAGTACCATGAAAAAAAACCAAACCTGCAGAGAGCTGAAGTATGCGCCCTGAGAGGGAAGGTTCCAGGGCCGGAGGGGCCACCGCGCCCAGGGTCCTGTGCCCAGGATCTCACATACCCGGGAGGGACGGGCAGCTGGCCACACCTGCCTGCTCCTCCCCGCTCCCACCCGACATCCAGAGCCAGGCCCTGAGCTGCTGCAAGGAGACCGAGTCTCCAGGTCCTCAGCCTGGTCCACGAAGCCCTGTGTGTCCCGAGGAGAGCACCCTTCCAGGTTGAGAAAACCAGGGAGGAAGGTTGAGATGACAAAGTGAGTCACAGAGAGGTCACAGCACTGGTCCAGGCCACCCAGCTGCCCACTGAAACCTGGGAGGGGGAGGGTGGACAGGAGACCCGTAGCTTCTGATTTTATCTGTAATTAACACAGCTCCCTTTATGGTCGGCTTTTAATGTCCACACTGTCCCTCTGTTGGGGTCAGGAGGTATGCAGGCTGGGGAGCGAAGGCTGAGCACACAGGGGTACGGGGGCCAGCTCTGCTGCACGACCTCACGGCACATCCCTCTGGACAGAATCAGGGTGTGGTGGTCAGACTGTTGTGGGTGACTGTGTCCAGGCTGACCTGCCAGCCTCAGCAGGGGACCTTGTCTGGAAACAGGGTCGCCGCAGACATAGTGAGTCACAGTGAGGCCATGCCAGAGTAAGGGGTCCTCTGTCCACTGTGCTGTGTCCTCATCCAAGAAGGGACCCCGGGACCCCGATGTCCAGGGCGAACACTGCGTGACTGTGCAGGGAGACACCAGCAGAGGAAAGCCAAATGCCAACGCTGCTCTGCGAATGCTGCCACCCAGACCCGGCACCTGCCGTTTCAGCCACGTGGTCTTGGTGCTTGTCATGGTGGTGCTTGGACATGGTGGTGCCTGGTTGATGGTGGTGCTTGGTCATGGTGGTGCTTGGTCATGGTGGTGTTTGGTCAGGGTGGTTCTTGTCATGGTGGTGCTTGGTTGGTGGTGGTGCTTGTCAGGGTGGTGCCTGGTCATGGTGGTTCTTGGTCATGATGGTGCTTGTCATGGGGGTGCTTGGTTGATGTGGCCCTGGACACTGACCCAGGATGAGCGTCAGGACTGTTCTCCATGGCTAGGGGACTCCACGTGGTACAGGTTCATTTCTGGCTTCCAGCTCAGCACAGGGTGTCTGTGGGATGGGAGGATGTGCCTGGGAGTCTGCTCCAGGGAGACGGGAGGCTCTGCCGCACTCCGGGCCAAGCTCTCTGATCAGCAGTAGACAGGAAGAGGGTGACAGCAGAGGAGCCCTTAGGATAGTCTTAGGAGCCAGGCCTGAAACTGCAGCCACCAAATTAATTCATTTCTTAAGGACAAACACATATGGAGTTCATGGTACGGGCAGCTGGAACCTGCCACCGACTGTCTGAGCTCAGTGTTGCTAAAGACAGCTTCTGCTCGCGGGTTCCTCAGGGTAAGAGGTGGCTGCCTGATCTCCAGCCATCATATTTGTGTTGCAAGCCAGTAAAAGAATCACAAGCAGAACACCCAAGGGCCGGACTCGAGCTGGCTCAGCTCCATGGGATCATCTTTCTGGAAGTTTCACCCGATATTCCTCCTTACACTTCGTGGGCTTGCTGATGGGGGTAAGCTTTGTGCTGCTAAGGCAGGGGTGGTTGGAAGAAGGGGCTGCGGGGCGACCAGCAGCCAAGCCTCAACTGTGAAGCAGCTTTGGCTCACGGGGGTCGTCCCTGCAGAAGCAGCAGCCCTGCAGGCAGGACAGCTGACCTGCGGGCTTGGGCTTGACTTCTTTCCCCGGGTGAGCCGGCTGGACTCGAGGCTGGTTTCCCGTCAGTGAGGCCGCAGAGGCCGAAGGCCCCACCACCGGGCTCCTGTTCCCACTCCTCACAGTCAACCAACTCCCGCGTTTGCAGGCCCTGCGTCCCCGGGGAGCAGGGGCATGGTGTCCTCCACACCGACAGGCCTGGAGACCACTGACCTGGATCACAGCTTCGCTCATACAAAGGAGATTCAGGGGCCGGGCTGGGGCTCAGTGGCCGAGCGCTCGCCTCGCACCTGGGAGGCACTGGGTTCGATCCTCAGCACCACACTAAAAAATAAACAAAATAAAGCTATCGTGTCCACTAAACTAAAATAATAGAGAAAGAAGATTTTGAAAACTTCTTGAAACTGTATAAAATAAAATACGAACATTACAAAACACTTTGGGGATTCCATGTTGGATTACTTTTCTTCCTTTTTTAAACATGTTCTTTGTTAGCATAAAGTTTTAAAAGTTGTGAGCTTTTTATGATTTCTTTTTCATGTAAAATCAATACATTTTTATAGGTGAAATCAGAAGCAGGGAGGATATAAAGTGAAGAGAACGTCTGCTTCCCGCCCGGGGTTGGGGTTGGAATGTGAGGTGTCCCCCCAGAGCCTGCGTGGGAGACAATGCCCGAGAGTTAGAGGTGAGTGACCAGGTCACGAGGGACTTGGCTCCACCTGTGAAGTGACCCACCTGAGTGGACTAACTGGTGGTGACCGTGGGCAGGGGGCTATGGCTGGAGGGCTGGGGCCTGGGGGTGGGTCTTGGGGTTTGTGTTTGTCCCTGGTGAGGAGCTCCCTGATTCCTGGGTGCCGGGTCCTGAGCTGCTCTCCCCCTTCCCATCCTTCCGCCATGATGTCCTGCCCCCTCGGGCCCTGGGCAGTGGAGCCGGCCGTGTGTGGACTGAGAGCTCCAGACCACCAGCCTGCGTCAGCTTCTCCTTCTCTGAGATCGTTTCTGTCAGGCTGGTGGTCACCCAGCGGGAAAGCCGAGGAGAGCCCCGGCCTGGGCAGCGCTGGACCCAGGCCGTGGCCCCTGGGAGTGTGCGTGTGCCACACGATTCTCCTAACACAGAAGTGAGCGTCTCCCAGGGGAGCGGAGGTACCTCAGTAGAGTGTGACGGGACGGCGAGCTCTGTGACCGCAGCACATGGCGCAGCGTGGCATGTGGCAGGCTCAGAGGGTCCCAAGCCAGATAAGCAAATGTCTTTAGCCTGGTGCCATGGTCACACACTGTCGTGGCGCTGGATCACGGCACTGCCCCTGCGGTCACCCAGGCTGGCGTGAGCCAGTCACAGAGGACGCGGAGGTGAGCTGCAGGAGCTTCTCTGCCTGCCCCTTCGCTCTGCCCCGGGAGGGCCACATGGGTCGCCTCACCCACCCCGACATGTCAGTGTCCCCGGTGGAGTCGCCCTGCTCTGAAGGACGCGCGACTCCGCTGCCCTGTGACGGGGCTCAGGCAGGTCGGTAGGCCAGGTGCCGAGGACCCACAGCCACCGGCTGCTCACACTCCAGTTTCACGGCGACTCTCGACGTCCCTCCCAGAGGCAGGAGAACTGCAGTCCCCTGGGGCCACTCGGCACACTCCACGCCACTTCCCGAGGATGCCGCGTGCTGCTAGGTCTTTGACATTTGTCCATCTGACAGGCAAACATTTTTAAGTCTTCACTCGGAGGAGTGCAGTTGACTATCTTTAGAGAAAGACGGGGACACGGATTCCCAGTTCTCAGACCAAGTGAGTGCTCAGAGCCACACGCCCAAAGCTTCCCACCTGGGGTGCGAGTCCTGGGGACAAAGGCCCCTGCCGCCTGGCCAGAGCCGGGGTGCGCTGCTCAGGTGACCCTGCCGTTTACTAACTTGGACTGTTCAAAAGCTGCTGCCTTCTCTCAACAAGGACTTGGGTGACGTGTGTCAGGGTTGGAAAGGGAACGTGGCCACCCTGACAGAGGAGCCGAGGAGAGCCGGAGGGGGAGGGCAGCCCAGGAGCATCTGACAGAAAGTGGCTGATGATCTTTCCACACGTGACTTTTAAGGGGACTCAAGGATGATCAGAAAGGCATCCTTGATCTTCTGAGGTTCCTATAATGAAGACAAAATATGCTTTCTACAAATCAGAGTCGACAATAAATATTCATAGCTGTGCTTGGCCCTGTGTGAAGCAGGCCAAGGAGAGAAGACGTTACCACCGTTTTCTGGGCTAGTGAATGTTGCAGACAGAAAAACCGCCTTTCTCACCTGCTGTGAGCAGGGGGCTGGAGGAGGGAGTCAGGGAGGAGGGAGGTGGGGAGGAGGAAGGTGGGGAGGAGGGAGTCGGGGAGGAGGGAGTCGGGGAGGAGGGAGGCGGGGAGGAGGGAGTCGGGGAGGAGGGAGGTGGGGAGGAGGGAGTCGGGGAGGAGGGAGTCGGGGAGGAGGAAGGTGGGGAGGAGGGAGGTGGGGAGGAGGAAGGTGGGGAGGAGGAAGGTGGGGATGAGGGAGTCAGGAGGAGGGAGGCTGGGAGGAGGGAGGTGGGGGGAGGGAGTCGGGGAGGAGGGAGTTGGGGAGGAGGGAGTCAGGGAGGAGGAAGGTGGGGAGGAGGGAGTCAGGGAGGAGGGAGTCAGGGAGGTGGGAGGTGGGCAGGAGGGAGGCTGGAGGAGGGAGTTGGGGAGGAGGGAGTCAGGGAGGAGGGAGGTGGGGGGAGGGAGTCAGGGAGGAGGGAGGTGGGGAGGAGGAAGGCGGGGAGGAGGGAGTCGGGGAGGAGGGAGTCAGGGAGGAGGGAGGTGGGGAGGAGGAAGGCGGGGAGGAGGGAGTCAGGGAGGAGGGAGGTGGGGATGAGGGAGTCAGGGAGGTGGGAGGTGGGCAGGAGGGAGGCTGGAGGAGGGAGGCGGGGAGAGACTCTGCAGTGACCTGAGGTGGCAGGCTGGCCTGCAGGAGGCGTGGGAGGAGGCCAGGGCCACACCTGGGCAGGGAGAGCCCCGAGAGGCCTTAGCTGGCGGCAGCAGCTCTGGTGCTGTGTGGTCATTTCACACCAGTGTCCCTGTCCGTTCAGGCTGTCGCAGTTCTGGAGGCTGGAAGTCAGGGAAAGTGGACTTGATTCCTGGGCTTGTGGTCTCAGAGAAGGGCACGGATCCCACTCATAAGCACCCCCAACAGCTCCACTTCTGACACCACCCCTTGGGTTGACACGAGTTCTGGGACTCCGCAAACATCCAGACTGGTGCATCTGAGCATTGTGGCCACAGACCAGGGGACAGCCCCCAGGGAGAGGGGATCAGGGGAGGAGGGAGAGTCCCTTCCTCGTGACCGTGGAAGGCAGCTGGGGGCAGAAACCATCTGTGGCCCTGGGGTGGACATGGGGAGGTGTGTAGGAAAGCAGTGGTGGGAGGGAGCTATCACTTTTAGTTTTTTTTCCCCCACTTCAAATTTTGTGTTCCAGTGCTTATTGATGTGCTTTTATACCACTGGGTTAAATATTCATCTACTTTGATCTGGCAGGTCTATTTAAAGGACACCTTGATACAGAAATCCACACAGAAAGATGTGAAAATACATACTCACCTACAAAGATATCTTTTGCATACCATTTGCAATATTGAAACCATAAAATCATTTATGTGCATATTAATAAGGCTCTGGTTAAAGATGAGATTGCACACAAGCCCCAAACACTTTGTAGCTGTTATGGTTAGCATATAGCGACGCCCCACCCCTGCAAAGCTTATGCTTTGAAAGCATGATCCCCAATGCAACAAGGTTCCGAGGCAAAGAGCTGAACTCTGACCTCATCAGTAGATTAATCCATCTGCTGAGTTAATCATCCATTGATAGCTGAATGGGCTTCTGGGTGGTAATTGTTGGCAGGTGGGCCATGGCTGGTAGAGGTGACAAGTCACTGGGAGTGGGCTTTGGACTCTGTTCCCAGCCCCTCCTCCTCCTCCTCCTCCTCCTCCTCCTCCTCCTCGTCCTTCTCCTCCTCCTCCTCCTCCTTCTCATCCCTCTCTCTCTCCCTCTCCCCCTCTCTCTCCCTCCTACAAGCTGAGCTACTCTCCTCTAGCAAGTCCTTCTACCCATGATGTTCTCTGCCTTGCCTTAAGCTCAGAGCAACAATCAGCTGACCATGGACTGGAATTTGGAAACCATGAACCCAAAACAGATTTTTCAGCCTCTAAGTTGTTCTTGTCAGGTATTTTGGTTGCAGCAGCAGAGAGCTGACTAACACAGAAATGGGTACAAGGAGTGGGTCCATTGCCATGACAATACCTGGCCATGTGGTTTAGAAGCCCTGGAACGTTTGCAGAGGGAGTTTGGGAAGGCTTGGAGATGCAGGATAAGAATCCTTGGAATGTCGTAAGCAGAGCTGAATGGTGAGTCTGATGTGAGCTCAGAGGACCAGGATGCCAATAGGAAGTGGGTGGCAAAGCTGTGCTCTCGAGGTTCCAGATGGGAATGGGGACTCTGTCAGGAATTGGACTAGAGGCCATTTGTGTTATATTCTGGTAAATAACTTGTCTACATTTTCCCCATGTCCCGAGTCTTTGTGGCAAGCCTGAATTTAAAGGTGACAGACTAATCAATCTGGCAGAGGACATTTCAAGGCAGCACAGTATTCAGGGGGAGGTATTGCTGGTGACTTTTAGCCAGGTCTACTATGAGAATCAGAAGCAAAAAGCAAAGAGGAGAGATTTTCAGACTTGCTGTTTGGACAGAGGAGTAGCGCTGGTGATAACGGGCCAAGGAAGAGATCACCTTCAGGACAGAGGTGTCGAGTCTTTGCACAGAGAGAACAGAAAGATGACTGGAGGGCACTCAGGGGTTGGCAAGACCCACCCATCACAGGTCAAGGGTTTAAAAGTAAAACCCTTCTGAGGAGCCCTGCTGGCCCAGGGCTGCCCAGGAAGTGGCTCCCCAGGATTCGCCTGGCCCTGGTCAGTCCCCTGGGCGCTCAGGGGCTGCTGCAGCCTGGTTCCAGAAGGCTTGGCTACTGTTCCAGCATCATCCAGGTGGTGGTGGCTCTGCAGGACTGCAGGATGCTGGGATCAGGGGTAACAGATCTCAGGGAGGCCTGGGAGCCAGAAGGCCCAGCAGGAAGGGAACCCCTGCATGCTGCCCCAGAGAGGGTGACGCGTGAAGATGGGAAGATGAGGATGAAGGTGGAAGGAGACTCCAGGCTTCAGAGAGGCCATCATGTGGACTCTCTGCTGAGAAAAGCTTTAGTCAGCACAGAGCCGGGCCAAGGGAGAGGCTGTGGGCGTGGCTGGCAAGACCATAGGGGTGTGACTGCCCAAGCGGCACCCCTAGAGCCCACGTCTTCCTTCCCTGCACCCCAGATGCTACACATGGAGCTACGGGACCTAGTGTTTGCCCCGCTGCATTTTGGTCTTGTTTGGACCCATCTCTTCTTCTGTGTTCCTACTACTATCTGAGGAGTGGCAATGTGACCCGTGCCACTGTGGTTCATTGTTGTTGTTGTTTTTACAGGGCTCACAGCTATGAGTTAGCCTGAGCATCTGTGGAAATTTCGACTTGGACTTTTGAGCATGGGGCTCTTGGAGGTGTGCTGAAGGTGCTCTGCATTGTAAGATGGGCGTGAGCTTCGTGGCCAGTGGGGGTGTGTTGTGGTCTCCATCTAGACGTGTCCCTCATAAGCTCCTGTTTTGAAAACATGATCCCCAAGGCAGCGAGACCGGAGGTGGGGCTTTTAGGCAGTGACGAGGGCTGTCACTGTCTGGTGGTTGGTCGTTTGAAGGGTCACTGGGTGGTAACCTGGACAGGTGGGCGGGGCTGACTCTGGGCTGGGTCTGACCCAGCCCCTTTCTCCCTCCTTCTCAGCTTCTCCGCTGCCTGGCCCTGACGGCTCCCCCTGCACACTCCTCCACCGTGACCATCCACCTGCCTCAGGACCAGAGCTTACAGCCGGCTGACCAGGGACTGAACCCCTGACACTGTGAGCCTCAACAGACTTTTCCTCCTCTACGTTGTTCTTGTCAGGTACTTTGGCCACAGCAATGAGCACAGTAGCTGACTTTTTTTTTTTTAATGAGGTGTCTGTGCATGTCCTCGTTAGGATCTGCCAGGAGGCAGGCGTTTAGAAAGGCAAGTGGCAGAACAGTGTGTGTAGAGTGATCCTATTTTAAAATAAATGTGTGTGTGCAAATAAAGAGCCGCAGAGCACATAGCCGTGTAGGGTGGCTGTCCCTGTAGAGGAGGGCCCGGCTGGAGCCCCTGCACTTCCACTGTTCTCCAGTGTCGGCGTGCTTCTTCTCAGCCTGCCCTACAGCCTTGGCACCACAGAGATGGTGGGACGGTGTGGCAGCCCACCGGGGCCTCTGCCCAGGAGGGCCAGAAGGAGGGGCCGCACACAGACTCACCCGTGGGCCCTCATGACAGCGTCATCCATACCGTGAAAAGTGGAAGCCACCCAGATGCTCCACCATCTGATGACAAAGTGTCAGTCCAGACAACGGCGTAGCATTCCACCAGAAAGACAGGACACAGTGTGCCGGGCCGCCGAGGCACCGTGAGGACACCCTCTGAGCATGAGAAGCCAGGCTCTAGAGCCACATCTTGTGCTCATTTACATGAAATTTCTAGAATAGGCAAATCCCTTCCCAGAATAGAGAAATCTGTAGAGACAGAAGGTAGATTCGTGCCAGGCGCTGGGGTTTGAGGGGAAATTGGGAGTGACTGCTAATGGGTATGGGGTTTTGGAGGGATGATGACTGCGTTCTGTAATTTGATAGTGGTAATAGTGCAGAACTGTGATTTCCCTGAAGCCTGCTGAGTGGCATACCCTACAAGGGCACATTTTATGGTGTATGAATTATAGCTCAGTAAAGAAGTTATATGAGCAAAAAGTTGCAGCATTTAAATAGACCCAGGTGAAGGGAGAGAGGCAACGGGGAGAGCCTGGTCCTTGCTTCTTGGGGCCAGCTGCACCTCCCTCCCAGGGCAGAATGTGTCCCCGTGTGCCCCGACAGGTGCCAGCCCTAGCTCAGGGCAGTGTCTTCAAAGAACCCCTCTCTGTGCCAGAGTCCTTGGCAGTGGGTGGAGGAGGGCTCCTGGGTCTTTCTGGAAATGGCTGGGGCTCTACTGGATTACAGGTGGGTGATTCTGCCCAGCCCAGGGCCTCATGGGGACAGGCACCACCCAGTCATGTGCTGGTCCAGGTGCTCTGCCTGGCCCCAGATCCTGGACTCGAGGAGGCGTGTCCCCGGGAAAGGCACGTGCCTTCTGATGCCCGTGTCGGGCACCCTAGGGAGCACCGTGTCCTGGACAGGAACACCCCGCTCCTCTGCTGCAATCTGACAGCGTGGCCGCCTCTTCCAGTGGGCGTCCCCTCCCTCCCCACGCAGGCGTGGTCGGGCTGCGGAAGCCGGCAGGTCACCAGCCTCACCTCTTGCTTTGCTGTGAGGCCACCCTGTCCTCCTCAGGCCTGTCCCTTCAGTGCTCTGTGGTCCCCTTCCACGCTCTCGGTGGAGCCTGGAGCCTTCCGCTGGCTGGCTGGGGTGCTTGGTGTGCCCCTGCCCTCGGTCTTGACGTTCTCTGGCTAAGACCAGACGTGCCTCACAAGGCCCACGGCCACTTCTGCCCATGGGCTCGACCAGCGAGGGCGCAGGGACCAGCGGCTCTTCATTTGCAGGTCCTTGAAGACCAGCCCAGGCTGGGAGCTTGGTGAGTGTTCTCGAGACATGAAGGGAAGCTGTAAAGGCTGTTGTGCAGGGCTGCTGCTGCGCACAGGTGACCTCAGGGCGCATGGCCTTTCCGTGTGAGGCCACTTTTCCTCCAGGCCTTTCTCTTGCGCTTTGGTCAGCTGGGTGTCTGGCCAATACCCTGACGCAGCTGCCCCTTCCTCTCCCCTGACTGTGGGAGTGAGACACCCACCTGTTGTACATGCTCTTGGCTCTCCTTGGCTCCCTGAGAGTGTCCTTCTGAGCCAGGTGAGAGCCAGCGCATGGCAGCATGGCCCCCCGGCCCAGACCCTGCCTCCATGGACCGTGGGACTCACAGTGGTGTCAGTGACAAGGGTCTGAGTGGTGGCCTCCAGATGAATGGGGTGTTGGTCTAGAGTGTTTGTTCTTAAAACCTTCAAGAGAGCGGCTTTGCCGTGAGGTCACAAGGAACCTGGGAGATTTCCAAGACATGGAAAGTAAAGGTAAATAAAAGGCAGACCAGGGATCTAATACTCTTAATTGACCTTAAAGCGATCCAGTTGACGGCATGACCATGAATGGAAATGAAAGACAGCTTAAGAACGTTTGCCATTAAATATGAAATGGGAAAGTCTCACCAGAGCCCCGGTGACAGTGTGTGTCCATCCACACTGTCCCCCAGCAGTGGGGTCCCAGGCAGGGGTGTGCTACCTGGGAAGGGCTGTGCTCCACAGAGACCAGCAAAGCCTTTGTGTGCTGAACCCCTTCTGCCACGGGCTCCACGGAGTGTGGGTGGAGTGGCAGGGTCTGTCTGTCTTGCTCTCCTCCACGTCTTTCCAGCTGGTCCCAGATGACAAGCCGGACAGCAGGGGTGCTGCAGCCTCAGGTAAGACCAGCAGAAGGGAGTGCAGTGCAGAGCCAGGCAAAGAGGCGGTCACTGCAGCAGAGCAGCAGCGTCGAGGCGCGTGGGCACCACGGAGCGCGCGTTTCCCAATCTGAGCTTCCGTGGGGCTCGGCTTCGTAGTTTCTTATTAGCTTCTGGTGTCTGAAACCGTAAATTTATTTCAAACTTCTGAAAGGAAGCGTCATTGTCTCGATGCGTCTCACTGGTGCCCTAGAAGCTGACTTAGATGGGCCCCTGTAGGTGACTCAGCCCTCCGGGTGTTACAGAGGTCCCCCAACCTCCATTGAACCCTTTCCCGTGACAGACGGGTCCCGCAGCGGTGCATGGTTTGGGGTAGGCACACCACCAACGTGCCGGCTTATCCCGTCCCGAGCACGTGAATCAGGAAGGGCCCGAGGGTGCGTTTTCAAATGCTTGGTAGCTTGGTTTAGCCATTTACCGTACACTCAGCCCTTGAAAGCAGCACACATCTGGGGGGTCACGGTTCCTGAGTCAGAGACCCAGCTTGAGTGAGTGATTTCTCTGCACAAGGTCCCATGAGGGGTACAGCCCAGGGTGTGACCAGGGCTGGGGTCCTCACCCAAACCCACTTGCTTGTTGGCAGAATGAACTTCCTCACAGCTGCAAGGTTCCTGGCTTTGCTGCCTGAGGGTCTGGAGGAGGATCCCTGGCTGCCTCTGGCCTCACCTGGAAGAAGAGCACACCCAGGCAGTCGCCAGCTGTGTAGGGGCCCTAATCACAACTGCGAGTCCTGGTGACCTTATCCCCGTCTGGCTAAGCAGGCGAGGCTCAGGTGTGCATACGGGGGAACCTGGGCCTCTTGAGCTCTGCAGAGGGTGGTCCTGAGCAGTTACACCGTAGCTCACCCACCTGGTTCTCAGGGCTCCATCACTGAGAGGCAAAGGTAAGAGGCCCCTCGTGTCAGCTGCTCTGAGCACCCCTGCTCTGCGGAGCACGCTGCTCACAGTGTCAAAGGTCAGCGCGTTCCGTTTTGCATGAAGCTGGAGTTCACTTGGGGATTTTACAGGTACCTTCCTGTATGCCCCTGGACCCAGGATTTGGGCTGGCTCTTCCACTGTCACAGGCCACTGTGCTTGATGCCAACTCGCATTCTTTGGAGTGTCTTCTGCTGGCCCCACCCCAGGCCTCCAGCCAGGCAGTCTCTGAGCTCACCTGTTCAGCATCCTCCAAATTGAACGCAGTATGTAGGTGGCACGACCCTAGAAGGGGAAGGTCTGGTCTGCCTAACCGGACTCTCCAGCAAGGCTGGGGTGTGTCAGCCCTGCAGCGTGTTATCAGGAGTCACTGGCTAGACCCCCGGGTGTCCCTGAGCTGGACCCTCGGGTGTCCCTGAGCTGGACCCTCGGGTGTCCCTGAGATAGACCCTCGGGTGTCCCTGAGATAGACCCTCGGGTGTTCCTGAGCTGGACCCTCGGGTGTCCCTGAGATAGACCCTCAGGTGTCCCTGAGCTGGACCCTCGGGTGTCCCTGAGATAGACCCTCAGGTGTCCCTGAGCTGGACCCTTAGGAGTCACTGAGATAGACCCTCGGGTGTCCCTGAGATAGACCCTCAGGAGTCACTGAGATAGACCCTCAGGAGTCACTGAGATAGACCCTCAGGAGTCACTGAGATAGACCCTCAGGTGTCCCTGAGCTGGACCCTCAGGAGTCACTGAGCTGGACCCTCAGGAGTCACTGAGATAGACCCTCGGGTGTCCCTGAGATAGACCCTCGGGTGTCCCTGAGCTGGACCCTCGGGTGTCCCTGAGATAGACCCTCGGGTGTCCCTGAGCTGGACCCTCGGGTGTCCCTGAGATAGACCCTCGGGTGTCCCTGAGATAGACCCTCAGGAGTCACTGAGATAGACCCTCGGGTGTCCCCGAGCTGGACCCTCAGGAGTCACTGAGCTGGACCCTCAGGAGTCATTGATCTGGACCCTCAGGTGTCACTGAGATAGACCCTCAGGAGTCACTGAGCTGGACCCTCAGGAGTCACTGAGCTGGACCCTCAGGTGTCCCTGAGCTGGACCCTCAGGAGTCACTGAGCTGGACCCTCAGGAGTCATTGATCTGGACCCTCAGGTGTCCCTGAGATAGACCCTCGGGTGTCCCTGAGCTGGACCCTCAGGAGTCACTCAGATAGACCCTCAGGAGTCACTGAGCTGGACCCTCAGGAGTCACTGAGATAGACCCTCGGGTGTCCCTGAGCTGGACCCTCAGGAGTGAGTCTGCAGGCTCCAGGAAGACAGCTGCCGGGCTCTGGGAACGTGATTTCTTCCAGTGCACAGAGCGCTCAGGAGTGTGACCCTGGTGGTGATGGGCTTTCGACCCTGGCCAGCCAAACACAGGGGCTCCGGCAGCAGAGGTGGGGCCGCCGAGGCTGCACGGCATGGCTCAGTGGCCTGACTTGGCCTTTCTGAAACCCCGAGAACACTGGCTGGATTTAGTTCCAAAGGCCTGCAGAGCAGCCACGGTGTTCACCTTGGATCTTTAAGAAGAGGAAGCGGCTTGACAGCGAGGCCGCGCTGGTGTTCTTTCTGGAGGGGGCTGCAGCTGAGTGCCGGTGCCGCGAGACCCTTCAGCAGGAGTCTGCCGTCTCCTTACCTTGAGGAATAGTATTACCCGTCCCTGCACAGAGGCAAAAGCTCCCGTTGCTATGGCAATAGCCAATCTGAGGAAGCTGTGACCTAAATCATGACTGAGAAATACAGTGCCTGTCTGTGTCACCGCAGCCACCGCTTCCCGGGAGCAGGCGAGGTGGTGCTCACCTGAGGTGAACTCGCTCACCTCGGGAGAGGGCAGCGGTGCTCCTCGCCGCAGAAACTTCTGGGGAGCTGGTCCTGAAAACTGCTGCTGCAGAACCAGAGACCAGCTTCCCACTCTGCACACCAGGGAGGGTCTGCAGAGGTCCCCTGGGACCCTGGCCTTCTCCCGTGTGGAGTGCAACCCCAACCTTGCCACTGGGAGGGCTGCAGCCAGAGGTGCTGGGCTGTTACCAGAGCTAGCTGTCGGCCCTGTAGGGGTGCTCCTGATGCACACAGTAGACACACACCCACACACACCACCCATGACACGCACCACACACGTATCGCACACCATAGACACACCGCACATGCTATGTACCATACACACAGTGACGGGCATAAGCCACAAGCAACAGACCCATTCTGTACACACACTATGCACACACATATCCATGCACGCACATGCCATGCAAATCCACATGTCAGGCACGTAGACAATACCCACACACCAGACACATCCATGTGCACGACACAGCCGGACACACACACGTGCACCATGCACACACTACACACAGCACACCCCGTTATGCACTCACCAGTCACACACCATACGCACACCATACCCATGCATACACGACACACAGCACACACTGTGCACACACACACAGAGTCATTCCCTCTTGGGGAGCTTCAGGGTTGTGACGATGGTGTGAGGTCTCTCTCAGTTCTGTCTAAACTCTCATGGGGGGTTGGCTGTGGTCACAACCTTCAGCTGAGCTGGAGACACGGTGTGCAGAGCCAGCTCCCTTGGGGCGGTGCCCTCCCCTGCCCACGCCGAGTGACGGGTGCCTCCCTGCTGGCAGCACCCCTCTGGGGGTTGGTGGTCACCTGCTTAGGAGCCACCTGACCCCACTGTCTTGTTTTATGGGTCCTGTGTCATCTTTTGGCATGAAGAATGTCTCCCTCTCCGATGGCCATGGGTGTGGAAGTCAGGCCAGAGGCGAAGACACTGCCTTGGTGAAGTGGCCCGTGTCCCGCCTGCCTCTGCCCTTCCCTGTGCTCTTCACCCAGACATCCAGGTGTCTGGGGACAACTGAGGACACGCAGGGAATCAGGGCTGTCTGCTGTTGTCAGGGTGTTGTCGGAAGTTCTGGGCCTGCGAGAGGCGATGCTAAAATTACTTGCCTCTGGAGGCCACCTGGTCCCTCCGACATCTGCCAGGAGTCTGGTCAGGACTGCGGCAGCTCGGTGACAGTTCACACTGACAGGACCCGGTGTCCACACCGAGGGACGTGGCAGCCCAGGCAGGGGGAGGTGCCAGGCTGTCAGCTTGAGGTCTGTCGTCGTCTTGGGGACAAGAGCTGCTGCCCGGCACTTGCTGATGGGCAGGGCTGCGTGTCGTGACCCCCATGCTGCCCTTGGGGTGGCCTGCGGCGAGGCAGGCTGGGGTCCGCCTCTCTCTCTGCCTCCTCACTAGCAGGCGGTGCTGTGGACAGGTCATCACAGGGGAACTTCATCCCCAGTTATCCTTTGCGTCATCCCCAGAGCAGGATGAGAGTTTCGGGTTTGTCGGGCACCCTCGCTCCTTTGGGTTGGGGCAGGCACACTCTCTCCACCACAGAGCACCTCTGGCCGGCCTCTGCCCAGTGTCCACCCCCGGGAGAGCAGGACAGAGCTCTGTGGGACAGGGGGCTGTCAGCAGTGTGGTTTTCGTCTAGCAGATGGAGAAACAGGGCCACATGCCGTGGCCGTCCTCCCTCCCCTCTCTGGAGGCTGGCCTGTCTCTGCAGTGGCAGGAGCTGTGCCCCCCACCTCAAGCATCCTCTACTGACCCAAGGCCACAGACCCCTGCTGTCCAGGAAACACGCATTTCACCATGGTCTGCAACATCCAGATCAGGAACAAGTCGCCAGTGCTGAGGAGCAGACCCCATGAGGGGAAGGGGGAGCCTATGGACGTGGGGACAAGGACAATCTGTTTCCACGGGAGTGGGCCCCCTGCTCACAGTGCTCCTGCGTCCTGCGTCCCACCTGGCGAGACGGGCTCCACAGTCAGGGCAGGCAGGTCGCTCGGCATGTGCCGTGCCTTAGTCGTTAAAGGACAAAGGAACCCACTGAGGGCACCAGACCGTGAGCCGCGAGGACGACCCTCCTGAGCCCGCCGCAGAGACCCTGGCCTGGTCTCAGCCTCCCCTGGGACTTCCCAACTTTTCAAAGTGGCAAGCACACAGTAGCCCAGTTGCCAACTTCTGTGGGAGGAGACACCTGGACACCAGCCCCTGGAGGCCCAGTCCTGCAGACCAGGGGCCCTGAGGGGTTGGGCTGCGTTTCTCGTCCCCCGTCCCCCGTGTGATGACAGAAGACTCAGGCAAAGGCTTCGCTGCCTCTACCGTGAGGTCCAAGGAAGAAAAACCTCCACCAGAAAGTCGGGAGCTAAGGAAGACAGACGGGGCGTGGGAGGGACACTCACCAGACCACTGTCCACACCACCCTCCACCACACCCCCGGGGCCTCGCCACACCCCAGCTGAAGGGCACGCAGGTGGTGCGTCCTACTCTCTTGGTGCGGTGGCCACAGGGGATCGATGCGTTTTCAGGGCAGTGGTCAGGAAGAGTCAGCCAGGTGGCCAGGGGCCCAGCCGCTGAGATATGGGATCACACGGGGCCAATTGGCAGGTGTGCGGTGGGGCAAGTTGCGTGACCTTGGTGGCTTGTCTGTGAAGTGGGGCGGCAGCAGTCACACACCCAGAGTGTGGTCTGGGGTTGAGATCTCACAGTGCGGGGTGCAGAGCGGGGCTGTGAGGGGCACTGGCTCGGGCTCTCCCTCCATCGCCACGGTCAGCACTAGTGTCAGCATCTGCGCTGCGGCTGGCCCCAGCCTCGTGTCCCTGCTAGAGTCCTGGCCCCGTAGAGCAGCGAGGAGGCTGCCCCTGCCACCGCGGCTGGCAGAACGCGCTCTGTGTCTGCTGTGTCCGTTGAGTGTGCGTCGTCCGGGAGCCTCGGACGGGACAGGATCCTGACTGGAGGCCCGCTTCCCGCGCCTCTCAGCAGCACCCCACCTGCCGGGACGCCGGCCCCTCCCAGCACGGCCTTCTGCGCTGGCTCTTGCAGCCCAGGTGCTCTCCCGAGGGATCCCCCGGCACCCGTGAGACCTGGTCAGCGCATCCCTGGGGAGACCCCAGGGTTTCCTCCCCAGGTCCTCTGGCCGACGCCACGTGGGGCTGCTGGAAGATGCCCTGTCCCAGCCACGTCCACCTGCAGGGTTTCAGGCTGTCCGTCTTCCTCTGGGGCAAACATGGTCGGGCCTGGGCTCACCTGGGAGCCTGCCCCGTGTGGTCCAGCACCAGCCTCCTGGGGCCACCCTGCCAGCCGTGGGACGCGTCCCCCTGCTGAAGGCCTGGGACGGGCGCAGAGCCCCTCCCTTCCCTCTCCGTTCCGTTGCTTTGTGGTTGCAAGATGCGGCGCCCACGTGCGGCCCCGGTCGTTGGCATTCTGCTGTGGTCTGTAATCAGCGCCGGCTTCGACTTCTCATTACTGCTCTTGAAGGGATTCTTCAGACTCAGCAGAACAGCCGCATCGCAGCGTCAGATGACAGCCCGCCCCGCCCGCTCCAGCCTGCAGGGAAGGCATTTGCATTCCGGTGCTGGCCAGGCCTGCGTCCTGCGTGGCTGCCTAGGCCTTCCCCTCACGTGAACCGCCAAGGCCCCTGTCTGCACTCGGGGGGCCTCAGAGACCAGAGCTCTGGGGGACGCGGAGGCCCCACTGCCTCAGTCCTGCCTCCCAACATGGGCGGCGGTCAGAGAACAGGATTGGGAACAAGGGTGTCCTGTCTGTGAATGTAAAGGAAGCCCACAGCTCCAAAATGACACCTCACAATTCAACTCAAAGAACCTTAAAAGTGGGGTGCAACATGTGCATCCTGCCAAGGAGAGGCATCTGGGGTGGTGAGGCGAGGCCAGAGGCTGGGGGACACACAGGCAATGTTTGAGGCAGGGCCGCGGGTCCTGTTCTGGTGGTCCCAGTAGCCCGATGGTGAAGGAGTGTGACACGGGAAGGCCAGCCAGGGGCCCAGGGACTAGAGGCGTTGAGGGGCACTGGTCCCTGAAGGAGCACATGAGGGGACAGGGACATGCGCTGACCTGGGCGCCCACTCAGGGACCTGGGACACCTCACTGAGGAACCCACAAGGGAAAAGCCGAGACGGCCTTCCGGGTTTTGGCTGATGGAAGCAGCCGTCCCGAGGAACAGACCTGTGTCCCATGTCCCAAGTTGAGTCAGTGGGAACGGAGCTTGGTCTCCCCATCAGGCAGTGGCATTGTCCCCAGCACCTGCGTGACTGGCGCCTTCCCCAGCTGCTGCCCAGCTCTCTCCTCCTGCCACACTCACGCCTTAGTTCTCAGCGTGGGTCTCAGTCCACAGTGGTGTTGGGATGGCGTGGACTCCCTGAGCCAATTCCTATTGTGCGCGTTCCCACGACGGACACCTCAGGTGAACTGGAAGGCTGAATCTGCCCTTGGGTAGATCTGCTACCCGGGGACAACAGAGAAGTCACCTGCCTGTGTGTGACCCTGGGCCTGCTGGTCCAGCCTGTCCACTGCCCTCCAAGACCAAGGGGAGGCGAGGTGAGAGGGCTCCTGGCGTCCCCAGGGAGGCCGCAGCCAGGCTCTCCCGTGAAGCTGGATCTACTCTGCTTCGGGGAAGATGCCTGGGAAGCGGGAGGAGGCTTCCTGGGCGCTGGGAGGCAGGTCACGGCCGCCTTCTCTCAAAGATGGAATGGATTTGGTGAGAAGCAGATAATGGGAGGTCCAAGGTCGCGCTGGCCACGGAGAGCAGAGCCACAGCGAGTGGAGACGCGCCCTCCCGTGCTCACACGGGTGAAGTCCTGCAGCGTAGTTGCTGGGCCAAGGGGTGAAGACCCCGAGTGTGTACAGCTGGCCACGTTTCCTGCAGACCTCGGCCCTCGCACCTCCGTGGGGCACAGCCTGTCCCCAGCTCTTGCCCTCGGAGTCCAGCCCAGGAGCTTTGTCTTTGTGCTGTTCCTGGGCTTTTAAGGACCTCTGCTTTGCATTCTCAGTTGTTCCTTCCCCCATTCTTCGTGCTCCTTTTACATGCATTAGAACTATGTGGATCTTTTTCTGTGAATTGCATGTTTATAAAAATCGACCTTTTAATGTTGTATTATTGTATTTTTCTTATCGATCTGTTAAAACTCTTCATAGTTCAAAGTTCTCTCTTTTTTCTGTAGTCTGTCCAGAAAGTATTTTCTATTTTCTTAGTTTGCATTGACCTTTTTACTATATTTATAACACTTTCCCTTATAAAGACGATGTTTATATATTTGGTGAGTGAAACATCAATTTTTATGACTTCTGAGTTTGTATCATATTAAAAAGGCCTTTCACATTCTAAAATTTAAAGAAATAACCCATATTTTTTTCCTTGCTTTGTGCTATACTATTTGTTTTACTTAAATTTAGTTAGTGGTATTTTTATTTTTAATCCACAATATTTGGACGCTATGCTAGTTTGGTATGTGTATATAACGTAGAATGATCAAATCAGTGTGATTAGCATTTCCATCTCCTCAAAGCTTCTGTGTGTTGGGAATCGGAGCTCTTCTAGTTCTTTAGAAATATATCCTACCTCATTGCAGACCATGTGCCAGAGAACACAAGGGTCATTTCATAACACTGCTACGGTTTGGTTCTACTTTGAAATCCTGTCCTTCTGGAATTCACGTTTGCTCAGGAAGAGAGCCGGGCTGTGCCTGTCCTCTCCAGGGGGCGGCCCAGCTGACCCACTCCACCAGGGAGAGCAGCCATCTCTTCCCGGGTGCTCCTGGATTTCCCCCGAGTTCACAGAGAATCTCCCTATGTGTGGCCCCCGGCTGGCCTTTCCATTCTGTTGCTGACACAGTGGCCTGTGCATGCCCCAGAGTGACAGCTGTGGCTCCGTGGTGGGCTGCAGCCTCTGGGGACTAGTCCCACACATTCCTCTTACACAGCACTGTCCTGGTCTTTCTTTCTTTCTTTTTTTAAACAGGGTTTTTTTTTCGTTTTTCAAAAAAATATGGACAGAATCTGCCTACCATTTTTCTGCCCATCTTTTGACTTTCAGATTTTCAGATTTACTTTCTGTTTCCTGGACATTATATGGCTTCCAAGGTATGGCATTAACCTGGCCGTTTCCTGTCCATATAGGAATCGGTTGCATATGTATTTCTTATGGACAGGTGTTTGGCTCTGAAGCTGACCCGTGTTGCTCCTTGCTGTGGTCTAAGTGCTGTGTCCTGCCCATATTCCCACGCTGAACTCTGATCCTGCACACGTGGGCTGCGCGTGGGCCTGGGCGGAGGCTAGGTAGCAAGGGCAGAGAGCTGTAGCGGAACTCCTCGCGTGCTTCCTCTTCCTCTTCCCCCATCTTCTTCTAGCCCTTCCAGCCCGCCACTCACCCTTCACCGTGCCAGGGAAAGTGCTCTTGCTCACGAAGCTGCCAGCCATCGGTGGACTCCGGTTCTCCGAGACGTAATGACCGGCAGCATTTGACCTGGGTACTCACTGCCTCCTTGAAACTTGGATTCTGCTTTCTTTGGCCCAGAGTCTGTCTGTCTGGATCTAGAACTACTGCACTGGCCCTTCCTTTTGAGTGTCCCTTGATGGTTTGTGTCCTTCCATCTGGTCCCTAACAATTGTCTTGTCCCAGGGCTCGTCTTCTGCGTGCCTTGGGCTGTGGCTGACTTCCTGGGTGCTGAAGATGAGCAGGTCATGTTTTGTCATGGAGCCTGGGGACACATGTTGTCAGCACCCCGTACCTCATCATGGAGGTGCTTGGGGGCATGGTGACCTTGAGAGACCAGAGACCTGATCCCCACTCTCCCTCCACCCTCTTCCTTCTGCCGTCATGCCCACTCAGACAGTGGGGCTGAGGGGTGGAAGGCTGTGTCCCACGACAGGGACCACACTGGGCGAGGCCTGCGCCATGGGCCTTTCTGGGGCTGGACACAGGCGAGGGAGAGTGCAGGGGTCTCCTTCCATGCTTCACTGCTGACCCCTGACCCTCTCCTACTGCCCTGCCCGCAGAGTGCCGTGGGTCTGCCCTGCCACGCACTCACGAGCAGGGCCTGGTGGCCCTGAGTCTGGGCCCTGTGCAGGCTTGGTCATGCATTGCCATTTATTTATTTTTGAGCTGGGGATTGAACTCAGGGGCCCTTGACCACTGAGCCACACCCCCAGCCCTATCTTGAATTTTATTAGAGGCAGGGTCTCACTGAGTTGCTTAGCGCCTCACTTTTGCCTGGAACTCTTGGTCCTCCTGCCTCAGCTTCCCGAGCCGCTGGGATGACAGGTGTGCACCACCGCGCCTGGCTGTACGTGTTACCTCTGTTGTCTTTTCATGGCAACTCACTGTCTTGAGGGTGAGCTCACATTTAGAGAAACTTTATCTGTGGAGATTTTCTAAGGCCTGGTTTGCGGTTAGGTCCTGCTGGAGAGGATTTCTCTTTGCTCCTTGCAAGGCCCAGCTGCCCCACTGAGCCCATGGCCCCACGGAGAGAGATTCTGTGGACCCCAGGTAAAGTGTCTTCCTACCAACGATCACCTCCCCCACACCCACAGGAGGATGGCTTTCAGTTTTTATAGCTCAAAAGAGATACTTTCCCCCTTCCGTTCAAGACGGAAAGCGTCCAGTCTCTTGGGAGATGTCTTTCCTACCTACTTCTTTATCTCAAGCCCTTGGTGAGGGCAGTAGGGCTTACAGAGGGAGCCCCTAATCCTGCCCTTGGCCTCTCCCTGGGCTTTGGTCCTCATTTCCTCCCCTAAGAGGCCAGGCGAGCCCGATTCCCTCACAGCAGAGCTGGCTTCTCTTATTCTTACTTCCCTGTCCACCAAGACCTGATGTCCGCTGGCCCCAGCAGTGTTCCCAGGGCCTAAGGGAGCCTCCCTGTGCTCGTTCCTCTGCGGGCTGCCGTGGCCTCCCTGGACCATGCCGCGCACACCCGGGTCCTGCAGCCGGGTCTGTCCTCGCATTTCTAATTCCACAGTAACTCGTCCCTTGAGCTGGATGGTGTCTCCTGCCTCATCCTGGGTCCCCGTGTCACCTGGGAGCAGAACATCATGCTCCACAAGTGACTCCCAAGGTCAGCCCGAGGACCCTGCTCCTCAGTGACGGCGAGGCCTGGGCCAATCAGACTGTGGCCGCAGCACTTCAGCGTCCATGTGGGGATCTGAAAGCAGAACGGGCACCTCGGGAACACCCCCTGCGTGTCCCCAGAGCAGGACACCTCTGCGTGACCATCCTTTGCTACAGAAGCCAGCAGAAGAGAAAGGTGGCCGTCCAGTTCCACAGCCTGGAGGAAGCCAAGAAAGAAAAGGAATCCATCATGGATCTTAAGAGTCGAGGAAAAAGAGAAGAAAGCTTGAACTACACTTGAGCAGCACCGTGTGACACCGTGTGTGCGTGTGCTTCCGGGCCTCTGCCTGCCGTCGCGGGGCCCACTGCACACATCCGCTGCTGGAGGCTGTGAAGGTCGGCTCCGCTAGACTACTGTGCAGAGGGCCTGGCGCCTGGGGTCCCCAAGTGTGGACACCTGGAAGTGAGCAGGCAGAACCAAGGTCTCTGACATGTGCAGGGACAGGCTGAAGTGTCTGATGTGCCCATGGGAAATACGTGGGCCTGCCCCCCCACCCCGGGCTTCCCCGCTCTGCACATGGTCACCGGGAGCAGAAGAGCCCGGCAACGGAACCCAGGTTAGGAAAAGGAGTCACTTTCCACAGTCTGCAGGCGGGTCCCCAGGGGTGTGGGAAGCAGGCAGGGTCCCCGAGGGTGTGGGAGGCAGGCAGGGTCCTGGGGGTCTGTGAGACAGGCGGGGTCCCCAGGGGGTGTGGGAGACAGGCGGGGTCCCTGACCCTGTCACCTACGCCCCGCTTTGCGGCATCCTCGATAGAGCTCTGCTTTCTAAAGGAGGTGCGGTGCCTTCGTCGCATCCCTTTCTGACTGGTGTCTTCCTGACGGTCCACTGTGAGTGTGGGTCAGAATTCCTAGGCAGACACGGCCAGTCTGAGCCGGGTCTCCTTTCCTTGATGCTGGTGGTTGAAACAGGTACCTCAGGTACCGTGGGAAACAGGGGCTTCCCAGACACGGACTTGCGAGGTGCCGTCTACAGATCGTGTGGCTGTGAGTGTAAACGCAGAGAGCGGCTAGTTTCCAGGGGTGTCCTCTGAGGCCACTGATCATCACTGAATCATGACTCTCGGGCCTGGAAGTTTCTCCTTCTGAGAATAGTGATGCTGCCAAAGTGGACGTGGTATGGTCCCAGGTTTCCTCAGCTCGTGGGCTGGGCAGCAGTCTCCAAGCACACAGCAAGTGGACCCTAACTTAATGCTGTGAGCCTGGTGTCTGTCCTTTCCCCGTCCCTGTGGGCCAGGAGTCAGGTGTGGCCTGGCTGGTTCAGGGTCAGGGCCTCACAGGGCACTGTCCAGGGTCTCTGGACTGCCATCTCATGTCCAGGCTCAGCTGGGGAAGGGTCTCCTTACAGGTGCACTCAGGTTGCTGATGGCCTCAGATGCTGCCTGGCTGAGCCACGGTGGCTCCCCTCCCTGGGCTGCTCCAACATGGCGTGAGCCAGTGGAGGGCGAGCGCCACCAGCGTGCCAGTTGGTCTGCCGGGACCCAACCACAGCAGTGGCATCCCACGGCTTTGCTGCTTTATTTGTTGGGAGCTGGTCACTAGATGCAGCCCTTCCTTGCCCAAAAGGAGAGTCCACAGAGCTGGGTAGCTGAGGACCCTCTTTGAAAGCTGCCGGTCAGGAAGGCCTGGGGCATTTCACCTCAGAGGAGGGCAGAACCCCGGGGCCTGCTCTCTGGGGCGTGCCCCTGTCCTGGTAAGGGAAGGGCACTACTCCGGGTCTGCTCTGGGGGCCTGGCAGGAGGGTGTAGCCGAGGGTTGTCTGGCCAGCCTCTGGGCCCCAGAGCAGGGTGGGAGGCTGCAGGAAGCCAGGGCAGTGAGCCCTCGGGAATGCCCGGGAATGTGTGGTCACCACCGCACCAGAGACAGGCTCCAAATGCTGAGACAAAGGCTGAGGGCGTTGGCCCATGGCTGGGGTGGTGTGTGCGCAGTGATCCTAGGAAGTCCTGTATCTTTAATTATCCAGTCCGCAGACACTCTCAGGATGGATGATCAGGTGGGAGATAATGACGACTCTGGGGCAAACCTGCCCCTTTGCCCTGGAAATCACTGGCGAGAGGCTGCCTGAGTGCGCCTGCTTGCTGCAGGGTCGGCCTCCTCGCCCTCCGAGCTGGGAAGCCCCTGGCCCTCAGACACCCAGGTCTTCTCCGTCTGCTGGTCCGAGCATCACCGGGTGCTCTGCGTTGGCCGGCCCTGGGGAGGGGGACCTGGGGCCCAAGCTGACACTGTCACTGCTCAGCTGATGGGCAGCAGTGGCCCAGCACCTAATGAGGGTGGGCACCTTGTCACTGTAGCAAGCTGAGCGAGCCAGCAGGCAGAGGTCAGGGGCTGGCCGGCAGCGCCCTTCCCCACAGCCAGCAAACACCACAAGTAAACGCTGTGCTGACCACGGCCACTTCAGACCTTAGGAGTGAGGGCTACCCTGTGTGACGCTCAGACTGGCATGTCACCCAGTAGGACCACTGTGCAGGGGAGACAGAGAGAGAGGGAGCGGGGGGGGGGGAGAGGGAGGGGGAGAGAGGGGTGGAGAGAGAGGGAGAGAGGGATGGAGGGAGGGGGAGAGAGGGAAGGAGTAGGGGAGGGAAGGGAGAGAGAGGGAGGGAGGGGGAGGGAGAGAAAGGGGGAGGGAGAGAGAAGGAAAGAGGGGGAGAGAAAAAAAGGGGGGATGGAGGGAAGGAGTAGGGGAGGGAAGGGAGAGAGAGAGAGGGAGGGGTCTGGGGTGGAGGGGTCCACTCTGACCATAGACAGGTGGACTTTTATTGGTGGGGTGGGGGAAGCAGGAGGCCAGGAGAGCAGGACAGGGCGCCCACAGGACACTTGGGCACAGGCAAGGAAGCAGAGGAAGGTGCCCAGGAAAGAAAGTGGTGGCCATCCACCTGGGCTGTCCTATCTCGAAGCTGCTGCCTGATGCTGACCAGTAACAGGGTGTGGAGCCGCGCAGCCTCCGTATCGGCTGCCTGGAGGTGACGAGGCTCAGGGGAACAGCAGCCCCCGTCGTACCACCAGACCCACCTCTCTCCCTGTTCAGGACGATGTGCCAACGGTCAGAGCACCGGGCGTGCCCGCAGGGCACCTCTGGAGAACAGTTTGATTTTCCTTCATAGCTGTTACTCTAAGTGGATCAGCTGCAGGCCCCGACTCCAGGGCAGGTCAGCAAGTCTCACCCCAATGACCGTCCCCGATGCTGTCCTCTCCAGGAGCCATTCCTGGCCACCCTGGCTCATGTGTGCAGACAGTGACCACATGTCACTGAATTCAAGGGCGAGCTTCTGCCCCAACCTTGGTCCAGCTGAGAAGATGGTGTTGCGGTTGGCCAAGCTGCCTGTGCCCTAGAGTGGAGATGACCGAGTGTGGCGCCTCTTGCCATGAAAGCCCCGGGGCGTGGCTAGGTCTAGTGACTCACTCTTCCACAGCTGCCTTAGCCTTCTGCCCACCCAGAAGGTGGGAAGTCCTGCTCTCCGGCCTCCCAGTTCCCAAGCACGGAACCCCTGGCTGGGCAGGTAAGCCGTCAGAGGGGTAGCCCGCCGCCTGCCACCTCTCTGCTCGCACGTGCGGCTGGCCCTGCCGCAGGTCACGGTGAGCGCTGAGCTCGAGGAGTGGTTTCAGGCTCCCCCCGTTGGGCAGTGCTTGGGCACCCATCCAGGTTGGGGGAGGCGACACCGGGCTTGAGTAGGGCAGGTTGAGCCTGCGTGTCCCCAGCCACCTGTGAGTGCTGGGCATGTGCTTCATGGAGAAGAAGGGCTCATGTCACAGGAGGGTGTCCGAGGATGCACCACGGTGCCGAGGCGGCTCTTCCTTGGGATGAATGTGGGCGAGGTGTCATCATCCAGGTGGATGAGTCTCCAGCGCTGCCGTGACCACACGCCCCAGCCTGGGAAGCTCTCTCAGTCCTGAGGCCAGAAGTGTGAGATGGAGGTACCAAGGGCTGGTTCCTCCTAGGCCCCTCTCCTTGTCCTCACGATTGTCACTCTGAGTGGCTGGGTCCTGACCTCTCAATAAGGCACTGGTCCCAGTGGATCAGGGCCCCACCCAAATGACCTGCTTTATCAGGGTCACTTCTGAGTCCTGGGAGTTAGGATTCCAACATGGGGATTTGGTATGGAGGGGTCCACTCTGACCATAGCACCAGCTGTTTTCAAGACAGGTGGACTTTTATTGGTGGGGTAGGAGGCCAGGAGAGCAGGACAGGGGGCCCCCAGGACACTTGGGCACAGGCAAGCCAGGCTGCCCTGCTCAGACCCACTCCACCTTGAGGAGGTCCACACTGGGCCTCTGGTGAGGAAGGAAGGTTATTTTTGGCAACCGAGGCATCTTTCAGAAGAAAGCCATAATAAATAGGCTCAGCACGGTTTGATGCCATTTATAAGAAGATACTAAAACAAAAATTAAAGGTAAAGCATCTATTATATCAACATGTAATCTCTGCCGCGCAGACTAATGACAGTCTTTAAACCTGTCATTTTTAGGCCAGAGTCAATACCAACACTCAGGAGGGACAGTGATCAATCCAGGTGTTTCCTTGGGCAGGTGGATCCCAGCAGGATGGGCCAAGTGTCCCAGGTTGTTGAGAAAAGGCACCGACAGCGGGGCTCTGCTTGCCAGGGAGCTGCGGGTCGAGGGGCTCTCAGGGACTGGCGCCCAGCCCTCCGTCACCTGCGCACCAACGGGTTTCGTTTTTAACGCGTTAGTGTGGGAGCAGCGCAGCTTCAAGGCCGCGAGTGCCTCTGGAGAGCATGAGGACGCAGACGGGCCCAGGGCCCTCACTGGCCCACAGCTGGGGGCACTGTCCCCTCCCGATGGAGCCCGGGGGGCTGTGTGGTGAGCCTGGTTGTGACACACCGCGGTGTGTGCTGTGTGGGCTGTGCGGTGCCATGTGCCCCGCGTGTGGGTCCTTGTGGGTCACGGCACACACACGGAAGCCTGGCGCGTCTGAATCCTAGGGGTCTTGGCCTCGCTTGGAAGTGTCAAAGCTCTGATCTCAGGAGCCACTCCCAGGGCACACATGGCTGTCTGTTGTGACAGTCTTCCGCTGCCACAGTGGTTGAGAGAGGCACCGCAGGAGCGGAGTGGCTCTCTTTCCCCATCTCTGCAGCTGCCACCACCTCTCCTAATGCTGCCCGTGCCCCGGAAAAGGCTGAGACGAGAGGTCACAGAAGACCCGGGACCCAGCCAGGCACCTGCCTCCCCACCACGAGCCACTCCACCCAGGACTCTGGGCTGCAGAGCTCTGCGAGGGGAGAGGTGGACAGGACTCCAGGGGAGGGCAGAAGGGAGAGAGTGGAGGTGGGCAGGCCAGGAAGGAAGCCCTGGAGAGAGAGGACAGGGCCAGGAGGGTTCTGGGAGCCCGTGCTGAGCAGCAGCGAGGCCCCGCGATTCTCCCGGGCATCCGTCCCCGTCACCTGGTGCCGCCTCAGAAAACCCAAGCATCCCTGAGTCCCAGTCCCCATCTGGAGCTGTGCCGTCAGATGTCCCCTGAGGTGAGTTCACTTGCTCTGGAAGCAGCCTGTGGCTCTGTCCCTCGCTCCTCAGGCACAGCGCCGAGAAACAGGGAGTCGCAGACCCCGAGGACGGTGCCCTGGGCTTCCTCAGCCCCTGCCTGGTGACGCGTAGGAGTAGCCTGAGCCCCGTGGTGGCTGTGAGCACGCTCAGCTCAGGGTGGGGGGAGTTGTGGGTCCTCTGCTCCATGGAGAGGGAGACAGGACGTGTCCACAGCGGTCACCTTAGGAGGAAATTGTTGAAAATGACAACAGAACCAGCTTCTCAGGAGAGAGCCCGCCGTGGGCAGCAGCAGCTGCTGTCCCTGGAACTCGCCAGCCCAAGACGTCTGGGGGCTTCTAGGGCGGCAGGGGCTCTGGGGCCTCTGTGCTCCACTGAGCCGATGGACGGGCGAAGACCAAGGGTCAGAGCAAACGGGACCAAGGGGGGAGAGTGGCGGAGCTGGCGGGCTGCATCCACGCAGCGGGGACTCCTGGAGAGGACCCTGTGCCCAGGAAGAAACCCCAGGCCCAGCAAGGCCCCCGGGACCCTCCTGAGGGGCCTCCCTGCTCCGTGCAGACTGTGGGTGACGGGAGGCTCCCTTCAGGGCTCTTCGTGGGTTGGGCTGGAGGACATAGGACCCCCCAACAAGTACACATTCGCTGCTGTAAATGGCCACCAAGGTGCTGTCGGAGGGAACTCGAAATGTGTCAGTGACTCAAAAGCCCCGGGGCACTGGGCAGACGCAGCTCCACTGAGAGACTTAGTTGTGCATGGGCTTGGGGACACGCAGCAAGTCCGTGTCCAGGGATGGTGCAGGTGCGTCAGCAAGCCTTGCCCAGCACATGGCTGCTCAAATTTGAGGAGAAAAGAGAAAGAGGCAGATGAAATTATAAAGTCAGATACTTGTGACTTGTGAGAAGACCCTGCCTTTTGAACACTCAGCTGGATTTGAAGAATATTTATCAAATGTGTAAGTGACACAAAAGCAACATGTCGCATATCTGATCCAGCCTCAACAAGACCGTGCCATGTTGTCATGCACAAATTCTCCTTTAAGCAGTTTAGACTCGGAGAAAGATCGGAGATGCACGAAATGATTGTAAAGCAGGCTTTCATCGCAGACTGATAAATCTATGGAAGAACAGAAACCGAATAATACATGCTCATTTAAGTGACATGGAGAATTTTCATAATCCGTTATTGAGTAGCGCACCGAAGTGGATCGCAGTGGAGTGCTCACAGGTTTACGCTGATGCTCGAGAGAGAAAGAGAAATAGAGAGAAGATCTCCAGCTCGCCACAGAACCAGGGGTTGCTGCTGGGTGAGCCCTGCTGGCCGCACTTCTCTGCATTTTAAAACTTTCTTATGAGAAACAGAGGGAAACGATTCAAATATCTCAGAATTCTGTAACAAGGACTGAGTGGTGGCAAGAAGAAACAGAACATGATTTCATACCGCATTCTGCAGCTGGGTCAAGAAATCAGTTCTGTACCCACACACACCCCCACACACACCCCAGAGGAAAACAGTTTTGAAAATTATTTGCAAGAGATTTTGTTCTGGCTGACTGTGGCCTCGGAAATGAGTTGACGGGGAGTCAGAAGTTCCTGGGGGGAGTTCTGACAGCCTCTTCTCTGCTCTTCGCTGCGTAGACCGAGGTGGTTCAGGACACTCGTGCAGGTTTGCCTCGGCTCTGGTCATCGCATCTCAGAGAAGGGCCGGCGGCTGGACCGTGGTGACGGAGAAAGGCCAGGAGGTGACAGGTCTGCAGGCCACACTGTGGCCGACGGCACCAGCAGGAGATTCATCAAGGAGCCAAGGGTGCCTTCCCGTGTTGAAGGCTGTCTGTCCTCTGTCCTCGGGTGAGGACCAGGCTTCCACAGGGCTCTTGGGGGAGGCACAGAAACCAGGAAGAGTGCTCCGTGGAGGCCATGCTGGTCAGCGAGAGGACTGGTCTGAGCGCGGAGCTGCCTGGGAGCATTCAGAGGCAGCTGGGCCAACGGGCCCGGAGAGGGGCTTGGATTCTCTCCGAGAGGCGTGGGATGATTTCATGTGTCTGCTCCCCATGTGGATGAGTGTCCAGACAAGTGTCCTCTCCACCTCGGCCTCATCAGCGGTTGGTTTCAGTTACGTCCACACTCCAGTGTCCCAGCCTTGGCTCCACCAGGGGCAGTGGAACAGGGCAGACCAGGGCCTGGGAGGAGAGAAGTCAGGAACAGTCAGCAGGTTCTGGAATCAGGTCCTCACCACCCCCGTCAGCCACCGCTGCGAAAGGGCCACTTGGAATGACTGCATTCAGTTAAAACAGAAGCAAGGTTTTATAGTAAGTGGCCAACAAGAGGAGACTGGAAACTCATAGGAAATACGTGAAACTAATAATATGAGAATACATGGTCTTCCAGTTAACAAAACGTGATGTGATTATGATCATAGGCTCATTTTTAAATAATCAAGTGTTGATTAGGTCCTGATCTTTCTCCCAAAGTTGAACGGTAGCATGAGACAGTATCCTGTTCCATATTTGAATTTCATAACACATCAAAAGAGGCTTGTTTTTAATATAAAGGAGAAATCAAGAGCAGCACCCATGTTCCCTGCAGGCTCCTGAGAACGTCATATCCAAATCAGACCCTTCTGGGGTCTCATTTCCCTGCTGTGTGTTCAGGTTCTTGCCGGTGGGTCCTGGGGAGAGTCCACAGGTCTTCAATGCATGTTCAGGGCGTGTGGTCCTCCTACAGCCCTCTTGCTGGCCAACACCACTGTTTTGTGTCACATTTTTGAGGTCCCCCTGGAGTGACCTATCTGGCATTTGCCCTGTCTCTGGATAATTGCAACATCAAACCTCACTGACCAACCGGCTGACCCCATGGGCAGCATCATGGAGACTGACCTGTGTGTCAGTTCGCTAGAGAGCCTTAATCCTTTGGTGAGTCCTCTTTCTGTCTGGCACCTTGTAATGGAGGAGCTTGGCTTCTGGGCAGTGGGCAAGCAGGATGGCCCCTTCCTTAGGTGATGCCCACAGGAGAGACGTCCCAGGGACTCAGGCAGCCCAAAGCCTGGTATGAAAGAGCTCTGCTGTGACTCTGGGGGTGGCACAGACCCCGTCCAGCCTGCTCTTGTGTATTGAGACCAGACGGGCTCCAGAGTGGGGAGAGGCTGGGAGCTTGGAAGGAGGTGCAGGCTCATGGGGGGCATTATGCAACAGACCCGAGGAGCCGGGTGCAGTCCCCTAGAATCAAGCCCGGACGACTTCTGCAAAGAGACATGAATATTCACAGAGAGAATAAATAAAGACTAAAAATAGCCTCGTGTCAGTTCAGGACAGGATTCGCACACCAAATGAGAGAGGGAAGTGTTTGGTGCTGGGAAGGCCTTGGTTGGAGGCTGGGTTTGGGGTAAGGACGGTGGGTCTGACTACGCTGCGTTTGAGGACACCAGATAAGAGCCTGGTGGTTCCTGCCCCTGTGGCGACCCAACGCAGGCCGTAAGTCCTGCCCAGTGTGTTGCAGATTTCCTTATTTCTCAAGTCCGGCCTTAGAAAACCCAGTTCAGGCCAGCAGGTGGAATGCGGAGAGCCCCTGAACCAAGCGGCAGCTAGCTGAGCGCCCGGCAGCCAGTCGGGCAGCAGCAGGATGGCAGGGGGGCGTGGCTGGAGTGAGGCTGGAGGAGAGCTTCTGCAGACGAGTCAGAATCATGCAGGGCGGGTTGCTTCCGTCTGAAGCAGTTGCTGCAGGCTCGGAGTGGTCCTCGGTTTCCCTGCTCATCTGCCACGGTGGTCACAAAGGCACACGGCGGGTTACCAAAAGACGGCAGGCAGTACGGGTGAGGATCACAGCCTGGATGGCTGTCATTACGCCCAGAGGTCTCGGCTGGTGGGGCTGGGGGATGGGCTTCCCAAAACCCTTAGTGGCAGAAAAATTTGGTGCATGACCCAGTTGACGGAGGCTGGAATTGATCATTGTAGGGTGATCAGCAGATGCTAAATCATTAATGATTTTGCTCATCACTTTCAACACATGGAGGGTTGGCGTGTCGATGCAGCCTGCCGTGAGGAGGGGTCCGTGTGCCACAGACTCACACTGCAATCCAGAGGAGCACGGGAAACGTGGGGGAGTTCCCGTCTCTCTGTGTCTTCTTTTGGTTATTTGGTTAAGTGCTACTCCCCCTGTCTCAGCTCCTAGGACACCTTTTCCTGGGACATTGAGTGCTCTTCTGGTAGAATAAAGGGTTGATCTTGGACTCTTATGAGTTATGCCTACGATCACAGTGTCCCCTCATCCAGGAGGGTCACCCAATGCCCTGGTGACACCTGGAATTGTGGACAGTACCAAGCCCCATGGGTACTGCATTCCCTGTACGTGGTACCTGTGACAGAGTCAATTTGTAAACCAGGCGCAGTGAGAGGGAACAGCCGTACCACTGATAAAGCAGAACCCGGGTACCAACGTGCTGTCATCAAATTCCTGCGACTGTGGCTCTCCCCTTCTCCCCAAATACCGTGATGTACTGTGCCCACCCTTCCTCTTCCAGGGACCATGTGAGATGATTCAGGGTGTGATGAGAGCAGAGGGTGGGAGGGGTAGGCACCATGACGCATCCTCAGGCTGCTCCTGACCTTCGCAGCTGTCAGGAGAATCCGCCAACCAAGCCAGTGTGGGTGGACTGCAGGGAGGGACACTGCGGCAGGTGACGCAGTGGGGAGGACACCTGCAAACCGTGCTCACTGGGAGCTGGAGGGGACGCACGGACTGCGGGAGGACACATGGACCGTGGGAGGACACTCAGGTGACTAGGCACAGCACCGCCATTGCGGGTGTGTCACTGGTGTCTGAACCACCGGTCTGAGTCTCAGCAAGCGTGTAGCTCACACATGTGGCTGTGAAAACAGCATGCACACGCCAAGCCACGCCAAGGCCGGAGCCCAGGCTGCCGTCAAGCAGAGGGCTGCAGGGGAAGCTGCCCTGGGGCTCCAGGCGGAGCAGAGAGACAGCGGCCTCCACCCACCTTTAATGACCTGGTCCAGTTATTGACAATGGCCAGGATGGTGGAGGAAGGGCCTCCTGCCCCCTGTCTTTGGTGAGCATAGGTGGACCAGGCTAATGAAAGAGCAAAAGAAGACACCTCGAGATGCGTGCGAGGGCACTACTCCGAGAGTCTGTCGAGTCTTGCTGGGTAACATCCCCTGAGCAAAGTTAATGCAATGCATTTGGTGCAGCCTGCATTACCAGGGGTTCAACTGTGAGCCAAATATTCAAATTCCTGAGAGTATGTATGTTTCTTATTACATTTGGAATTCAAGGTTTCCTAATGTTAAATGCTACTCATTCAAACTCCAACTCAAATTTTGCTTCTTTATAGATATTAGGCCATTAATGAAAAAGAAGCTCCTGGGGTCTCAGACTAACTTTGCTAACTTATTCTCTGCAGAGCTTTAGGGCCCGAGGCGTCCTGGTAGACACCGGGCTCCGCTGGGTCTCCGTCCTTGTCTCAGCACAAAGGGCTCGGGAGCCATGGCTTCATTTCCTGGGATGCAGAAGGCCACACTTCCAGAGACAGGGATGGAAGGAAGTCTTAATGCCCCTGCAACATGCTGGTTACTCATGAGTTAACTGACAGGTCCCATAAATAAATCATGGATGTGTTTTTAGAGCACTTTGCTAAGAACAAGAGTGGCAGAAAACATCACAAGGCTGTCACATCACATTAAGGCCCAGCCACGCGCCACGCTCTGGGGGGAACACGTACAAACTCTACTTTTTGTCATGTATTAAAACATATTTTACTGATTGGCTGGTTGGGAAAGAAATTTATCCACAAGTGTTGCCTCTGCTCTGGAGCTGGCTACCCCGTGGCTGGCTCTCCCTACCCCATGCTCGGTTCGGTCAGGAACATATTTCACAGACATAAATATCGTCCATTAGGGCCTTTAAAAGTGAAGATAATATCATTTTTAATGTGGATTCCATTATGGAAAAAGCTGCCCGGGATGGGGGTTCTGCTCAGCACCATCTGCTCCTCTAGGCTGGGCCCTCCTTGCCGCTCCTGATGCGGACGCCCCGCCCCCCAGAGCCCTAACCTTCAGGCCCCTCTCTGCGGGAGCCGGGCTGTGTGTTTGGGCAATTGCACCGAGGAAGTGATTTAGGACATTACGGGCCCAGAAGAGGAGGGAAAATCAATACCCATCACCATCAGACGTGGGTCTCGTCACCAAGGCTGTGAACTAGACTGGTTCCCCCTGGCCTCTGACTTCTCTTTTGTTAGCCCTACCGGAAATAAACCCTTTCCCCAAACCCAGTGTTCACCACCTAGATCAGCTGGGCCTCAGGTGGACACAGATCCCCCAGGCGCCACCCGTCACCAGGCCGCCCCGTGGCCCCTGCTGTGTCTGGTTCCTTGCGCATTTGCAAACGCAGCGACACCTTCCCCAGCCCTGCCCCTCTGCTGGCCCCCTTCACTCCAGCCCTGGGCTGACAGGTCTTGCTTTTCCTCAGCCCAGGTACTGCATGGGCTAGGGATGGGTTTTTTAGACATTGAAGAAAAAGACACATTTCTGGTGCATCCAGTGTGGTCTGCATCCAGTGTGGTCTGCGATCCAGCCCTTCAGTCTCCCGTTTATTCAGCGATACTCAAGGTGTCCCCGTCCCCTAAAAGCCGTGAGTGGGTAAAACTCTCTGGTGGATCACGAGGTCAGGTACTGGGTAGAGACAGGAAGAAACTGTCCCCGGGACAGTGAGACTATTTCGACCAGAGGCTGAAGAGGGAAGGGTCTGGGCAAGAAGGACCAAGGTCAAAGATCAGTTACTATGGCACCTGTGTGGTGCCCAACACCCTGGTCAGAAGACAGACGAGGAGCAAGACCAGGACCTTGGATCCAGGTCCTGATGATCTCAAATGAGACCTGAAGTTTGGATGCAGGTGTAGACAATTTCAAAAGCACTCAGGCAACAGGCTCCAGGAGCCCAGCCCCGGAAACGCAGCAGTGGCCCAGGAAGAGGCTGAGCAGGCAGGACAGGCCTCACCTGCCTTTGATGGCCCCTCCTTCCTGTGGCATCTACTTTGGCCATGGAAACAGAGGGCGGGTCCCAAGAGGATGGGGAAGTCCGCCTATGTCTGAGATTTTGTTTCCCCCAAATCTTGGTCTTTTCCGAGGATAAGGAGCTTCTGAGGCAGTACCTCTGCACGGTCAGCCAAGGCAGAGCCTCTGTGCTGATGACCCTCCGGTCCCGGCTCCTTCGTCACTGAGACCTAGGAAGGAAAGCACCATTCCTGAGAAAGTGGAGCTGCCTATTTGTACTTTGGGACCCTGCAAGATGCCGAGGACCCTCCTGAGGCTCTCTGCCTGTATAACCAACATGTCTTTATCGCTCGACGAGGAGCCGGGAAGTCAGCTGGATGAAATTCTTCCCCGTGGGGCCCATCAAGCCTTCCTGAGTAGTGAGCCTTTGGGTGTTTCCTGGCACAACTGAGACTTAAGGCCACCGTGAACCGTCTTTATCGGCCAAGCTGGATTCAGGGATGAAAGGCCCTTTCCTCTGGGAATTTCCAGTCGGACACTCAAGCCACCTCTTTTCTGGCTAGAGGATGGGTCATGGCGTGTGAGTGCAGGTCCTGTTCTGTAAGCCGCAGACATGCCCTCCACCTGATTAAAAATGGAGAAAACGAGAATCACCAATCCTCACGAGATTTGGGCAGCTCCAGGGAATCTTCAGCAGTGGGTCAGGGACTTCAGCCTTGGTGCCGCCACTGGGCTCCAGCTGTCATGTGTGTGCTCCACTAACAAGTGCCCAGGAGAAACTCAGTGTCCACCTTTCCTTGGTGCTCACCCAGGGGCGTGCCACCCAACAAGGGACTGAAGAGACTGTGAGGGACCGAGTCAGGAAGCACCCCTGCCCTGAACCAAGACCTGTCACTCTAGGACAGCCCAGAGCAGTTGATGGCCGAAGAAAGTAGCGGCCCCTTGCATGGTCCACCTCCTGGCCCCAGCACCGACCATGTGACCTTCTTCATGCAGAAGCCAATGTAATGCAGCTCTGCCACCCACAAGGGCATATTTGCTCACCTCTCACCAATGAGAGAAGTCCACATTCATACCCGCCCACCTGCCCCAGCTGATGCCATGCAGATGAGGTTCCAAGCCCAGGATCGCTGGCTGATGGGCACTCCACCAGATTCTAGCACAGTCCTGCGTGGATAGTTCACAAATTTTGCCAACGTCAATACATGATGTTTTAAATAGCAAACAGAAACGGGAAATAGAAAGCGCCTGTTTAATGGTATGAGATAGCAAAGAAAGTCAGTGAACTCAGTGAGCCTGACTGCTTCTGCCATCCCCAGGCATGGCAGCACCTGGCCCAGCTGTCCTCCTCTTTCTGCCCGATTCTCCATTACCTCTGGATTGGCAGGGCTGGCCCGGGGGTCTGTGGCGGCAGTGCCTGGGAAACCCAGAGAGCGAGAGTCGTCTTCCGCTGGGGTGGGAGCTCCCCAGCTCTGAGCCCTCCCCCTCCCCCCGCATGCTGACCTTCAGTGGGGAGGGCACTGTGCAGTTTTTACTGCTGAGACAGTGGGATGGCGGTCAGCATGCGCACTGTCAGTCACACGGGGTGCTCTGTCTGCAAGCCTTCGCTCATTATAGGAAAACCAACCCAAACAATGGGATTTGTCCCTAGCCCACTGACCCTCGGGGAAGGGTTTAGGAGTGGGATGGGTGACCACCAAGGAGCCTTGGCTGAATCCGCCTGGCCAAGCCAGTTCTGGTTACTATGTTGCCCCGCTGTCCTCGTCATATCAACTAGACCCCGTGTGGATGTGTGACTGGCTGACGAGGGGCAGGTCTGAAGAGGTGCGTGGGCAAGGTGCATCTCCTCTCTGCTTCAGCAGCACAGCCAGCATCAGAGAAGTGGCCCGAGTGCTGCGCACCAGTCACCCCCAGCCACAGGCTCAGGGCTGCCGCCATGCCAGCTTGGAGAGGCGTTTGCTTTACTTCAGGTAATCGCTTTGGATCTAGGAAATGAGTGCAGAGAAAAATAAAGACTCTGCACAACACGTTGGAACTGAGCAGGTGAGCCTTGAACACTCTTCTATTAAGGAAGAGCCTAGTTTTTAGACTGACCGTCTGGAACGGTGACATCCACAGATGATGCCATCCACCAGGTGGCCCTTTTGCCATGGATGACTGACTACACCAGAAATCATTCTGTGCTTTCCCTGTTTCACAAGAAGCAGCCTTAATTCATGGCTCTTGGAAATCTGTTCAAGCATCACGTGATCGTCCTTTGAGCTGGGACACTGGACACTGTACTTGTTTTGATTCCCTTAGTCATTTAAGCCCTTTATCAGTGCCTCAGGAAGCCACTTTCAACGGCCCTCTTCTTTCCTTCTAGACTTATGTGCCTCTCTGTTAGGACTAGCTTTTTGTAGTGTTCCGAAACCTGGGAACAATTTGCAGTGTTCTAGTTCTGGGTGGATAGCAGAAAGGGCTGCACACCAAATGCGGAGCTCTTAGGGGACCTGCCGAGGAGCCGAGGGCGGAGCTGGGATCGTAGACCCTGCTTAGAAATGCACAGGGAAGAGTCGCGGCAAGGGAAGAGGGTAATGTGAACTGACAGACCAGGCAGTTGACGTCCACGACTCATTACCAGGAAACCCGTGCAGGACTGAATTCCACATGGATTGGGACTATTTGCAGAAAAACCCTGGCTGTGATGCTGAAGAGGACTTGTGAGGTCAAGTCGCGTTAGGCCAACGAGGGCTTCTCTGGTGTCTGCTCAGGGGGCTCCCCTTTTGGCCACGTGTGTGCCAGGGTTCGTGTGTGTTCTGCCATTAAGAAAAAGGGCCTGCCCTTTGTTTCATGCCAGATGTGGGCAGATGGGGACAGGAGGTGCCGTGGTCAGCACGTGATGCCCGGGCTTCCCCCCAGGCTGGAGGCTGATGGCCCGAGCTGCCCTGCTGTGTCTAGGACAGCTCTGACTTCAGTCTTTGCCATCCCAGTCCCTATAGTCCTATTTTTTCCATAGACGAAGATATTTCTATAGACGGGGTGTTTAAAAAAATATCTGTCAGTTCGCTTCCAAAACTATCTTGAGCTCTTTGGGGAGTTAAATGTGGGTTTAAGGACAGAGCTCGTGGGATGGGATGAGGGCTGGAATGCCTTTAGCTGTGTGCACTGGGCACAAAGTGAGTCAAGACCCAGTCAGGTCTTTGCGATGGCGTGATTTCTCAAGAGATCCGGGAAATCCTCATGCTGCCTGCCTGGCTGACAGTCCTTACCCGGGCCGACCAGCCTTTCCTGGGCTCTCCCTTTCCAAGAGGGAGGCTCTCTCAGTGTGCCTCCGACAAGACCTGCCCAGCTGCATGCCCTGAGCTGGGAGGGCTCCTGGGTTCTTTGCGGCACCCTCCCGGCATAGCCAAGGGCAAAATCCAGCAAACCAGAACCAAACCAGGGCAGGACGTTCTGCGGGGGCTTGAGGACACTTCTCCTTGCCCAGGTCTAACTTCTTAGCCTGGGGGCTATGCTGGGTAGAAGGTGGAGAGAAGCGGCTATTTCAAGGTGTAAGACCCGAGGGCCTGGTCCTGCTGCCCCCCAGGCTCTCCCTCTTGGCACTTTCTCGCCTGTTTCTAGGCCCAGGAGGCTCAAGAACTCAAACCTTTCCACATGCCTGACCTCCAAATGCCAGACTTCAGAAGGATCCCTCCCCACGGCCAACCCGCTGGTCTTAGACACTAAGTAGAGGTTTAAATCCCCGGGATCAACGGGTAGACAAATTAAGTGGCGTCTTAGAGAGCAGTGTGCAGACTTCCATCAACACTCCCCTTTCATCTCTGGGGGAGAACCCACGTTACGCTCTCCCCTTCCTGAGAACGGGGCGCAGCGCTCCGACACAGCAAGTTTCACAGGGAAAACAAAGAAGCAATTACAGACGGAATAATCCCAGTAAACAATTATTTGATGAAATTACGAATATGCATGGATCGTCAACTCGCCTGGCGTAAGACTTAAAGTGCTGGAGTCCTGAACAGGGAAGCAGACAACGGCATTATCCAGACGGTCACATAAATAAAAACAGTCATTTTCCTTTGCTGTGGTAAATAAGCCAGTAAGAACCTGGGAACGGTGGATGCTCCCGTGGAAAACAGTGATTACTCGAATTCTGTTCAGCTGGGGCAGGTAAAGAGCCCAGCACCCTCCCCCTCAGCCCTCCAACCCTCCTGGAGTGCCCGTCGCAGCCTGGCAGCCTGTGGCCGGGCCCTGGGTTCCACCAGCTGCAGAGATCCATTGAGGGCACACTGGAGCATGGCTGGGCGTTCAGGGTGGCCAAGGGCTGGAAGGGGCTCCCTGGGTCCTATGTCCAGCTGTGCCCAGGCTGTGCTTGGAGCCTCGGGGCCTGGGAGTCTGGGCACACAGAGGCCACTTCTAGCAGAGGCAGTCAGAACGCGTCCTTACCCATCAAGCGCCCCGCTGGTGGAGGGAGCAGCCTTCCTTCTCTTGATGTGAGATGATATCAGACGGTTATTTCTTCCCACCTTTGAAGTTCTCATGTTCTTTTTTCTTTTTGCCAGCTCTGCCAAAGGGACTCCTACCACCTAAAGGCCAGATCTGGTTTCAGCCCTTAGAAACCTCCCCCTGGGGCTCGCATCTGATTTGCTGGTTTCGGTGAAGGTGCCAATGCCTAGGCCGAAGGTGCTGGTGCTCTCAGCTGTTTGTTTTTTCCACGCACTTAGCAGGACTCTCAGCTCACCAGCGGGAGCGTGCTGGCGGGTGGGCCGCGGCTTGGCGGGTGACCTGGGCCCCGTCAGGAAGCCGCTGCCTCTCATCTGCGAGGGTCCTGCAGGTGTTTCTCAGGCACCTCAGTAGCTGCAAAGCTTGTTCTGCTGTTTGTGCTTTGGTCCTTTAAGTGGCAAAAGCTACCTATAAAAATACGATTGTTGTGAGCCTGTGGGTTCTGCCTGAAGTTGACAGATGGGATTCTGGTGTGCTTTCTCCTGGAACAGAGGAGGCCCTTCATGAATGCGTCACCCTTGTCCCCGTGGTGGTAACGCTGCCCCCCCCTAGCCTCTCTCCTCTTTCTAAAGTCCTCAACGTGGATCCTGCAGCTATAGTTGCCGGATCTGGCCTCCAGTGACGCAGGGCTCGGGCTGTTCAGAGAGCACCTGCTCTGGGGAGTGTCCAGGAGACAGAGGCCAGGCCTTGCTCATTCGGGATTCTATGGACTCCCTGCAGTCCTGCCAGAGGATGGGTGGGGCTGCGTCTGTAGGGTAGGTGTCTGTAGTAGATCACTAAGCGCAGGTTGACTACCCCACCACAGGTCACTCCTGCATCAGTGGGTGCTGCCGCCAGTGTAGACGGGCTCACGAGGCCCTGTGTGTTTAGGAGCATTTACGCTGCAAAAGTCAGCAGGGTGGCACCTCAGGGTTTGCTCCCCAGCTGCTGCAGACGCCCCACGGTGTCGAGATGTGCCAGGAAGCGGTGCTGACACCTGCCGCTCCTGAGCCCATCAGGGCAGCCCGTGACGTTCAGGACTCCGTCCAGGCCATGTCCATGTGGAAACACGCTGTGTAATGACAGGCCTCTGGTTTCCTTCTGGGACACCGGCGTCTCTCTAAGCCAGCTTCCTGCAGGCCTGAGCTCGGGATGAGAGGTGGGGAGAGCACGGCCTTTCATCTTCTGCACCTCCCAGGCCCCACAGCCCCCCTGTGAATTAATATGCCCCTGTTTATTTTTGCTCTTTGGCCTCAAATGCATAACCAACATTTTCTGGAGACAACCCATGGGAAGGGATTTAGCACAGTGTTTGCTTTAGACTCAGCAGCACTAGAGGACAAACAGACACAGCGCTGCTGCATGTTCTTGGGAAATTCTTGGGGCTACTTAACATCCTCTGGCTAGATCCCCTTAATTAAAGCTAAATAATTCTGACCCTTCTCCTTAAATCGCCTGGATGCTTCAAACAGACGCATTATTTGGATCTCAAGTGTTAGGATTTGACTTCCTCGCCCTCACCCGAGTTGGCCAGTGTGGGTCCTTTGTCCTTATGGCCTTCCACATGAGACTCTGGATTTGCTCCTGTAGGACAAAGGCTCTCGGAAGCTCTTCTGGGTCCCAGAGATTTGCTGTCTCATTCACGACTCTTCTGAAAACTTTGGGGGCATTCCCTTTTCATCATTTTGGGTTGGTTAAGGGAAAACCCCACCTTTTCCTATTTATAACTCCACCCCTCACCACATGGCCAGATATGCCTGAACTCATTAATGTCACCATGGGGCCAGTTGCCAGGACCAGAATGGAGCTGCTTTGCGGCTGCCCCAAGCCCCTGCTCAGCTGGCCTGGTTGCCAGCACGGTGCAGGAGAATGCGCTCAACCCCTGACCCTGCAGAGCCCACTCCCCGCGCTGCCTGTGGCCAAGTCGTGAGGGGAGGTGACCAGAGCCTGCCTTGTCTTCAGGGAAATCCTCTGACACATTCCCCCCAGGAATCTTAACCCACGAGGCCGCTTACACATCGCGGGTCCAAACGTTGGATCAAAGCGACATTGTGCTCTCGGAGGCCAGGCTGCGAGTCCCGCCCCGGCCAGCGGGGGTGGCGGGATTGATTCTCCTATTTGACATCGCAATGACCTGGAAAGCAGGGCTCCCAGGCAAGGTGACAGAACGTGCCGTCAATGCTCAGACACGAAGGGCAGGCGTCATCAAATCCAGGGTGACATGCCGACCTACAAGCAAGTCCTCACAAGCGGCTTCAGAAACGAGAGGAAGCACGTGGGCACAGTTCTGTGGTCCTCTCTGCTCCGACAAAGAAGATAAGACACGGGAAGAGCCACCATCGGTCCCCAGAAATCACAGAGGCAGGATGGGGACTCAGGCACAGG